>NC_140909.1:15858359-16296095 GCF_045865225.1 Trachurus japonicus
AGTGTGTGTGTGTGTTCAAGCGCACCCTGACTGCCTGACATTAATCACATTCCCATGGTTTGATGGCCTAAATAAAAGAGGAATAATATTCTTGCTGTCCAATGAAAATTGCAGATCTCCAAAAACAAATCAGGAATTTCTGCAGAATTCAGAAAAGTTTGGGAGCAAGCAAATCAAAATGTTCATGTTTTTGATATCAGTTTTGCCAGTTATTAATTTTGGCCACAAGAACAGGAAAAAAGTCTCATTAACAATTGAAAGTAGACTTTAGAGTTAGATGTGTGTTTGTTTGTGTGTGTGTGTGTGTGTGTGTGTGTGTGTGTGTGTGTGTATGTGTTCATGTCAATCGTGTGACTAAATCCTATCATCACAGTTGGAGGTTGGATATCCTTAAGGGAGTGTTTGTGATCTCATGTGTGTCTATAAAAGTGCACTCCTTCTCTTTGTAGGTGAGAAAATGCAGGTGTGTGAGTGTTTGTGTGAGACTGTGAAATGAGGTAATTTAAGAATGAAGCTATTTATGTTTTTATTAATTATTCAGTTCCTAATTGTTTGTTTTTTCTTTTAAGACATTTCTTTTTAAGAATAGGTCCTTGTTAAAGCTGTCAAGTCATGATGACATGTCACAGAAGGAAAAGCACAGGTGTAGATATACAAATGAAGACAAAGCTGTGAAAAAGGCCCATTGTGAGCATTTTTTAAAAAAAATCACATAATCTTGTAGTGCAGTATTTCAGCAGAAGTCTAAGTAGGTGATACATTTTTAGGTCGTGAACTTCAGCAGGTATTGTTACAGTAATGTCATTATCTGCTGATGCGTGGCAGAGCTCGGCTTGTTGAATTCACAATTACAATAATTATTGTAGTTTGTTTGACTTGGTCCAAGACTTGGACCAATGTGAATGGAAATAATGTTCCCCAGTTTTGCAGGTTAGTGTGTATGTGTATGTCCATCTGTGTGCGCGAATGTAGTGTGACTTCAAGCCATGGCGTGACTCGCTAGCCCCTGGCAAACCTTTACACCTCTCATCACCAGACTTCAGTGTATGCCAACACACACACACACACACACACACACACACACACACACACACTGTGCTAGTAACACTCCTCTTGGTGATTGGCTGAGAGTCTGCGTGAGAATGGCTTGCCAGACCTCTAATTGGCTTGACCCAGACTAACCCTGAAATCCTATTGGACTAAGACTTCCCAGTCTACAGCACACACATGCACACACGCACACACGCACCTACACACACACACACACACACATACACAGATGCAAACACACTTGAAATTAAAGGGCTTTGCAAATACCCAACAATGAATCAATAGTTGTTCTAATAGGCTGTGCAACATAACAACAGCGATAACAACATCATTAACAATAGTAACATTTGCTAAGATAATCATGTCAACCACTAAGATCATGCAGCATAATGCTGTTTGGTCACAAAAAAAAGAGAAAGAGAGAATGAAAAGATGACCCTTAAAAAAGTAGATCTATTTATGAATAGATAAAGTTTTGGAAAACTTTTTTGCCACACTTATTTAATAACGTCAGTTCCAATCATTAGTTGTGCCTTGTCAGAACAAACTGGAAAAAATATAAACGCAGAGCAGTACTCAACTCATTACCATAAAATAGTACAATAAGCCTACATTATGCTAATTATATACAAAACACATACTTACAGTTTTGCAATCTGTGCATGTCTGTCTTATCCAGAAAAACTCAGAGATGAAAAGACATACAGAGAGCGTGGTAGAGAGAGGCCAGGAGAGATAAAGTGCGTCTGTTTCATGCGTCATACATTTGCTGTGTTTTAACATGACACAAGCAGCGTATTTACCGTTGAAGTTGTAAAAACGGACCAGAGCAGCCCTCAGTTTCACCTGCCTGCACCCACACCAGCTGAGAACTGGTTTGCACCGCACAGCTTCAGAGTGAAACTTCACTGTTGTTGAAGCTTTTGATGCTACGAGTTTTATTGCGCATGCAGATGGCATGGAGGATTACTGTTAATGGTCAAAGTGACTGTCCTCCCACTAAATATGATTTAAAGCCTCTGTGCTGCTGCTACACATTTGCACTACTTAAGTGTCCTTGAGCCAGAAGTTGAATCTTGGTCTCTTGTGATACTCTTTTATATAGTATAAAAACATTGTGAAATGAGGATAGTGCTATAGGTACAAAAACATAATAATATAGCAGTGGCCACTGTTTTTGCCTATTAAGAGGCAATAAATATAAGGCGGCGTCGTTTAGCTCAATGGGTTGAGCAGACGCCCCATATACAGAGGCTACAGTCCTCGCTGCAGCAGCCCTGGTTTGATTCCCCCAGCGGCCCTTTGGTGCATGTCATTACACCCTCGCTGTCTCCGACTGTCCTGTCAATAAATGTGTAAAAGCCCAAGAAACACTTTAAAAAAAAGAGGCGATAAATATTAAGCCCTGTCTTCTCACTTAGTTTCCCTTCTTTGCCGTGATTTTCTTTTTGATATTGCCACATGGAAAAATGTCAGTTGTTTCTCCAAATATGAACCTAACAGAGTGATAAACTTTAGTTTTAGACATCATGGACCTCTTTTTTATTATCAGAGATGATTGATTATAGCGTGTAATGGGGATTCTTAGTAGGCAGAATCTATAATGGATGAATTTTGAAAATGAAATCAAGCAAATTAACAACAACAAAACACAAGAACAGTCATACGGGAGAAAATACAGACAAGTGAGCCTGTTTTATTCATGCTATAGTTTTAAGGTCTGTGCTGTGCAGTAACGTTGCCTTTTGCACACCATGATATTGAAACAGAGCCGCTGAATTTAATTTAATTATTTATTTGAAAGCTGAGCTACGCCAAAAATATAAAACACTGAGTTTGAAAATTAAGCTTATACTATAGGAAAAGGACAAATATTATGATCTGAATTAGGACTGAAATGAATGAAAATCAAAGGATGTAAAGAAATGTTAAGACACACACACGCACACACACATGCTCCCGCACACACTATCCATCCCCTCACATTTGAATAGATCATGGAGGCAAGTTACCTCTCTCAGCACTATGCATCAAAGACACTGAACACGTAAAACACTGGCTTTTGATGCCTCAAAGTGCTTGTCTTTTCTCTCTCTTTCATCTGAGGTTTATAGAGGTCAAGTGAGTCTTTTGTGTAAAACTGAACTTAACAGATTCATAGGTTCTTTTTCTCTTACGTATTTTTGCTCTCCCTCTATTTCCCCCTGTTTCTGTGTGTCTGTGGTCCTCTTGTCATTTTGTCTTACCTGGGGTTGTAGAGGGCATGTGCGTCTCTCATGTGGTTGGCCTCCAGTGGATCGTAGCTCTGGTGCATCCTCCAGGCGCCAGCGCCGCATTTACCAAAGGTCGACTTGGAGTTATCTTCGCTGCTGCTGTTCACCAAAGGCCCCTTCGATAAGTTCATTCTGTAGGCAGGGGCAAAGCGAGACAGAGAGAGAAAGGGATGGCAGTGAAAATACAGCAAATGTAGCAGGAAAAGGTAGAGAAACAGTGGGTGAGAAAGAAAAGCTGACACATGCCTTTTCTAGTGATACAAGGGTGCTGGATTAACTATCAAGTAAAAACAAAATCAGTTTGAAAAAAGATGGAAAAAGACTTTTTGAATATAAATTGTTAAAAAAAAGGACATACAAATCATTGCTGCATTGATATTAAAATAGTGCAAATAATGAAAAAAATATAAATTAAACATTCATGTAGAAAATATATTATACATACACATTTGTCGGTGCCAGAATATACGGTAGTTCAAATGTGCATAGTAAACAGAAATACTAAACAAATGTCTCTAAAATATGTATTTAAGATCTCTCAATATTTGAAATATTCTAATTTTAATAAATAAGTGTAAACATAGAAATGTGAAAGAAGTGAAGACAAAACTCCCAGAAAAGCTCAAAACTAAACAATGACATAGAGAAAGTAAACTTGACGACAAATACTGTGAAAAAAAGAAATGATGTTATTGATGTGGTCAATGGACACATCTCATACACACATTCACACATTCATCATTCATGTGTTCACTAATTTCATGTGTGTGCATGCCCACAGTACAAATACACAAACACACAAAACAGTTACAATGTTACTGATGTAACTGCTCAATGCAGGAAGAACAAAGGTCTGTAGGTTTGCAGATAGTGAGGAGAAAAAAAAGTAAATTTGAAGTTCGAAGACGTGGAAAGACAAAGTGACAAGGAGCACCGCTGACAGACAGATACAGAGACAGCACCAGTGCATGAGACTTTTGCTCTAGAATGAGCTATCAAATCTATTAAATTTCGAACGTGTGCACGCGTGTGTGCGTTAGGTTGTTAATTGCTGCATCTAACGTTAGAGAAGTTTTACCAGTTTCATCCTTGGACAAGCTTTCACACCGGGCCGGGGAATATAAAAGTAAAAGCACTGGAGGAGGGACTGCTATCTGTCAATCAAAGCCAATGCTGTTGTCAGGGGAAGAGCTGTTGCTGGGGTGATAAGGTCACCACAGGCAAAGGAATCAAAATCATCCATTGCAAAAAACAAATTCATTACATGGAAGAATCCAGAAACGGGACTCATGGCTGACGTCAATGGAGGAGGGAATAAGGCAGCGTTGGTGATAAAAGTGAGTGGGTGTCCTACTTTAAAGAAAACTATCACGGGGAGAATGAAGCAGGACCAATGGGAAGAACTTAACTTAATGGCGACAGAATATAGAAAATACAGTCACCGATTCAGACTGTGGGGCAGATGTCAGAACACAACTGCTCATGAAGCGATCCTTCAATAATGTAAAATGCAAAAGCGATGCCTGCTGGCGGCGCTCAAGGCCTCCTATGCTTTGCATTGTGAGTATTTCTATTTGACACATGAGTTAAAGTAATTATTCCTATTTACTGTAAAATGGGCCTAAAAAGTGGGAAATCATTTGGTATTTACAATTTTTGAATTATTTTAGATGTTGAAACTTTGCTGAACCGTCTACAGTCATTCTTTTGTGTGTTGGAAAATGCTGATGAACCATTTCACATTTGATTTTATGTCATCGTCATTATCGCATTCCTGTGTGTGTGTGTGTGTTGTTGCAGAAACAGTGTTTTGGTAAATAGAGCATGATGTTGGTATGTGTCACAAACCAATAGACATGTGTTTAACACACAAACAACCACCACAGACATTTCTGTGTGTGTGTGTCATGATGTCCCACTGTGGGTTCCTGTTGAGGTGAGGGCCAGGTAGACAGACAGGTAGACAGACCAATCACTTGTCTGACAGCCATCCCTCCATCCACAGAGCTGGGTTGGCTCAGTGAGAGGTGGAGGGGCAGGGTGTGTACTATGTAGGTTTTAGTTCCACTCTGGTGAATAGGTGGAATCGATATCTCGCTGCTGCTGCTGCTGCTGCTGCTGCTGCTGCTGCTGCTGCTGCTGCTTCAGACACTTATTGGCTTTGGTTGCAGTGTCACAATGCTATATAGACAGGCAACACTTAATACTGCTTTTTTTATTGGGGAGTGTCCTGGTGTCACACTGGACTCAGGTACATCCATCCCTGTGCGCGTGATGCTCTTAGTTTGAATCCCTTACTGCACACAAGCTGAACTTGTTTATTTAGCTTTAGAAAGAAAGTTTGAATCATTTTATCCTTTCCCACATCCTGATGCTACTTCAATATTTTAGGATTTAGGATTTTTCAGAAATCACCCGGACTCTAAACCTGTTGGGGATTATGAAGTGAGATTCTGTTTTATTCTATTATACCTTATGGCGAGGTAATCAGATATTTTTTCATGTCTTTATTCATTCAATTTAGGCTAAAAGGCATCTTTAAATTATCAGACAATCATTTAAATCTGGCATTAACCGCAGATTGTTATTGTGCTCACCCCGTGAAAAAAGTACAAAATACGCACGGTGCAATACTAAACATGTACCAAATGAAAATAACAATTTGACAAATGAAACTTTTTCTTCACATAAATATGTTCAGATTATTTTAAGGAACCTTTCATTTTAACTATTCAAAACCATTAAAGCGCTAACACATAAAATAAATAGCGCAGGTCATAAATATTTATGTCTGCTTACAGAGTAAAAGGAGAGAATAAAGGAGAGGAGTATTAACCTATGTGATTCTACCTAACCTATTTCATGCTCCTGTCAGTACATGTAAGTAGCACCAGCACATACACAAACACAAACACACACACACACACACACACACACACACACACACACACACACACAGAAACCCGCATTGTGGAAGTGTGGCACTGTGTGTGTGTGTGTGTAAGAGTAGGGAGATCGTGGGTGTCTTTCTGATGCTCAGTGACTCGCTCATGTGTTGCTGGCCCATCTGTGAACATAATGACCATGACACAGTATGTGTGTGTGTGTATGTGTATGTGTGTGCGCTTGTGTGTGTGTGTGACATGGTGATGCGGTGATTGATGAGACAGTTGCCATTCTTGCTAATGCAAAACGCACCTATCCCTGAAGGGAGCAAATGCCACAAAACACGCGTGCATAACGCACACACACACACACACACACACACACACACACACACACACACACACACACACACACACACACACACACACACACACACACACACACACACACAGACACACTGCCCTACCTAATTACCCCTCTGGTCAGAGCAGTGTGATGTCTTCTCATCACATGAAGTCACATATGCAATAAATACCATAAACATACATAAACACACATAAATGTCCTAACAAAGAACAAATGTGTTTTCAGGATTATGGCTAAAAGAAAGAAGGAGATCAAGGAAACTAGTCCACCTCACCCTGTGCTTTAAGTAGAGCATAAATACACAACTTCTATCACGACAATGTGCAATAACACAAACCAGAAAAAGCCAAGAAAAATTAAAGGAAATCTATAATCCTTTAATTCTTCTCTTTTTCTTTCTTCTCAACGGTATACTGTCGTTCTTGGACTGTTTTTTAAATGTATTTATTTTTATCACTGGGTCCATAGAACATGCTGGGTTACGACTTTAAACTTGTTCTATTGTTTTCAAATGGAGTGTATGTGCTATGCTATGTGTGTGAGTACATTTCTCTGTGTGCATGTGCATCAGGGCAGGTGGGGTCCGACACAGCCCTGTGAGTGTCAGAGAGGATGTGGATGTGTGTGTGCGTTAGCATTAGCGACGGGAGCCGTTAGCGGGGCAGGCGGCAGATGGGCTGTCGGCCTTAATAGGGACTGAGCGGGTGCAGAAAGGTGACAGCTCCACGAGGGAGGGGTGTGTGGGGAGGGAGAGGAGGTGTGTGTGTGTGTGTTGGGGGGAAGGAGGGGGGGGGGTGAATAGTCAAGGAAGATAGGGATAAAGAGGAAACAAATTATCTGCGGAGGTGAAGAAATGTATGGATCAGCTGTGTAGGAATGCACCTTGTGGGGGCAAGAACTGTTTAATTTATGCAATACATTTGTCTGCATGTAAATATATTACAAACAAAATGTTTCCCCGTCATCTTATAAAGTGCCTTTTTTTCACTTTTTCAAACACGTTTTTATTTGTGTTGTTTATTTTGGAAAAAATCTGGTGCTGCCATACGAAAACACTGCTATTTCTGAAAATCTAAATTTTAAGTTAACTATTTTATTGAACGTGAATTCACATTATGATGACATGCAACTTAAGTCATCTGATTCCAAACCAGCACAGACACACAGTCAATACACACAAATAAACACAGCCGCAGTAACGAGGGCCCTAGCCACAAAGGTTTTTTTTTTCTTTTATGGTCACAGGCGGATACACTGTGTTGCACATGTGCACAAGAATGTGTGTGAACATGTGACCGATCACGATCACACACGTACAGTTCAGTGTCAAAGCCGAATTGGTCGGGCAAAGGTGCAGGAACGGCATTGAGCTTGTTCGTTCTGTCGAAACAAAAACCTCCAAAATGAGCTGCTTTGTGTCCTCGACAGACGAGTCGAAAAACAATTATTTTTCCTCAAAAAACACTGCGCAATGTAAAAGGTATAATAAACACATGTATTATACACAGACGGGCACTCTTATACAGTTTTCATATTGAGAGACTTAGTTCTGTTTCTCTTTGTAAAACTCATGAGAGCGAGAAAGGACATTAAAATCAAAACACGAGCATTAACCAGCATATTTGTTTACTAAAGTATATTTTATTCTGAAATTTTGACTCTCTTTCTCTGTTATGGTGCTGAAATGTAAAAAATCTATTCAAGTTTGGGGGCTAACCAGTGGCGAAGACGTTTAAAAACAAAAATCCTTTTTTTGTTCAGCTGTGTAACTGTGTGAGTTTTGATGTGTCGCTGAAGCCCACTTCTTCGGTTCACAAAAGATGTGCTCTTGTTAACTGTTTGACTGGACAGTAATGTGTGATGGCAGAGTTTTTTTTTTTCGTACGCTGAGCTGCATTTGATAAAGTTGGTAAATTACGCCAAATGAGATGTTAAGTGCACGGATGAGAAAACATGAAGGGGAGAAGGGAAAGAAAGGCAGACTATAACAAAACGAAAAAGTGGGGTGGGGTGGTGGGCTGGGCTGTCATTCTCTCCCCATCAGGCACACACATGAAGCATGATGGGAGGATGAGAGGAGGAATATTTCACTGTCAGTCTGAAGGCGGCATGGTCATTCATTTCTTTCTCTCGCTCTGTATCCATCTCTTTTCCCTTCTACTGTATCATTCCTTTTTTTTGTCTTTTTGAACCAACCCCCCCCCCCCCCCAACACACACACACACACACACACAGTGACAATTTAATCATACCATGGGCTTGGGCATGTAGAGGGAGAGAACTACTCAACCAGCCAATCTATAGGTCGCTCCCCACGGATACAGAGAAAGGAAGAGCACAGCACAGGGGAAGTGCAGGAGACAAGACAAGATGTTTGAACCTGCATCATTCTGGTGATCCTCTTTAAGTCATGGATACACTCTTCCACCACCAACACACTCACACACACATGGCACCTCTCCATCTAAAGCTTTTTTATTGTGGCCCAGTCTCTGCTGTCTCCTCCCATTAGGAGTAAGAGGCTCCATTAGAAGCCTTGAGCATGACACGATGGGCGCATACTCTCACACACACACGCACGCACACATTCACACACGTTGATCTCCTGATCTAACCTGCAGCTCAATAGTTTATCCAAAGATTGAATGAAAACATGTTTAAGTGACTTGTTTACTATGTAAATAGTAAGAAACACAGCAGTGACAACACAAATTCTGCAGTTAGATATAAATTAAAAACAAAAGTCAATATTCCCTAAAACCATACAGATCAGTATAAAGAAAATGTTCATATAAGTCGGAGAATACCATTTAGGAATCTGCATAGAAGCTCGCCTTTTTATTCTACATCTCCACACCGCTGAAAAAACGAGGAGGTACTTAAAAAGGTACCGTAAGGTAGGAGACAGAGAGCGAGACAGAAAAGTCCGGATGGAGCAGTAAAAAGAGTAATTCTTAGTCAGCCCAGAAATGATTTGATAGATTGGGATGACAGTAATAATAAATGAAGGCATATTTTGATGTATGGATGATGGAGATGTATGGATGATGAACAGAGGGATTGAGCAGATGAGAGTGTGTGGGGGTGGGTGGAGTGGGGTGGGGGTAAGGGGATGGGAAGAGATGAGCGGCGTTCCCTCTCACAATATTTCACTTTCTCTCTCCACATTTAGCTTCACCAGCGGTGTGGTGTAAATGGCTAATTGCAGTGAGTGTGTGTGGGTGTCACAGCTGGTCTAGTCTCTCTTACTGCTCTTTCAACACATAAAGGCCATCGCTGACCCATGACATACTCTCTCTCTCTCCCTCACACACACACACACACACACACACTGATGGACTGAGCATAAATCACAGAAATTCACATCATCAAGGTGCATCCCATTTTGCTCTGTCATTTGTGTGTGTGTGTGCATTTGAGGGTGCAATAGTGTGTGTTTAATATCTGCAAGTGTGTGTGTGCAAGTCTAGGTGTGAATGTGTGAATGTGTAATTGTGCATTTTTTTTACTTTTTAAGCTGGAAATACTTGGAAAATGCACGCTGGTTCACTGCCGTACGTGTGTGAGAGGGTGTGTGTGTTTCTGTGTGTGTGTGTGTGTGTGTGTGTGTGTGTGTGCATGGACGTGTGCGTTCATGCGTATGTATGTGTCCAGCGGACCCCTAAGTGCTGGTGTCAGACAAAAGCAACCCCCTCCCCTCCCACCTCTTGCTCTGTCTGTCTCTCTCATTGCATCCCTCACTCTTTAGGGGACTAAATTACCAGAGGAATGCCCGGACCCTTCACATGAGAGAGAGGCGTTCGTATGCATGAGCGGAGTGTGTGTGTGTGTGTGTGTGTCTCTCTCTCCATGTGTGTTTGTACCTCAACAATGCAAAAACTGACAGACAACCAATGCCGTAGGGGGACAGACGGACAGGCAAACACACACGCACGCACACATACACACAAACACAAAAAGAAGAACCACACTTCCTTGTGCAGACCATCAATGGGTCACGCAGGCACACGCAGGCACACACACACACACACAAGATATGAGCAGGCACGAACCCATGCGTGACACCAAACAGATGCAAATGCATAGACACACACTCACGGACACACACACACACACGCACAGCCAACAAATCAGTGTGGCACATATTGACATGCTTTGACAGATGAATTAAGTAAATGATTTTATAAGGAGATTAAAAGGATTTTAATTTACGCAATCTCTTTGCCCACCCCCCCCCCCCCCTTCCCTCCCTCCAGTCAGCTTTACCTCTCTCTCTCTCTCTCTCTCTCCCTCTCCCGCTTTCTCTCTCCCTCATGGCCTGAGAAAAAACGAGCGACTGAATAAAAGTAAAAGGCCAAAATAAATTTAAAAATTTGCTCATCTTAATTATTGCAGTATTTTCTTTTCATTCTCCTCCACACAAGGGATGCTGATGGTGAACTTTACTTTACCAAAGGGATTTTATCATTATCTTTCTAAAGCAACTTATTTCAACACTGTATTATTTAGGTTTATTTGTCTTTTAGGTAAATAAATTTAGTAAAAGTCTCAGGACACATTGGTATGTTATATATTGATATTTGAACTGACCTTTGATTTAAAAAACAAACAAACTTTATCTAATTCATCTTAATCAGATGAAACAAGGAAAAATCATGAAGAAATAAATCATTATGAAATCTTCAAGGTCAAGATGTTGCTCCGAAATGAACTGAAACAATGCGATTTTCCTGCCCATAAAAAGATGGAGACTTGAAGACTTGCAGGGTGAAAACTGAGCGCTGCTTTTTGTACCTAATTAATCATGAAATCTGCTCAAGTAGAAATATTACTACAATTAAAGGGTTTTCTAGTTTTCTGATGTGTTTGCATTTGGTGTGATCAATTTTATATTTTCTCTGGCATGATTTCAAACATGCACCAAACTGTGCAGAAATTTAGAATTAACTTAAAATCACAGCACAATTATTCAAAATGCCATCTAATTAATCAAATAAAATAACTAAAATAATTATCATTATCTCGGAAACAAAAAATCAAAAATCCAGATTGAAAATAATTCAGACTGAAACCGCCTCTACTGCCTTATGTCTCTCTTCATCCCTCACACTGCAAACCTCTGCCTGAATGATGTGCACGGCCGCTGTGCGAGTCTCATCACCCGTCTCCCTCACACCCACTGACAAAAACCACCAAATTCACTAAAGTCAGGAAATATATCTTAATGATATGCAAATGGTATGTATATGGTGACATGAGGGGAATGCAATTATGTTAACAGCTTAAGCGGTACTTGTTGTTGTTATTATTATTATCGGTATGATCATCATTATCCCTAATATTTTAATTAGTGTAGGAAAGCAGTGCCTGAGAGCAAAGGAGGGGAAGCCTGAGCAAAGAAAAGGGAACGGCGGATGGATGGATCGATGGATGAACGAATGGACAGATGAAGGTCTGAACAGGGAGTTGGGTAGAAGAATGGACCAGAGGTTTCTTTTTATCTCTCTCTTTTTTAAAAAAGAAATGTGTGAGCAGTTCCAGTTTACATACACTCAATGACTGTGTGGCATGCAAGTGTGCTTTTCGGTCAGAATCCTGTGATATGTCTAAACAGCTCTCACGCTTCTTCGCCCAGAATTGACCAAACCCTGGTCAGAGGTGGTCAATGAATTTGTCTCAACAACTTCTCAACTGTTTTTTGTTCTTAAAACACATCACTCTGCTTTGCTGTTGAATGACAAACACACAGAGAGAGTGTTGAGATCCAGTGTACAGGGTTGAGTCCTCACACTCGCAAATGCACAGAACTCAAGACTCTGCTGTGGACACTCAGTCGCTGGAAAAGGAAACCGGTGTGCTCAATGTAAAAGATCAAAACCTTAAACTCGGCAAAAAAACGGCTTAACTCGCTAAAAGCCTCACATTGATGTTCAAATGATCATTAAAAAACCTTTCATGTGTTTTTAATCATTTATGTTTGAAGAAACAAATACATGCAAAAGGGGTCACTCTTGAAACATTTGCAAATTTGCAGTTATTTGTTGCACATTTTATCCTTCATGAATAAAATAAAGACTTAAGACTCAAGTTCATTAGTTAAGAAGTGGTATTACTGTATTTCCTTTTTTCTTAAATTTGCCCCTCTCTTTTCCACATGCTGTGTGGGTGAGAGGGTCTCTGCATGAAAAGACACACAGACACATAAAAAGGTGAGAGAGCCTCAAAGCACACAAAAAATGTCATCTTTCATTAAAAATGTGAAGAATGCCATGCTGTGGAAACACATCAGTATATCATCCTGCACTGGCCTCTGCTTTGACATTGTCCTTTCAGTTCTCCAGCTCCGACTTTTTTGCCGTCAAGACACTTCAGCTGTGGCTGTGATTCGGAGGAATGCATTTTAATTTATTTACTGTAAAGCTGTGGCCACTTCCAAAAAAATTAACCTGCTCGTATAATTTTATTTCTTTACATGTTGACTTTGAAAATGTTGGCATTTATAAGGGCAATACAAATTTTACAGTGTCAGAGAGAATTCACAGCTGCATGCAGAGAGGGTGCAGTCACTCACTGAGTTACACTCATCTCCTCAGATAAATCCATCTTCTACATTGTAATGTTAAAAAGGGCAGACTGTGTGTATATTAATATAGACTTCAACAGTGACTTTATTCAAGCCCATTTTGTATTTCCAGAAAGCACACCTTACACACACAGTAACTTACACACACTGCTGTCCACTCTACCAATCAGTTCATCTGCATTTTGAACAGCATCTTTAACATTCACTTAAAAGAGCAAAGCCTTGGCAAAAGGAGCAGCTCAGCGGCAATCACTTGTTTGTGTGTGTGTGTGTGTGTGTGTGTGTAACTGTCTCTAATTCCTGTGCGGGGCCACACGCTGAGTTGCCCGTCTGAAATTCTACCTCCTCTGGCATTTAAGAGCGCAGCTCTCCCCCTGTCCTCCTCCCTCCTCTCTTATGGGCCCTTCTCTCCACGTTATTCCTGTAACCTCAATGCCCTATTACTTCGCCCATTCTCTGCTTGGACAAACACACATTTAAAACATACATGCATGAGCATTAACACATGCACGGGCATAGAACACACACACACACACACACACACACACACACACACACACACACACACACACACACACACACACACACACACACACACCATCACTGAGTTGATGTTTTGTTGTGAGAACAGTTTGATGCAAAGTAAAAAATCAAAGTAAAACAGAGAAAGTGAAGGAGAAACTGTCTCTGTTATCAACATGTAGCCTGTGTGTGTATGTGTGTGTTTGTGTCTGTGTGCGTGTGTATGCGCGTGCGTGTTTGTGTGTGTGTGTGTGTGTGCAGGTGTGTTTGTGGGCAGCCTATGTCTTGCAGGTGGAGGGACAGAAATCCCGCTCCTCTGCCCACTGAGTAAGAGCTTCTGTCCGGATACTGCAGCCACACAAACACACGCGCGCGCGCACACACACACGCACGCACACAATGAACGCGTGCTACCTGACAGCAGAAACAACCTTGACGTGGTGCCGGCCACATCCGCTGCATACCAGCACACACATACACGCACGCGCGCGCGCGCACAAACACACACTGAAGACAATGAAAATGACAAGTTGAGTGATGGATTTAAGGATAAGATTAAAAGGTAAAATTTACCTACTCTTGTTCAGAGTGCATTAAAAAACACTCGGATAACGGGTGTCCTACCAAATCCATCGGCGATACCAGGTCATTGTCATGTCAACCTCCTCCAAGAAAAAAAGAAGAAGAAAAAAAGAAGAAAATTTTGAAAAATCAAAGTTTTTATAGTATCTCTCCTCTCTCTCCTCTTCTTCTTCTGGTCTTCCTCTCTCTCGGTCCTTCCTTCCGCTTGGAGGGAGCAATACAATTACCAGGCGCTGCGCTGCCTGCACTGATCGGCACTGCTTGTGTGTGTGGATGTGAGGGAGCGTGTGTGTGTGTGTGTGTGTGGGAGCGCGCGTGTCTATGTGAGAGCCAGGGAGAGGGGGCTACAGACACACAAACAGCCAGCCAGCCGGGCAGTTGGGACGGAAAGCTGTGCTGCTGTCCTAATCAACGACTTAAAGCCCCGATAGCAGCTCATGAATATTAAGCTATGTTTTGCATATGCAGTCCCTCAGGCCCGGGTCCTGCTGTGATTGGTGGACGCGCGGCCAATGGCGGCGCGGAGGGGCGGGGTAAGGGGTGGAGACAGGGAGGGAGCGAGAGAGAGAGGGAGAGGAGCAGGTGGAGAGGGAGGGATCAGACAAAGAGCGATAGAAGGGAAGAGAGAGGGAGGAAGGAAAGAAGGGAACGGAGAAAGAGACAGGTGAGGGAAAGATTAAAAGACAACCTTTTTTCTTTCTTTCTTTCTTTCTCTAGGATTTTTCAGCTTGTCTCTCAAACCAAGTCACTGTTGTTAGGTTTCTATTGCACACACTCACTCTCCCAACAAACCCAAAAACAAAACTATAAAAAAAAAAAAAAATGAAAAAAAAAAAATAATAAATAATAAAAGCCCACTGGGAAAAAGTATTCCAGTTTAACAACATCCTTTTTCCCCCCAGATAAAATCCTTTACAGCAGGAATTTGAGTTGCTCCATGTTTGCCTGGTAGAAAATAATGGATTCATTCAGCTCAGCGCCAAACACAAAATTGACCTAATCAAATCCAGGATCAAAGGAAAAAGTGTAAGCTTGACCCTATAAACCCAAAGCCTAAATAATATGTCACACCGCAAACACACACACACACACACATACACACACGTACACACACACCCACACACACGGAGGCACAGCAGAGCCCATCACAGCTCAGCAGTAAAATAAGGGATTATGGCAATTCCAGGGCCCTTGTCCTTTGTTGTGGAATGATTTGGGAATGATTGGGACAAGGTTTTCCCTGCTGCTTGCTGTTTTGTGGAGCTCCCTGCCATCTCGGCACCAGCAGGCTGCGTATTCCCAATATTGCCAATATTTGTAACACCTTGGAATGTGTGTATTGTCAGAGCAAGAGGGATTCTCCAGCAGCAGCATCAGCTCAGCCTGCTGCTCAGTCTCAGAGAGAGGAGGCTGCGGAGGACAGAGGATGTGAGGAGAGAGGGAAGACAGTGGAGGGTCCTTTCTCTAAAAAAAGAAAATGGGAAACCTGCAGAGACTCTGAACTGCTCCGCCACAATAAGGCTCACACTCTTTCTTTCTTTCTTTCTTTCTTTCTTTCTTTCTGCTCTGACTTTTCCAACACTCTGACATCCCTCTACACAGGATGGAGGGGGGAGAGAGAGGGAGAAATGTGGAAGAGTGGAAGAGAGGGAGATAGAGAGAAAGAAGATCGAGGGGGGTTTGGGGAAGGGAGGGATGCAAAGATGAAAGAGAGTGGTTGTGATTAGCAGCTTTGGAAGCGAACAGATAATAAAACATTTCCTGAAACCAATCTCTGCTTTGATGTGCGTGTGTGTGTGTGTGTGTGTGTGTGCAACAGTAACACAACCTCTTTTTCTCTTTCTGTTTTTCACACACATCCACAAACATGGTTAAACACACAGTCAGATGCACTCGGTGGCGGACAGTCCACACATTTATTACTTTAACTTAAGTAACAACAAATGAATCGGCCCGTGATTCTCACTACAGGATGAGCACATGTGCTGATAAACAATCAGTGGAGAACTCAGGAGGTCCTGTTCACCAAACCATACAGTGAGTCAGAAAAACTACAGCACTGAAACACACTGAAAATCTAGATCAATGTGCCTACAACACATTGCATGTTAAAGTTCTTGTCTGATATTAAACCAATTATGATTGTAACAGAAATAGGAAAAGAGAGAGACATGAAACAACACAAATGCTACAGAGTGAACACAAACCCGCAAGAAGAATAACATATAACAGTTTCTAAATTTCCAGACAACTCAGAAAACAGAGAAATTAGTTTAAATGACATTTGCAAGAACACACACATACACATACACACACTGACAGATGTTGGTTGCACATAAGTGCATTTGCCGTTTGCACAGAGGGACATGTATTCAAAAATGTGTATACACAGATGCTATGAGGTTCATGTACACAAGCATGCACACACATACACATACACACACTCACAGAAACACACACACACACACAGTTATGATGTATCCAGGGGCTTATAAGCATCGACAAAGATGAGTGTGAATCAATGCTGCCGTCACTACTGGGCAAACAAATCCTTTACCAAAACCTCTGTCTCTAACATGCAGACACACACACACACACACCCCTGCTCTTTCTGCATCTGTGGAGAACACTTACGATGCAGGAACAAAGATTTATGTATTGAAAAATATGAAATCTGTTTGTGGAAAATTAATTTCACACATTTAAGCATGCATTTAACCTCCACATCCTCTTCTCTGCCTTACTTTCATAGAGCATTAATTCCTTTAAATACATACTATTAAACAATGTTATTAATTTATGTGAACTAAAAATATAAATAATTACAATGCCATATAAGGAATAAAATGTTAAAGGTATTTCCAGACTTTGTGAGTGAACTACAAAAAGAGACACAAAAGTTGTAATTCTGCTTTAAAACAAAAATTTCATTGTCTACGGTGAACTATTTGTTTATGGAGACAATACTTTGTGTCAGTTTACTTTGGAAAATATTCAGTGGCACTTTTCTTAGCTGAGTTTCACATTCTGAAATTCATGCATTTATGCTGTTTGTGTTAGGAAGTGATTTTTTGGACACTGACAGTCAGTTTTAGTACAAGCAGCTCTGTGTTTGATACAAAAACATAAAAGGCATAAGACTGAAATCGAGGGATCAGGTTTCACTGTGTGTATGTGCCGTTGATGCTCTAAAAAGCTTTTGTCTATTATGTAAATATGGAAGAACTGTGCTGAAATACTAAATCCCTCTACCACACGCACACACATAACACACACAAAACTATAGACAGAGCTGTGTTTAAAAGTTGCCATGTTCCTGAAGCTTCTCAGTCTCCTGCTTTAAACCTACAGATGCTGTCACAAAATTTCAGTGTGATTAGTTGCACGTAAAAAACAAGCGGAACTCCTCCCTGTCTGACCCCCACAGCTACCACCCCACCCTCAACTATTGATTGGTTCCTGGTCAGTGTGTATGTTGACAGTGACCCCTTTAGGCCACTTTTTTCTCACAGTGGACAAACTCAGTTGCTGCGCATAATTCTTTATTGCAAAGGTATGATCGTGAAAACCAGGGAAATACTTGGTGTGTTCAAAATGTGTGAAAAATCCCACTTAAAATCAAAAACAACAGCCTAATTAATAACTGTATTAATGGATCAAAGGGCTTGTTTGCTTCACCTCTGCAGTCCAGGTACTATGTGAAAGCTAATGCACTGTACTGTACTGTACCCTGCTGATCTCTCACTTGTCTTCTGTCTGTGGTTGTGTGTGTGTGTGTGTGTGTGTGTGTGTGTGTGTTTCGACCCTGTGGCGGCAGCCTGTTGACATCTGTAGAAGAATTATTCGTTGCAACTCTCACTGACATCAATCACATCACTCAATAGGCCACAGCAAGTTCATTCAGAGCAGGGTGTGTGTACGTACCCACGTGTGTGTGTGTGTGTGTGTGTGTGTGTCTGTGTCTGTGTCTGTGTCTGTGTCGGTCTAAACAGTCTTTAACAAATTCAAGAGATGGTCACTTAAGCAGATGACCTCAGGCCACTCATCGACATGTGAACCAGTTACACACAAAGCACTAGACTCAGGCCACAACTGCAAACAAAGCTCCTGTATCAATTAACAAAAATATGACTTAAATGTTGATAAGTGAATATCAGTTGTTGTTTTTTTTGTTTGTTTATTAGACATTCTTCGATAATAAGGTTGGACTGAATTATTTATCCACAATAATTGTTACTCAGATGAAATGCCATCTAAGTAGTTTTTATGAAACAGCTGGGTGTTCTGAGTCGACTTTACTCTAAGGTGTACAGTGACTGTAACGCTAACACTGAAGTGCAGCTCACATTAAAATGTCAAAATAATTAGTTAAACCAACTTTATCAAAGTCAGTGTATGAATTAAATTATACTTGATTAAACTGAGCAGAGTTCAAGAGAATCAAGTGGCAAGAAGTCAATTGTTAACAGTTTTATCAACTCTTGTATTGCATCAAATTTTCAATAATTAAGTATTATTAACAAAATCTGAAATTAAGACATAAAATGTAATCAAAAATCTCATATCAAATAATTAACATTCAGTCACTGATGTTTGAGGAAAAATACTTTGTATCATTAACTTGCTGTAATACATAAAGTAAATTTCAACATGAGTGAAACATTGAAAACCAAATCAGAGGTGAACAGTTCCTGAGACATTAGAGGAAAAATACCTGAGAACAACAGAAACATTTTTGAAAAATGACCACAGCACTGAACAGCACTGGTAGAGAGAGCTGACAGCACAGGAGAGACGGAGAGATTGTAGTTCACCACAAGCCAACAGAGGGCGCTATGGACTCTGGTCAGTTTACAGCCAACAGCAGCACAGAGACTAGTTGCGAGTGTTACTGTGAATGTGAGTGTACTGTGTGCTTAATGCATATAAAGCATCATACATTTGAAAATAATAATTTCAATAATAAAAACTCATCCCCAATTGAATTAAAAAACCTGAAATCCTCACACACAAACACACTTGACAGCCAGCCGGGCCGGGAGAGATGAAGCTAAGTTATCTGATAGCTCTGTCAGCAGGTACAGTAGAACACAGTGTGGAAATGGCCAATTTGACCACAAACCCCCTGCCTGCTCCTCCAACCAGCTACCAGCAGCCAGAGAGAGGAACAGAGAAAAGACAGGGAGGGTGAGAGGGAGAGGTAAAGAGTAAAACTGAGAGAGAGAGAGAGAGAGAGAGAGAGAGAGAGAGAGAGAGAGAGAGAGAGAGAGAGAGAGAGAGAGAGAGAGAGAGAGAGAGAGAGCAGGACATAGCGTGAAGCTCAAAGCAGGAAGGAAAAAGTGAGCTGGAGACCTAAAAAGACACCTCTGTCATCAAAGAGACCAATTGGTGTAATGGCAGCGAGGCGATCTGCAGTAACAAGGTGTTATTAGATAAACACTACACTTAAACTGCAGTTCATTTCAGGCTGTGTGTGAGAGACTGAGTGTGTTGATTCATATTTGTGAGTGTGTTGCTTTTTTAGGACTATAATTTTAAAGGGCATAATACAAGAAAGTTAAATAATTGAATCACTGTGTAGAATCCAAATATAAAAACACAGTGATGTCATATAAATGTACTTTTATAAACAGATTTTCTCAGTTATTATAACTTAAACAAATGTGTATGAATGTCATGAATTTCGGATGAACTCTTATCTTGTCTCTTACAGCTACCAAAAAACATAATTGTGACTGTTAACCAAGTCCAAAATCCAAATCTAAAGGATAACCAAAGAAGTAAAACTAAAAATGTTCAGACTTAAAGAGGTTCCTCAGCTCCACCTTCACTGTGAGAACATTTGGTTCTCACACACATCAGAAGTCATGCACATACACGAGGTACTGACTGTACCGTACTGTATAACGCTCACATACACATATCCAGCTTACATATGCATATACTCGGTCAACACACACTCACACACACCAGATGAATTAAGGAGGTTTCAGTATTTCATCTTCCACAAACAATCCCATGGCTTTGACTCACTCAGAGGCTTTGGGTTGTTTGTAGAAAACATACTTCGATGGTAAATGAGCAGATGCACAGGTGGAAACATTCAGTTTGGTCAAATAATCAACATTTTTCAGACCATAACAAAAAACACCCACATGCAGTTTTATCCAGTGCTGGAAAAATCAATAATTGTTGGATAAATCAAAGATGATTACCTGTCACACTGGATAACCTTTTGAGATGTCATGTCTTTGGTTCCACAGCCTTAATTCTGTGTATGTGTGTGTGTGTGTGTGTGTCCAACCAGGCTCCTCCAGGGAGGGAAGGGGTAGCGATGGTGGTCAAGGCCAAGGAGAGAGCACCAGCTGCTGGGAAAAGCTGCTGGGTTTAGGGGGCTTTCTGGAGCCTGTCACCAAAACTCTGTCTGGGTAACCTTTGGAGGAGGGTACGTGGATGTTACACACACACACACACACACACACACACACACACACACACACACACACACACACACACACACACACACACACACACACACACACACACACACACTACAGTCCAAACCAGATTAGTGTGAAGGTGTGTGTACAGTTTCGCGGGAGATGAACAAACGTTTAAAAATATATTTTAACATTTAACAGACAACAGACCTGTCCACTCACAAGTGTCACATGTTCACTCAGATACACATGCTCTTAATCTTAGTGGATGTATGATGTGTTTTCTTTAGAACAGAGAGACATGTGACAGTTCTGTTATTCCATACAAAGGTCAGGCTGGATTCACAGCTAAGACAGAGGTGCATGTGTGTGTGTGTGTGTGTGTGTGTGTGTGTTTAACAGGCAGATACAGAGTGAGGGGGAGAAAGAAAGAGAGAGGGGATGTGTATAATTAGGTGACAAAAAGAGGGTGAGAAAGAGAGTCATATGGAGAAGGTGACCTTAACGTTTATAAAAAGGGATCATTAGCCTCCTTTAAACTTTCACATACTCTCACTCTTTGCCTGTTACATATAAATGTATTTAGACTAGACTTACATTCATACACCATACGCATCCTTTCTAAAAAAAAAAGTCCATAGGTAAATGTGATTTCTATTTCATTTCAGATAACCATTTTTTTCATTTATAGCAGTGCAACATGCAGCAAGCTCAATGGATCTCATCTCAAAGAGGATCAAAGATTTTGTTCACATAAAAATACAGACACTCTCTCACACGCACACCAGGTCAGTGGCGGTTGCCATCCTGTCAGTGGTCAGACTGAAGGTTGGCTGGACCGCACCTCATCAAAGACTGAAAGGCGGGACCTCATCAAGCGGGGACAGGCAAAAGGGGCAGGCTTTGGGCTGGACTGAGGTGTGACCTCATCAAACGTGGACAGACAGGGCAGGCATGATAGATGTCAACACTGAAAATGTGTGTTAGTGTGTCTTTGTGTGGGTGTGTGCGTGCATCATTTCCATTCAGTCAATGTCCTCAGTTCTTGCCAAATACAGCACAGAGAAACATACGTGTGTGTGTATCCTCCCACCTCCTATTCATCCATACATTCATTCAATGTATCCGTCCATTGTTTTTGGAGCACATCTTCAACTGTAAAAAAACAACAACAAAAAAACAAAAACAAAGTGGAAATGCCATAGTAACAGAAAATGGATATTGGACCTTTTGCAACTGGAGCAATGAGATGAGATGTAATGAAAGGGGACAGACTACCAGACAAGTGGATGGACAGAGGACACATAAGTCACTCTTCATTTACAAATTTACAAAGTAAGTGAGCATCATTGTAAATTCTTGCCAGCGAGTCAAGACCACAGATGGCAATACAACATGTTTGTGTATTAGACAATAAAACAGAAAAACAGTCACTTTTTCACCATGGCCTTATTTTCTTTCATTCTCTTGACCTCATGATCTGTTGGGGCTTCACTGCTACCACTGTGTCTCCTCCTCCCTCTCATCCTCAGGTTTTGATATATTCCCAGGGATAAATTAGAACTGGGGTGTAATTACATACAGAGTGAGTTTTGCCTGGGTAAGAAAGCACTGAGTGTGTGTGTATGTGTGTGCGTGTGTCTGGCTGCCTGTGTGCATGTATAAAGTAGTGTTTTGTATTGAAATAGGTGACTTCGGAGAGGTTCGCTCTTTTAATTACGCCGCTCTCAAACAGAACATGAGTGGGCTATTCCACTGGGATTAGTCGTCTCTCAGTGCTGTCTCTCTGTTAACATAACACACACATAACACACATGCATACTCAAACACAAATGTATGCCTGCCAAAAAAGCCCCTCTCTGCAATAGTTCAACACTCAATTTATTCAAAGTGAGGTGCAAGCCAAGTGAATAATTCCACTACTAATAAAGACGGTAACAGAGAGTGTGCGTACAGAAGAGATGAAGGGGGAAACAGGATAAAACAGCAAAAGTAGAGGAGGGGGAGTGACGTGTTGAGAGCAAAGGTAAGCCTACACAGAGAAATTAGATTTTCAAGGACAACAAAATATGAAATCTAGCCTCAATATCAATTGACAGTTTCAAACTGGTAAATGTGGGCATTTGATTTGTACCATTGTCCTTGTGTGTGTAGGTTACAAATATTTTTCGTTGATTTTAACTGTCAGTAGGTCAATGTTAAAGGGATAGTTCACCCAAAATTCAAATTTCACCCATTTTCTACTCACCCTCATGTTGACTAAGGGTTGAGAGAAGTTTCAGAGTCATCTGTGCCTTCTTGGAGTTACAGCGGGGCTCCGTGCAGCACTGCATTGCCATATGACGACGTAGCGAACGTGGCTCACTTTTCTTCGTCCAGAAAGACACACCAAAAAACATCCAAATACCTCCACACAGCTCGTCTGTAATGTCCCTCTTGTATTGAAGCCCCGACATGAGAAATTGTTCCGAAAAAAATTAAATAAGTCTACTATTAGTATATTTTAAGCTTGTTTGTAGCGGAAGCTCCCAGTGTCAGATTTTACCGTCATATGGCAATGCAGTGCTACGCGGAGCCCCCCTGTAACTCCAAAAAGGCACAGATGACTCTGAAATCTATCTATCTATCTATCTATCTATCTATCTATCTATCTATCTATCTATCTATCTATCTATCTATCTATCTATCTATCTATCTATCTATCTATCTATCTATCTATCTATCTATCTATCTATCTATCTATCTATCTATCTATCTATCTATCTATCTATTAGTTTTGGCTGCCCAAAAACGGCAAATGTCCCTCGCTGACTGATAGCCTGACTGATTTACTGAGTGACAATATTACCACCACTGCTCGGTGGAGAGCTGAACAAGTTACAATCTATGAGGCTAAAAAACACAGCCAACACTGAGTTACCAAAAAACAGACTGCAAGAGTCCTGAGCGGCGCTGTGTCGAAACACTTTTGCCGTTTCAGTTGGAATAGCCATTTTTGCATCCAATCCAACTTTCAATGGGGAAAAAAAAGATGACGTGATGTTTGTTGTGTTTTGTACCAAACAAATAAGTTCAATAGATGATTTTTAGATCAAAATGCTTATAGCAGTCAACGATGTTGTGACAAATGCAAGGACCTGTGAATTGTTTGCTGCTCCTATGTTTTGGATATTGCACTTGGTCCTACAGAAATTGACTCAATAAGGAGGAGGAAAACAATGACAAAAGTAGATAAAGATTGGATCAATATCTACTCCACATCTTCATTAACAGGCTAAATCCCATAAACAGGCTCCTCCAGAACAAGATCCTCAGTGAGACACCTTAACAAACTCAATGGTCATGATCAAACTGTGACTTGTTAGATTAGGAGGGGGAGGGGCGGGGTGTGGTCAGGAGAAAGCACACTAGGATAATATTTGAAAAATATGAAAAAAAAAGAAAGAAAAAGAAAACCAGCCCTAGACGGTTGGTCTTTAAAAAATAAAAAATTCTACGGTCTGTATTTCTATTTGTTGCTGTCAATATGAACATCTTCATTCAAACTTCAAGTGAAGATTTGTCGTTTAGCTGTTTGCCTGGTGCTTCATATTTTACTCCCTGCGCTGTAAAATGGGGAAAATGAGTTCATTTGCTATACTAGATGGATGATATTATTGCAACCAAAGAGTAACGGGGACTACAATAGTCCACACTGCAAGATACACAGAACATAAACACACTCCACTTCATCTGTGTCTGTGTCTAATGACGTGTGTGAGTAATTACTTTAAAGCCAGTGTGTGCGGATGTTTAAGTGTCTGTGCTCATGTTTTTATCTGTGCTTTTGTCTATGTCTGTGCCTGCAATGAGTGTGTTTAATGGTGTGTGTTGAAATAATCACTTAATCGTCGTGCTGCCTCCATTTGAGAGGGAGTGTGTATGTGTGTGTGAGTGTGTGTGTGTCTTGGTGCTATTGGTTCACTGTAAAATAACCTGAAAGACACAAGTGGGAAGGTCTGGATATAGAAAGTAAGTTAAAATGGTGAAAATGATTGGTGAGAGGAAAAGGAAGAGAGGGATTCAAGTGGGAGAAAAGAGGAAGAGAAAAAAAAGAAAAGAAGGGACAGAGACCAAGGGGTTACACAGGTAGAAAGACAGACCTCCACCCTTTCTCTCTAATTCTCCACAATAACCCTTCCTTCCAGTGTTGCTCTCCAAACCGTCGGCCTGTGAATTTATAGTTGGCCCAATGATTGCTTCTCGGGCCATGATGGCTGTAAATTGCTTTGCCATTTGGTAAATGTTGGCAGTTAGAAGGTATACAAGTAATTATTTCCGCTTGTGCTGATTGAGACATAATTCCAAGATGAGGCCCTGGAAAAATGACAGCATTTCGAAACAACTCTGTTTTAATTTCCCAGCATTCCTAATTAGAATCTGTATGAACATGGGGAGTTTTTTATGTGGTTTCCTCCAATGGGGCCAGAAATAATTAAACTGTCAAGGGGAAATAAATACGTATAAACAAGGCATAATTTTTACAGCGCGCAGCACCTTGTCAGGCTATGACTTTTTGTGAAGAAAAACAATGTGGCGAACAATGCAGGGGCATAGAGGACACACTCAAGGCACGCGCACTATCGCACACAGACACATACGCACAAAACACATACAGTATCTTTAAACAGAGACCTGGTTTTACCCCACATGGATTGCACCTTAACAGAACAGCTTCACAGTGCCACTTTTATCCTTGACTGGCAGATGTGTATTTGTATCAAAAAGCTCAATTACCCCTAATGTAAGATAATCGTTATGTATATTGTTATGTCCCAAGTCAAGGGGAAACTGACACACAACATGATTTAGAGCCCCCCTTTCTTCCCATCCCCAAGAAGTCAACCATGTCCTAGTTGAGATTCTCAATGTAGCATTTTATTGAAGAAAATGCTACATTATGACTGACAACATCTGTAAAGGAAACACTCGAGGTCTGGGAACTCAAAGTAAAAAATAGGAAAGGTCGCAGGTTGCGGTCCTCCAAGGAAGGCTACTGGCTTGACCTGAACATTAATACTTTCCTAACTTTATGAAACGTTGTTAATCTGTTTGCTGTCAACTGGCTTGCTGTGTGTGCTGCTGACGCGTAACAAAAAATAGAACTGAAGTGAACAGGTCGGCATCATGGATCAGCCCCATTATCCGATGTCCGATCTAGCTATTTAGTCAATATCTGGGCCAATATCCGATCCGATCCGAGAGTAACTAAACCCCTCAGTTTTGGCTGACGTGCATCTAAGCTGGAAATTCAAAAAAATGCCTTGATTATGGGCAGAGCTCCAGGAGCAGTTGAGAAAAAAGTGGTTTGGGGGTTTAGTTACTCTTTAATATCGGATAGGTGCACTTTGAAACAGAACTCAACTGCACAACAAAAAATCTTAAAATCTGTTTGGCCATAAGCCTGCCTGATGATCTGACTGAGAGTATTTCTTATAATCAACCTTTGAGTACCAGCTACAGTCCTATGACACTGAACACCACTTCAGTGACAGCAACAAAGATTACTGCAGCAAATTACAGGATGCATGTAAAGTATACTTTATGGGATCACTCTGTTCCACACCATTTATCCACAACACTAGCCAAAAAGACCAAGAAAGTAGTAACAGCATTATGTCAGACACAGGCCGAAATAAACACCACAAAGTACTCCATTGTTTCTTATTGGTGTCCCTCAATGACCTTTAAATGACTTTGTGTTAATTGAATTAATTTGTACTATTCTTTGTATTTACCAACTTGTGGCAATAATGGCGATGAAACTATCATAGAACAGACTCCATATCAACATTATTTAAAATATTTTTCAAATGCTGTCACAGAAATAATGTTTTCAAATGACAGAAACCTGTATTGTCCACATATATGTTGCTGTGCTGTGATTCTGAGTCCCCCTGCTGATCCTTGAGAGTTAACAACACTGGGTGGATTAGAGGCTCAGAGTGAGCTCACACTGATAGGGAGAGCTAATGGAGATACATTCGAACTAGAGTTACTCAATTACAATCTGACATCAGCTTGTAGACCCCAGCTTTGCCTGAATACACTCGCACACACACGCGCGCACGCGCACGCACACACACAATGAATGGTTTACACACCACAGCTTAAATGAATCTTGCAACACCGCAGATATCACAGGCTTCATCAGGCTCAAAATGAAAGTGGTATCAGGCAGAAAGTGTATATTCTGGTGTAACCTGGTAATTCCATTTACTACCAAGCACTTAGGTGACATGTTTATCTACTGTGTGTGACAATAAATTGTACAAATTGCCTAAAAATCTTTTTTTTTGCCAACACACAAGCAGCCAGATACCCCAAGTTGTAAGAGCCCCACACCAGCAAACAACCACTCCTGTGACAGTTTGTCTTGGGTCAGTATGGTGGCTGGCCAGTAGAGTCTGATGATACAAGAAGCCCCGAAATCCCTCCAGCACTGCTAAATGACCGCTTTTGTGTTTTTTACTTGGTTACACAACTTAACCACTGAGTATGAATACAATTTTCTACCTCATATAACACAATATAATTGAAGCTATCATCAGAACATTGCACTCAAGCTGGTTTCTGGTGCAGTCATACTCCTGGGCTGAATCAGACAAGCCCCATCCCTAAAAACTGAGAATTGTTTTGTGTTTTTTTTTTTTAATTTAATGGGGGGGGAAGGGGACTTTTATGCTTACGCAGTAACAACCTCCATTACAAGTTGTGGGAGCTGAGGCTTGAGTGCAGACACACACATACACATGTACTCTACATGCCTCCGCAGACTAAGGTCAATGGTGTGCTCAGATACAAATGATTCTCATCTAATATTAATAGGATATGCTAAATGGTAACACAGAGGAGAGCAGCGTCTCTGTGTGAGTCTGTGTGTACACATGCGTGTATTGTCCTGCTGTAGGGAGATGAATGCCGCTGGGACTGAAATAAAATTCAAGAGTAATATAACTCACTCTGTTTAACATACTGGCAGAATATACAGTGAGCATGCATGTTAAAATTTTGGAAGGTTGCTCCATATGTAATTAATCCATCACCAATTAATAAGAATGTCCTTGAAATACTGGTTATTAGTAAAAACGCTTATAACAAGTTGATTAAGTAAGTTATCTAAAAAGCAGAGGTGGAAACAGAGCGATGCTGCAAACACATCTTAAACCTGCATTTAAACCACTTCCCTTTCTGAAAGTGACAAGTAGCTTGATCCCAATAAAAGAAAAACCTGCACCAATAGTTATCTTTAGTGTGTCCTCGCTGTCAATCACTTTACACTCTATGTCCCTCTGGATGAGTTTCCATCTTAAGTGGAGCAGCAGAAACTTTTCTTGCCATTTTTATGCCATAGACTCTGCCATACTCCACACTGCTGTAGCCTGTTCAGTTTCAGACCTCACAAGTGGCAACCCAAACGGTTGATAAAATATAAAATAAAATGAAATTTTGGAAAGGACTTGACAACTGATGTGCAGTGGGTTACAGATCAGAAAAAAAACTAATCTGGTTCAAAAGGAAAAATGTTCTGTTTAGCTCTTAGGTATAGGAACTTGTTGAGAGGAGTAGACTACTGCACATGAAGAAAGTAAGAAAAAAGAACAGTGAACAGTGAATTTTCCAAACTAGATTTGAAAATTAGATAATTTTCTCTGCCTTCAGGGTTAAAAGGCCTCAGAATAAAAAATAAACAGGTGTTATTCAATAAATTTGCTTTCCATGTTTTTGGAAACTAAAGGTGCACACTGAACTCTGATCTAATTATATGCTGATAATCATAAAATGTCAAATTAATGCATTCACACTTATGAAAGGAAGTCTATTGTGTCACATCTGAGATTCAGCAAGCATCAAATTGGTGCTGCTGCTTTTAATGAAGGTGTTTGAAAGATAACCATTTAGGCATGTAAAACCTGTGTATAAGCATATGCAATCAAGGAAGCGGCAAAGTGTGCGTGCGCCTCCTCTCTAGCCTCCCTCTTTCTGAGTCTGCACTCTGTGTGTGTGTGTGTGTGTGTGTGTGTGTGTGTGTGTAACAGTCGCCCGTTCTTTGAAACAAAAACAACCACTTAGGCATGAACAGCAGTGCTTGGGAGACATCAATATTTCAGTCAGGTATGTCGAGAAAAAGAGAGAGAGGGAGAGAGAAACATGAAAGTAGGAATGAGCGGGAGACCCTTGCCATTCTGAGGCATTCCCATGACGGAGAGAGTAAGGCTATGTGTGTGTGTGTGTGTGTGTGTGTGTGTGTGTGCCATTCCCACATCCTCACCCCACCCCTACACTCACCATTGTGTGTACCACCTCTGTCACCTTTTCTCTAATCAGGAGTTTAAATCAATGACGTTGTCCAAAACTATAATTGCCACTCCTTAAACTGCTTCTCTCGCAATATGCTTTCACCAAGAAACCACTCAGCAGCAGAAATACGCCTCTGTGCATGTTGGTGTGTGTGTGTGTGTGTGTGTGTGTGTGTGTGTGTGTGAGCTGGATTAAGAGTATTTTCTCATTACGGCAGTGTCTGAATGAGTAGAAAGTGCTTCTCACATTGTTTTACAGCATCCTGAAACCTCAAAGCTCAGCACTAAGCAGCATAATACCCTGTAGTCCCACACAGATGCCTCAGCCTGGAGCTCTGTCGTCACAAATTGCTCATGAGTGAGACTCATTGAATGTCATTTATCAAGCTATTTACAAATTACTCATTTTTATGTAGACACACACACACGCATACAGGTGTTAAGAGTGGCATTGGTCTCTTTGAGGCTGAGACATTAGCTCATACAGACCCTCAAGTGCTTTAAAGGAGCCACCACCAGAGCACAGGTTGAGTTCCTTCTGAGGATCCAGCCACTTATTCAGCACCGCCTTTTAACAACATCATCTCTCTCGTCCGTTAAATCATCACCGATCGTCATGTGCCACACACGCTCCACACAGGCCTTGAGTACTACAGCGTTTTGAGTCCTTTTTAGTGGATCCGTATGTACGCAGATATTTCTTGAAACAATGCCGGGTTCACAGAGATTTTTTTTTTCAAAACAGACAGGGTGAAGCTCTGTTCTCGTGTGGATAAGGCCTCATGCTGTGTTTCACCAGTGACGATGGTCGTTATTGGTAACGACCCTCGTCCAAGTTGTTTGTTGGTGCCACAGGAGTCTGGTTTCGACAATAGTCGTTGAGACTTGTTGTGTTACATGGGGTTGCTTGTGTCTGATACTGACACCTTGAGAATAGGCGCGTTTCCACTGCAGGAGTTCCTGGTAAAGTGAGGGGGTAGGAACTTCTACAGGAACCGTCCTCTCACTCTGCCCTCTCAGTGGCCGTGTCTCCACTGCAGAGCAATGTGCAGTTTCGATCATCGCAGTCATTGTGCAGCCTTTCTTTCTTTTCTGTTTTTACTGCTCTTTTACCAGCAGTATAGATGCTTTCTAATAAAGCTGGGTTTTGAATTGCCGTTTCGATTGTCACGTAATCGCGCGGTCGCGTATAACTTTTCTTTTTTTACTACTCCTACTCTCGTATGTTTTTTACAGTCTTATTCTCTCTTATTTCGACTGGGGAGACACTTTTTAAAATAATGCTGTGTTTTAAAAATGCCGCTTATTTCGGGGCTTTATCTTGGTGTCACATCCCACTCGGACTTCAGCACAGAGTAGATCTCAAGCCCCACCCGGGTGTTTTTTGGGGCCGATCTGAGTACTTACCCCGAGGCAAGGACTCCTTTCGACCCATACAAGTTCCTGTAGTGGAGACACGCCTAATGTATGGATTTTTTTTGAAGAGGAAAGGACAATGTTGCAGATAGGGGAAAGAAAGATTGTGGCGTAAACCCCCTCCTCTGTTAAGAGAAGGTTTTTCCACTTTCACATAGATGGCTTCTTTTACCCCTCTCTCAAACCATCTGTCTTCCCTGTTCAGAATGCCCTGTCTGAGACTGTTGCTGGGTTTGAAACATACAGGGATATAGTGATTGGTAAATATCCGCCTGAGTTTCTCAGATAGCCCAGATACATAGGGGATGACAATATTATTTCATTTATCTCTTGTCCCCTCATCCACGGTGGTGTTGTTTTATTTTTGGAACAGGTTTTTGTTTTCCCAAAACATCATTATCTTGTAATTCTGATTTAACGTAAGCAGGCAGTGCAGTTTTCAGGGTTACGAGTTAGTCTCTATAACACAGGCCATGTTAATGATGACATAGTTGGTACATGGCAGCACATACACCTGAGCATCTCATGTTGCCACTTTGGAATGAAATTCAATCCAGATCCAACCATTTCTATACATGAGTGTGCATACTACATGCCATTGTAGCTACAGTATATCGTCCATTGGGCTAGCAAGTCCATTAATGTGACCTCCTGCATGTACCTGTGAGATGCAGGGACAACACTGAACTGTTGTTATTGTTATAGATGTTGTTTAAAGCAACAACCAGATTTGCTCCAGAGATTTTAAAATGGCAACAACCTGCTACTGTGTGCATGTGTGTGTGTGTGTGTGTGTGTGTGTGTGTGTGTGTATGTGAGTGAGTGTGGACTTTAGCTGCCAGTCTGTGTTAACCTTAGCTGATGTCCCATTAACCAGAGACAGGAGTTTCCTTAACCTGACAATGCACTGACAACACACTACACGCACACACACACAAACACAAACACAAACACAGTGCACCATTCCACCATGCACACAAACAAACTGTTTGTCAACAGTAAGTGCACCTCTCGAGAGATAGATAGATAGATAGATAGATAGATAGATAGATAGATAGATAGATAGATAGATAGATAGATAGATAGATAGATAGATAGATAGATAGATAGATAGATAGATAGATAGATAGATAGATAGATGAGAAAGACATTAAATGAAATTAGATAAATGCCTGATTCGCCCTGTCTGTTTAACAAAAAGCAATGAACATAGAGCTAGAAAGAGATTTAGGGGGAATGAGCAAGACAGTGACAGAGAGAGGTAGAGAGAGAGAGAGGGAACGCAAGGTGGAAAGAGAGATGGAAATAGAGATGGAAAGAGAGATGTCTGGTTAACAAGGTGCTGAGCACGACAAGCCCTGGGGAGTCCACGCTCCCTTACCCTCTAAGATTAGACATCTCTCCCTCTGTCGATCCCACTCTCTCTCTTGTTGCGACACAAGGGGAACATGCCACTATCACAGGGGGACGCCCCGGAACCACCTCTGCCTCTCTCTCACCTGTCACATATAAAATGACTTGCTTTCTCCTTATTCCTCTCTTTTAGTCTTTCCACTGCCACTCCTTCCTCTTCATTGTCTTCTCAGCCTCTCACAATTTTTTTCAGATTTTGTAATAGTCTAATGTTTCAATTAGTCTGCTTGTACACACATAAACACACAATGTTCATGGAAGGGTGATGTAAACATTAAAAAAAAAAAGACATACTGTATAGCAAGGGTCTTCACAGGTCCCCTCACCCTGGTAATTCAGACTCAATCTCAGTCTAGATTTGGGACAAATCCAAATCATATGAGTCTCACTGCACCTAGTTTGGAAAAAAAGTACCGGTATGTGTTTATGCTGCTCTTTCTTTACATGTCTTTGAGTTCATCAATTTCACAACACACACGTTCCAAAAATCTCCAACACATTAAAGGTGCCATATGTAAGAATGTGGCCAAAAACGGTTACTGCAGTCAAATTCAAAACACAGTGATCTGGTTTTTCCTCCCAGCCGTAGTAGCAGCTCAGTGGAAGCAGACTGAGGCTGAAATGCCACTGACGCTGCGTGACTGGGAGAGAGGGCTCGGTGGCACAACATGCCAACACGTAAATTCAAAACATAAACATGATTTGCAGTCTGCAAAAAAAGATTTTTAATGCGAATACTCTGGCTGTACTATTGTTGTTGGTGAGTTCATCATGTTATATGAACATTATTCCTGAGTCTCTGTGACATATTAGGAGGATTTTACGGCCAGCTGCTTTAGATTGCTTACATATTGTACCTTTAAGGTAAATTAGCTACTTATTCAGTCCTACAACACAACAAAAGTGTTTCTAGCAGACACAGGTGTGGAGATTATGGGGTTAACATGAATGAACAAACCTAATGTTTGTTCATTTGCATGTGTTGTGAAGTATGTGATGTTAACTTTCTAAAGATATTTTCTGAATTTGCATTAATTTTCTGTCTTGGGATGCATTTTGTTAAGTCGTAATGTGTGCGTTGAACTCAGGGTATAAGGCAGCAACATAACTAAAACTTGCTAAATTTGACTTACTGTCAAATCCCTGTGTGTATTTTGAAACTATAGTCGGACTGCTTGACTTTCATCTCCATTTTTTATTAATTAATGATCCTTGACACCCAACTGCTTTCAATACAGTAGCCGATATACAGTATAATCTCTTTCCTCTGCTTCACTCTTCCACAACCATCCTGTCCCCTGGTCTTGTCTTCCCCCCTTCTTATACCCCCCCCCCTTTAGTTGTTTGACACCTCTCTCCCACCTGAGCATCTCTATGTGTCAGGACAAATTGGCTGAGACTCACATCTCTCTTTCTCTTTCTCCCCCTCTGTCTGCTCACCACTCAACCGGAGAGAGAGAAAGAGAGAGAGAGAATGAGAGCGCAAGAGACAGAAAGAAAGAGAAAGAGATTGATAATATGTGGAGAGTGGGGGAGGAGGAGCAAAATGCTTTAGAGGAAAGACGGGAATGGTGGGGAGGGAGGTGGAGAAAGAAAATGTTACGATGAAACGTAAAAAAGGAAGAGGGGAAGGGAGAAGAGTACAAATTTAGACTTTTCTTCTTTCTTTCTTCTTCTAAAATGAACCATTTGGACCAGTGTCCAATGAAGTATTGAGTCTGTTGCCATTTTATCTGTATTATATAAAATATATTCATTATAAATAGTAAAACAAGCAACTCAAAACTGAGAAACTTTGCTCTGGTTGTTTAGAGCTCCCTTATTTTGATCTTCACATCACTTATAATAAGAAAATCAATAGTAGACTGAGCTGTCCCATGCTGCTACGTGTGTTAGAGTGTGTGGATTGAGAGGATGTGAGTGTGTATGTGCATTACAGTATGTGTGTATACAGTATGTTAATGGGAAAATGTAGCAAAATCTTTGTGATTTAACAATCTGTCTCTCTCTCTCTCTCACACACACACACATAAACATATTCTCTCACTGTTTCTCTTGTCAAATGAATTTTGGCTGACCACATTTTGTCAAACAAACACTTTCACACACACACACACACACACACACGCTCCGCCATCACATGAGCAAATATGTCTTCTGTTGCAGACCTGTACTTTCTCTATCATACTTCAACACAAGTACACACACACTCTCTCTCTCTCTGTCACACACACATATACAGAGGCCTATAGCGTTGCGACAAAGAGATCAGAGAAACGGGCAGAAAATAATAGAATCTTCATCCCAGTAATCCATATTCATTCTTCTCATCCCTCCTCGCCTCATCCCTCCCTCCCTGCACGCCACGCTTCCCCGTATCTGACATTCAAATGAGTTGTCTTTTCTCCCTTGTTAGACACAGACGCACGCACGCACACACACACACACACACACACACACACACACACACCAACTCACACACACACAGATGCATAAACACTCACTCACTTTCCCCCCTCTCCCTCTTTCTCGCACACACACACTCATCCTCTTTCTTGGATACTTTCTGCCCCGTTGCACCCGTGATGGCAAATTGAGCACCTCCCGTCTCTCTCTTTCTCTCACTCACCCCCTCTCTGTTGACTCCTCTCATCTTTCCTCCATCTTCTTCTCTCCTCTGCCCCTCCATACCCCCCCACCCCCGTCCCCTCCCGCCCCACACACACACACCATCCCATAACCCCTCCAGACCCTCCTCCCTTTCTCTCTCTCCATCCTCCTCTTCTTCCCTCTTTCCCACTCTGTGATTTGACTACAGTGGCAGGTAGACTTGGATCACAAAGCAATGAAGTAGGGAAAAAGCCTTTATGTGGTGAACGGGTGCGTGTCTGACACACACTCCAGACATCTCACTCACTGCAGCACTTTTTTAAAGGAACGACCACACAACTACACAGAAAGAGTTTGTTGTGGAAATTATTACGTGTGGAAGATGAGTCTTTCTTTCTTGCTTTTGTTCTTTCTATCTATCTATCTATCTATCTATCTATCTATCTATCTATCTATCTATCTATCTATCTATCTATCTATCTATCTATCTATCTATCTATCTATCTATCTATCTATCTATGATCTCCATCTGTCTGTCCTATTAGTGGAAGATGGAGGTGTGATCATGGTTACTGTGTGCTAACAGGGAGCGTGCTGCCACGGATGACAAATATCTGACACACACACACACACACACACACACACACACACACACACACACACACACACACACACACAGGCAGCCATGCAGGGAGAAAACACTTGGTAGATTTCATCACTGCTCGTAATTATGATCCTGTCAAGTCCACAACGTGGCAATCCATAACGACACACGCACATGTGCACACACACACACACACACACACACATAGAATAGACACACACACACACACACATATATATATATATATAACACTGGACATATCCATTCATATTCAAGCTGGCAAAAAATTAAAACCATATTGCGATTTTTATGACAGATATTGTGATAATGATTTTAGTCACAGTATGAGTGGGAATGGTCATTTCATTTTAACCATTAAAAAAACAAAACAAAAAAAAGACATTGGTGATGTGATCTTTGCTGCTGTCTGTACCAAACAGGCATGTTCTCTTATGTCTGGAGAAGATGATTTGTTGACTGGAGCATCTCTGTAGCAGCTCAATGCTTCATTTATAATGGTATGTTGTGACATGTTTTACCTTCATCAAAAACTGCAGCTCCTGCAATTTGGATATTGCACTTGGTCACATTGCGATTTCAATAATATTGTGATTAACTGTTCAATTCTTACTCATATGTTCTAGTACAAACTCTCTTTCATACTCAGACTAAAACATACACAGAGTAGCTTTTTAAGAGATGAGCTGTCATGTGAAGTCTTAAATATAAAACATTAGAGAATGAAAGCACTCAAACAACACTTGTTTCAGAGTCTATTATATTTTCCAGAATCCCATCTAAACACATGGACTTGATATGTTTGGCTGTGTGTGTTTGTGTATTTATGTTCATGTGCGCGTGCATGTGAATGTGTGGTGTGTGCCAAAGTGTGTCTCTGTGTGTGATGACATCTCAGTGTTGACACCTCATGTGTCAGGGGAACCTATTAGAGACCCTCACAGCCTAACCCCACACCTGACCCCCACCCTGATATATGTGTCTGAGTGTGTGTATGTGTGTGTGTGCACATTTTTCTTAGGGCCATCTAACCACAAATATTGTTGTTTGTTTACTGTTCTAATTAATGGTTTAAATGACCAATCGTGCATGTAGTACAGGTTTCTTTTAGAAATTAAGACAATTTAAGGGAACATCATCTATCCAGTCAACATTTGTGCATGAATGTGTATGTGTATGTGTACTATGTGTATGTGTGCCCCCAAACTCCCAAACAAACCAGGGGTCAGGCCTCTGGTTACCCCTGAGTCTCTAACCCTGAGACCCCATTGCCCCCTATAAATCTACTGGGCCATGCTGTGTGTGCTTGTAGTAGCTACATGTTTTTGTGTTAACGATGCATTACCCTTCTTTTCTGTTTTCACATTTTCATCTGTCATGTGTGTGAGTTTTTAAATCCACTTTAAAGCAGATATCAGTGGAATGTTTTTGTTAATATAAGTCCTAAATAGTCCTATTTTCCGTCAGCAATCACTTACATGAAGTATTTCAGCCTAAACACGAGTCTCTCCGTCACTCTGCTCTGCTGTAACCCGAGGAGAAAATTTCCTTGTGGGATACAAGTGTTATCCAATGAGGGGAGAGAACGGCATGAAGGGCTGTGTGTGCAGCCAAGGGATGCACGTGAATGTGGTGACGTAGCACGAGGACCAATTGATGCCTGACAAGGGCGGGGGCTGCTAACTCATGGTGCGTTCAAGGAAACTCGTACTTTGTGTTTTTCCTTCCTGTGAAGTCATACCAGTTCGATCTGGTACGAGTTCACGGGTCGGAAGTTACGAGTGGCCGTTATAGGGAACTTTCACAGACAACAGGACGGTAAAAACACGAGCTACGGGTTACCTGGAACGCTACCAAGTCGTAGTTGTGACTTGAAGCTGTAACTTACGGTTTCAAAAGCCTGCCTTGAACACAGCATTAGCCGAAACGGCCGTGCCGCTGTTATCTGCTTTAAGTCACATGTCATTCTTAAAGGCATTATGCCTTTTACAAGATTAATGCTAACCGTACGAGTTTAACATGGATAATGGTCTTCAGAAATGTATAATCAACACTTTAAAAAACAAAATAATTGTCAATTAAAACACAAAAATAAAAGTTCCTCAAAGTTGTTATTTAGTTGCTTCTTCTTCCCGTTCTTCCCTCTTCCCCGGTACAGACTAAAAAAAGAACAACTTAGGACAGAGGCCAATTTTAATTGAATAGAATGAGGAAAATATATAACTTCCTATTTTGCCTGTAACATTACTACAACTTACAAAATGCATCTTCACAAACCCTCATTACAGCGGTGTTGTGTTAATGTAAAAAATCCATGCATGTTGTTCTACTTTTCATTGTTACGTCTTTTTCTTATGTTCCCTCCACTGCATGCTTTTGTTGTGAAGGTCACTGAAGAATAAATTCCAGTTAGGGTAAAGGCTTGTTGCTTGTATCGTTATGCAGCTGGCAGAGGAGAATAAACAACACTTTTACCGCATGTAGATAGTGTGTAGGGCTTAATGTGTTGAATGTCAGTTGATATCAGTCGGCAGGTCTTGTGCTTCACTCTGCTCCACACAGTCAACACTGCATTTAACCCCTAAATGACATTGAGCACCCCTACACACACATCAACACGCTTTTGTACACTAGTATAAAGTACACACACACACACACACACACACACATAGAGAAAATCTTGACATCAGAGCCTCTTCTCTAATGTAAAAACAGAGAGACAGTTTCAAAATGTGCACAAACCACTTTTAAGAGATATGATTCTAAGAGTTCTTATTTATCAACAAGTCCACTTGAACAAATTTACAGATCCACTGTTTCCAAATTCACTTTATAAAAGAATGAAATTAATTAATTAAAATATATAAAATGAGAGAATAAAATATGCAAATATAGTGCTTATACATGTTTCCTAACTTTAAGGAGTCCTCCCCAACGATAACATTTTTCTCTTTTTATCCAGGAAACAGAACATTGTTTGGAGGGTTTTGCGGATCAGCACTTTGTGGCCCTTAAGCATCATAGTTTAAAGACGAGGTAAGAGTGGACAAATCATGACATCTGTCTTCTGTCCTCAAAATGTTCTGCTCATGACTCACCCAACATGCATGCTCCCTCACCACCTCCCTCCTTCTTCCTCTTCTCCAATCCCACGTTCCCATGTCCCCCTCACTCCAAATTTGCTTGTTTACCAACCATGATTTCCTCCTTCCTTCACCATCACTCCTCCAAACTAATTCACTCCCGCCCTGTCTCTCCCTTGTTCCCCTTTCCCTCATCCTCCCTCCCTCACACACGCACATAGACACACACACACACATCTCTCACTCCCTCTCTTGTCTCTCCAAACTCGCTCAAGCACAACTAAGCCGGGGGTTTGAGTCCCAATGAGAGCGGTTAGGGCAATCAGTGCTTTTCACACCCTCTGATGTTCTTAAAAGGTGGAGGGATCAGACGCCCCCGCTGTACCGCCGCACTTCACTGACACACCACACACACGGCCTTTCGCACACACACACACAAACTAACAGAAACCAACTCACATGCTGTATGTGTGTATGTTTGCGCACATATGCACATACTCTCAGAATGGTCAGACTCACAAATCCACAATCATTTGAAGACTCATCCATATGTGCCCACACATGCTTAAACACACACACAAACACACTTGCCCTGCTGCGCTAAAATGAGCACAAAAGTTAATGGAGTCAAAGTTATCAAACTGACAGAGGAGCAACAGTTTAGTTGTTGACCAACACAGAAAGACAACATATGTGCAGCAGGACTTTGTCCTTTATCACCAATTTGTAGAACAAAACTTCCATTACCTTCAAATTAGAGAAACAAAACTATGCAAAAACATACTCTGATGGCTGGGCAATCAATGTTTTTGCAAGACTTTGTAACAAAATAAATCAAAAAGAAGAAAGGGGTGTTGAAAAAAATATGATGACAGATGTCATTTCTTTTATTTGCAGGTAAAATAATTTACAGATGTAATTTATTTGCTACATTTATGTTCTCAGAAGTTTTCTTCTTCCTCTCTTCCACGGTGTATATTTGTGTGTATGTAAAGAACATTGAATGAGTCTTTAAAAAGTTGACTCCTCACTGATAAGAATACAAACAGATGAACAATTTATTGGTATAATGTTTGTGAAAAAAGGGTGAACGAGATAAAAGTTTTCACAATTTTATAAATTCACATAACATACAGTTAGCCAAGGAGGTGTGTGTGTGTGCGTGTGTGTGTTAGCGGCAAGGTTTCAAGTGAAAATGCTTAGGAATAGTCCTTGCTGGTGTATCATTCAGGTCTGTGGGATCAGGTGTGGATGATGGTGTGATATAGAATGCAGTTAGGAAACTGAATGTACAGATCCATGCTCCCCGTAATGCGGCAAAGAGCAGTGACGCTATCAATTTACACCGTAACGGACAACACAGTCACTTTGCACCAAAGTGAAAGACACCAACACACACACATACAGGGCCCAGGCAAAGTTCAGGGGGATTAATTCACTGCCTCATGTCATCAATTCTACCTTACCCCCTATTGTCAGAAAGGAAAGAAAAAAAATTTGAACGAAAAGGAAAACTCAAGTGCAGTGCCCTTAACACTGTACCAATATCTCCATCTTCTGTTCTCCTCTCCTCCCCTTCACTTTCTCTCTTTTCTCCTTTTTTGTCTCCTCTTTTTCCTACTACTCTACTTTCCTATCCTCTCTTCATCAATCTGTCCTCTCCCTGCAGCTTCAGCCATCCCGCCTTGATGAGCAGAGGCTCTTAGTCACATTGAGGTCAGTCTACACACACACACACACACTCACTTACACACACAAACACACACAGGGAAAGGGTCATCCTGGCAGGGTTATGCTGCACAAAGTCAGCTTCCCATAATGTGGCTGCTGTCGCCTGCATCACACCCTCATGATCCAATTAGGAGCCTCGATCCCTCCAATCAGCTGCTGTGGCAACCAACGGGTAGACGAGCAGGCAGAGGCAGGCGGGCGGCGCCAATCTCGTAAGTGCTTTTAAGGGATTAGAGGGTGGGTGGAAAGTAGAGAGGGAGGGCAGCACTACTCTCTCTCTCTCTCCATCCTTGGGGCTCTCGTTTTGTTGCTGAGACCAGAGCACAACAGTAGCTCTTAATTGGCCTCACAAATTATTTTTTGCAATCCCAGATACAGATGGAGGAATTAGGGGAGGAATGGAGCAGGCAAAGTGGAGAACTGACAACACTTTGAAATGGAAAGGAGAGAAAGATGGGACAAGTTGGAGAATAAAGAGACAAGAGAAAAAGGCACAGAGAGAACTGATTTACTTTATGTGGCTGAGAGTGGAAAATCTAATACAAGGCAATGGTAGAGATATTGTAATTGAAGGGGGGCAGGACCAAACTAAGAAAAAGTGGAAAAGGGGAATGAAGGATGGATAAATTAACACTTTCATCTTTTGGACACATATGAGCTCTTTCAATTTAAAGATGTACGCAGGAAATATTGGGTAAATCTGGTAAATTTGTGAACTGTAAAACACAATTTTATATTGGAAACTTTAAGGTAACACAAAGTGCTAGGAGTATATTTCAGGAGTATTTAGGTTCATTCTGCATGCAGTGAGAGAGAGAGAGATGAAGAGAGGAAACGAAAGAATGGGAAAAAGAGAAAAAAGATCTTGATAAGCTTCAGACACCTGGCTGTGGTGGGAACCCATTATCAGAGCAACTAAAGGGCAGAGAACACAGGAAATCACAAACACTGTACTATAGATACACTATCTACAGTATGCATGCTTTTTAATTGTAATACCGCACACACACATATTTTTATTGCATACGCAAAATACAAAAAACAAACACGAGCATAGCCTACATATAAACACACATATGAACACTGACTGTAACAGGTAAATAAACATGTGCACACCACCTGATACCTGTCTCATTCACTTGTTGTCGGCCCAACCAGCCAAAGTGTTAAATGGGCAGAAACATTATCTTTAATAAACCATTTACTTAAGGCCAATATTTACATCTCTGAGGAATAGAACTGATTTTTTTTTAAAGCTATTAGGAGCCATTGACCGCATATCTCTTGCACACACAAAGAGTTGTGTGTTTGTCAAGATATCTTTATCTAGAATTCTGATATCAAGCAAGTACATGTACACACACACATACACACACACACACACACACACACACACACACCGAGGTAGGATAAGCTTTAGGCCGATGAGGTGCTGATATTATTGCGGCTGATAATATCTCAGTGTCTTTTATGTAATCTGTCACCTCTATTGAGATTTGTAGATAGCCAATAGGAAATGCTGCTACACCGACAGTGCCCAAACCATTCACCTCCCCTGACCCTTGAGTTATGGTGGCCTGTGTTTGACTCAGTTAATCGTGTCGCATTTCATAATACAGTGAGGTAAGCTGTCCAATTACAGCAGTAATCCAACAGAAATGTCAAGTAGGTGTAATTTATTGCCATGCCCTATTCAGTAAAACAAGCAGTGCTTTTTCATTGGTCGGGCTTCAGAACAAGTGCTTTAGCCTTTGTATATGAAATGTCTTGTTGCACTGGCTGCATGACTGTGGTCAGCGGATGAAAACCCTTTGTCCCAAACAAAAGCACTGAGTGCTGGTACGTAAGCTTTGTATAAAGCCTTAAGACTTGGCTTGTAGGATATGTGGTTGATGTTGATAAATGATAAATGAGCTGATCAACTACCCATTGATGCATGAATCTAGATGAAAATCATCTCAGTCTGGTCACAGTCATTCTGTACTAACACATTTATATTCATTGTCAGTGGTCAGCAACTAACCTGCATTCTACCACTGCCTGATAACTAAGCTTTTATTTATTTAGTTTTTAAGGTCAACATTGTGGTGTGTGTGTGTGTGTGTGTGTGTGTGTGTGTGTGTGTGTGTGTGTGTGGTTGCCCACCACTGTGCAGGTTTTATCTTTCTCCTAAGCATTTTGCTTGAGGCTTCAGGACCTCAATTAAAGAGAACTGCTTGTAGCAGTCATGAGCTTGACACACATACACATTCATACACGTGCGTGAGACACGCACACACACGTACACAATGCACCTCTAAAGTATGAATATTTCACTGTATCTAAGTCCTTTTACCTTGGAATGACCTGATTGTCCCACCATGTGTATGTGTGTGTGTGTCACTTCATTTCCATAGAGGTATGTGGAAGTGCATTCAATCTACTGCTCGAGCAAAGACATGGACACTAATACAGGCACAGAGGACTTGGTCCAATGACACAGAATATTCAGAACATTAATTTCCTTTTTGTTATTTTTTTTACAACCAGAAAGGCATCTTGGTGGCTTAGTGATGCAGCGTTCGTCGTATATTCACCACATCGTTGGATGAAATATTACTCACGATGTTAATCACAGCACATTTCCTCCTGAACTACCTACTACTGTTCCTAGAATAGTATTCAGGAAATAGTTATTATTGAAGTAAAAAGCTTCAGATAAATCAGACTTTATCAATGTTTTCTTTACCCGATATACAATAGAGAAGACAATACAAATGTGCTTTGCATCAATTAAAAAACGTACTGGATTGCTTTATGGAATAAAACAAGAGGGCACTGTTTTTCTAGCTCCAACAGAACTGAAGCTGTCAGAACGTCTCACATTTTTGTCACAATGTGTAAACTAACTAACTTTAAGCCTGAGATCACCTTCAGAAGGAGCTGGTGTGTCTTTGTGTGCTTGTGGATGTTTTCTTTTTTTCCCCAAAAATCAATTAAATTCTTAGTGTTTTATACAGCTGACACCTTCTTTAATAGGGAGGTAGCACACAAAACGCACACTCAACACACTCACACTCACACACATACATGCACACGAAGGTAAAATGAGACCAGAAGGCTTTTTCTTGCTCTTTCTCTCTTTCTCTTGCTCTGTGGCCATTTAAGAGGCCCAGTTAAAAGTCCCTGAGAAAAAAATGCTACACGCATTCTGCATGGATTAATCAACTGCAGCAGCTTCTCTAGTTCTCAGCATCGCATCAATTACCAGGCTTTTTAAACAAATTCCCTATACTGAGGTGAGGTGCGGCACGAGTAGAAAAGCCAGGCAGGCAGTTAAGGCATACATACTGGGGGGGAAGGCACACAACGTAGTGGAGTAAGAGTTGCTGTGTCTATGACATATATCCCTAATTTCTATGAAGTGAGGGCATTAGAGCTGCTCCTCTCTATTTTAAAGGAATGTATTAATTCAGGCGTGTTATATAATAGAAACAGATTAGGGTGACAGTGAAGGACAGAGTGGTACTGTAGTTCATCCTCCACAATAAAAATAATAATAAGAATAGTAATAAATAAATAAAACATTTTAATCACCAGCCAAATCCACTGCCCCCATATGGAGGGGAGACAGGCAGGAGAGAAGAATGAGGTGTATCCAGAAAGAGAAACTCACTGTCCCTCACAGCATGTAGCTTGCTAATTTTAAAATGAGTAATGTAGGAAGGGGGGATTTCTTTGCCAGACCTGACAACTCAATTCTTTCCCCTGTTTTACCAACGTTTTCTCTTTGAACACTTCCTCTCTTCAGCCTAATCCTCTCTACGCTGTACCACCACACTGTACCCTCCTCTTCCTCTGTCCTCTCTCTCTCTCTTCACCCTGTGCTTGCCAAACACCTCTCTCTTGTGTTCACGTGAAAGACAATTACACCCAGCGACATCAAACCTTGCAATGACAGTTACTGTCTACACACACACACACACACACACAGAGCCACAATCCACCTCTCCGATGGCACACAGCTTTCTCTTCACTCCTGTGGCTGGAGAGAAGAAGAGGAGCCTATGAGAGAGGAGAGGAGGGGAGAGGAGAGGAGAGGAGAGGAGAGGAGAGGAGAGGAGAGGAGAGGAGAGGAGAGGAGAGGAGAGGAGAGGAGAGGAGAGGAGAGGAGAGGAGAGGAGAGGAGAGGAGAGGAGAGGAGAGGAGACTCTTAGGCCAGTTAAACAGACTGTAGTATGCGTACTGATTTATGCATCCCTATTCAGAATTTATTAACATGAAGCCTGACAACTGGAGACAGCTCTTCATTTATAGCCCCAATATGAAGAGAAACAGACTGCGAGGGGCCGGAGAGACAGTATGTATGGCTGGATGTGTCTCAGATAATAAGACTCCATACTATAGGCCTCTATGAGAGTGTCTGTCTCTTTATAATTCTCAGCATTACTTGATGTGATGATTTCAGTGACAACAATAGTAGTGATCTGTGATATCAATCTTTGCTGTTACTTTTAACAACTCTGTGGATTTAAACTCAACCAAGTCATTGGGGCTCAGTCGTCACCTCTGGGTTGATCACAGGTTCAAGTCTGACTGTTACAAGATGACTTTGTTGCATCTTGTCTTCTTCATCTCTCTCCCCTCATATGCCATCTCTGTACTAATGGCAAAAATTACAACAAAATTACCTTCAAAAAGAATCTATTAAAAACATCCTATATTAATTAAATAAATGATTAACTTAGTGAATGAATAGGTGAATGGCTGAGCAAAGAGCTCCCCTCTTACCAGAGTAATCAGGCTATTGATCAACTCAGCTTTTATCATAGAGTTGACCATTTCTTATAGATTATCAATACTTGGGCCACTTAGGCCATTTAGAGGTGACTAGGCAGTGAGAGCCGTGTTGCTACTAATGAGCGTGGAATTGAGTCACATTTAGTGGAAAGTACACATTCTTGTGTGTGTTTCAAGTGCTGCAATCATGTATTTGGAGTAGATAAAAAGTGATCATGCATTGATTTTAGTAAATTCTTGTCTTGTTCTCACATTTGAGCACATTTGATAATTAATCAAATGCGACACACAAGAAGATGTGGAGAAATACAGAGGTCCGCTCACACATGCAAAGATGAGTGGTGGGAAGGGAAGGGAAACCCGAGCTGGACCAGGAGTGGGATAACAAAAGTCCAGGAATAGTGGCAATCGATGGATGGATAGATGGGTAGATGGATGGATGGATGGGGAGGGGGGTAGAGGAGGGAGGAGGTTGGGGTTGAAGGGAGAGATGAGTGGTCTCCTGGGTGGAGTGGTGATAGTGTTGCTGAGTGTCTGTGAGACCAAATCCTTTCCAAACTGAGGGGAGAAGGGAAGGAGGAGAATGGAGAACAGAAGAGAAAGGAGAAGGAAATAGACTGGTAGGGGAGCTGAGAGAGGGGCAGAGAAGAGAGGAGAGGAGAAGAGAAGAGAAGAGAAGCCAAACAGAGCCATGATGATGAAGAGAGAGAGGAAAGTACTGAAACGAAGTGTTGAGGAATGCATAAAGAGGAGGCATGGAAAGAGAAGATGAGAGGTTAAAGGATGAAAGAGAAAAAAAACAAAGCTCTGCTGGAAGTTGTCAGTATTTGTCAACTTCAAGCAGATTTTTCCAACAGTGCCCTCTAACTGAATTTAATTGGTCTAAAATAAAAGTTGGACTAGAATAGTATTTAGGATTTAGTGCGGCATTTGAATTGTTGCATTACCGTGACATGTTATGAAATGCAATACAATTATTATTGAACTGCAAAACAAGCTGCAGTGCACCACTCAGCAAAGGCCACATATCACAATCATTATATAATACGATTATAATTTTGTTATGAGTGAGGCAGTTGTTTAAACCAGCATCTAGTCACTACAGTGATAGCAAGATAATATGCAGTAAGATCCATCTGATCTGGATCGGCTGATTGATTTATAAGCTCTCTGTGCAGGAATTTACGAGCAATGTTTATCACTTCTGCTGTTTCCTGGAAGAAATTATTTACTTTATTTATCTGCAGCTTTAATAGCTAAAACACAACAATGTTGGAAGAGTGTATCAAAGTCTATGTAGCATGATATTTGGAGACATAAACATAACCTGACATGGACAGCTGATGAAAGACTTGAGTTAAATTACATTTTTTTCATAAGTAGAACACACACACACACAGAGAGAGAGAGAGAGAGAGAGAGAGAGAGAGAGAGAGAGCTCTAGAATAGCTGTAAAAACAGGTATTGATGAGAAGGCCTAGTCAATGACCATCAGAGGAAAACAGAGACCGCCATTAGCCAGCCAGTCAATCGCTAAAGCATTCTGGGTAATTCTAGCACACACATACACCCAGACACAGGGATACACACATCGACAGCAAGAGGACACCCCTCAGGGGCATCTTAACCACACACACATTCACACAAAAATTAAGGCAGGATAGCTTTCCTTCACTTTTAGCTATTTCCTTGTGCTCTGTCTCTTCCATCTTTCTAAATCTCTGTCTTCTTCCATTCATGATCTTCATCCTCTATTTCTTTCTCTGACTGAGTTCTCCCTCTTATTTCACCATCTCCCCCCCTCTCTCCCGCTCTCTCACACCCCCTCGTCTCTCTCAGGGGTAAAGTGGCGGTTGGTTGTTCCTAGGGGGTCTTAACCAACCCTCATTAGAGCAGTGGAGTAGTTTGTGTGTGCGTGTGTGTGTGTGCGTGTGTGTGTGTGTGTGTGTGCGCGTGTGTGTGTGTGTGTGTGTGTGTGAGTGCACACAAGTGGTGGGGATGATTGTGCATTAGTCAGCCGGCTAATCAATGGGAAAAACCACTGAGCCTGGGCCTGTGTTTGTGTTACCATCAGAGCTATTTATAGGGAAACACACATGTTCACCAAACACAAGAAAAAATCACAAAACATCCACATACTTTGACAGGGAGTTCAAATACATACTCAACTCCAACCTGATAAGATCCACGAAAAACTTAACACTATGACTGTATGAGAGGAAAATAAAAAGTATGTTGAGCATGTGAGGTGACACCATATCATCACAGTGATATAGTGTCATTCTTAATCAACACACTTAGTAGCTCAGTAGATTGATAGTGCATTCACTCTTTTTCCTTTTGAACACACACTCTTTCAGGGTAACTATGCGTCTTGATGCTGGATGAAGGCCACAGAGAATGACCAAAACATGTTTTTTTTTTTTGTTTTTTTTTACATTAAAGCAGAAGTAAGTGGTCCGGTTGTTTTCGCTAATGCTGTGTTCCAGGCAGGCTTTTGAAACCGTAAATTACAGCTTCAAGTCACAACTTACGACTTTGTAGCGTTTCAGGCAACCCACTTGTGTTTTTCCGACCTGTTTTACCGGTGAAAGTCACTATAAGGGCCACTCGTAACTTCTGACCGGTGAACTCGTACCAGATCGAACTGGTACAACTTCACGGTCGGAAAAATACGAGTTTCCTTGAACGCACCATAACAGTCCTCGTCCCTACGTTGCCACATTCACGGCGTTCCTTGGCTGCACACACAGCCCTGCATGCCGTTCTCTCTCCTCATTGGATAAAAACTGTAGGATACGATAAATGTTTTCTCCTCGGCTCAGAGCAGAGCAGAGTGACAGACAGACCCGTGTTTCTGTCCAAACACTCTATGTAAGTGATTGCTGTCGGAAGATATAACTATTTAAGACTTATATTAACACAAATATATCACTTACTTCTGCTTTAAATAAATAAAATAAAGTAAATAAATAAAGTATTTTTAACCTTTATACCAAAGAAGAGTTACGTTGATTCCTTTTTTTTTCTAATATGCACTATTCTCATTTATGTAAAAGGTTTTTGAGTTGTTTAAAAGGGCCTCTCTTTGGTGGACCTTACCATGTAATTTTAATTTCCCTGATTTAAATGCAACCAGGGACCTTTGCTGCATGTCAGCCTCACATTTCTGTTCGTCTTCTTTACATTGAGCTGCAAACTGTCCAGGTGAACCAAAAGATTATGTTGAAATGCCTCAAAAATGTTATGTCTTTGTTTATCTCATACAACGTTAATTAATGTTAGACTTTCTAAATCCTAAATCAAAAATAATTACAACAATATAACTTTTTCTCTCTTTGACTCCTTCCACTGTCTCACCCTCCCTCTGCCTCTCCCTCTGGCTCTCCCTCTCCCTCACCCCCCTTATCTGTCTTTCCTAGTGGGAGTGAGACAGATTAACGTCAACGCTGGTTTTACTTATCATACTGTAGCCAGCACAACCCTGCAAGGGATAGAGTGGAGCAAACTGCATCACCAGTCAACACAGGGTGCAAACACTGCACCACTACAACTGCACACACACAACACACACACACATGCTGTAAACAGACATGTTAGTGGATACACTTCACTGATGCACTGCGTGTTCAATTGGTGGCTGAGATGGAGAGAGCAAACCCAAAATGTGACTGTCTTGGCTCTCGGTGTCTAAACATTCGAGGGCCTCATTTGTTAATGAGAAACCGTGGTTATCGTATGTGAGCAACATAACGGTGAATCAGAACCCTAAAAAAAGACTTTTTGTTCAGCCCTGTGTGGAAGTCAGTGGGATGGCTGGCATGCCATGTTGAAACAAACTGCTCCATTGTTTACCAAGTTGTACGACAATTTCTGGTATAAAGACAGTTTTTCACACATTTCACACACACATGTAAGTTTGCATGAGTGAATAAGTACTGTGCAACCTCTGAGGCAAACAACCCCCCCCCCCCCCCCACCCCCTTCATGTCTATTGCTGTATGTGATGTGATGTGCACGTATCTTTGTGTGTCACTCAGAGGGCTCCCTCCCCACCCTCTGATACACAAGCACACAAACACACAAACACAAACATTCCCACACAAACATTTAGAGCTTAATGAAGCAGAACTCAGCCTGGTGCCCATTAGCTTGATAATTAATATTTTCTCCCTGCCTCTTAACACACTTATCAACTTGCAGAGGAGGTTGTGGGTGTGTGTGTTGGTGCATGTGTGGTATGTGTGTGTGTGTGTGTGTATGTGTGTGTGCCTCCCAGTGCTTGTGCATTGTGGCAGATAAGACATTTGGTTGTATGTACAGTATGTGTACACATGTGCAAATATGCACATTTGTGTCTATATGTCACTGTTGTTACGCAAAAGAAATCCCCCAAACTCCTAATTACAAACTTAATTTACCAGCTATTTAAACATCATAAAGCTAAGTTTGTCGTCGCTGGTAGAAAGTTGATGCTGTAGGGATCAAAGGTTTTCACATGGCAGTGTTGCTAGTATGAGAAACTAATGTAGAAACATAAAATCAGATCAAAGGAAAACTTTAACAGAATATATCCAGCATTATTTAACCCTAAGGTTAAGCATGCATTTATCAGCACCAATGAAAGCTCAAACATTTACATACAGACCTGTCACTCTACTACTCTGTAGGCCACATATACAGTAGTATATACCATACCAACTGAGAGAGAAAGAAACAGACAGACTGGGGCATGTTCAAGATCACAAATAATGTACCATGAGGTTATGGACTGGGATCCATTCCGCATCCTCTCCTTCCTCTTTTTGCTTCTCTTTGTCAATTTTTCTCACTGCTGTGATGTAGATATTGCTGGAATCAGAGAGAGCGAGAGAGGGAGAAACAGAGACACAGACAGAGAAGGAGGAAAGCAAAGGGAAAAGGAGAGGAAGTGATGAAAGACTTCAGCAATGCTGCAGTTTGCTGAAGAAATTAAAGGCCTCATTCCTTTCTGTCATTCAGCCAACTACATTCCTTCCTTTTCTCCTTCTGTCTTTCCTTTTTTCATTCCTTCTCATTCCCCCTATCATCTTCACTGCACTCACTCTACCTCCATCCCCTCCTTCAACTCCTTCCTCTCTATCTCTGTGAATAGAACATCAAAAGCCTCTGAGTTAGATGGGGAGTGACAGTGTTTGCTATTGGTATGCAGGCAGACATGTCTGCTCCAAAGTGTTAGTCTAAAGGCCTCGGCTAAGTGTTTGTCAAGACTTAAAGCCATTGTTCTCCTTTCCTCTCCTCTCAGATCTCAGACCTCTCCCTTTTTCTCTCTCCATCCCCCCTCTCTCGATCCACTTTTGTACTTTGATGGAGCATTTTACTGCTGTGTGTGTGTGTGTGTGTGTGTGTGTGTGTGTGTGTGTGTGTGTGTGTGAGGAGGCAGGTAAAAGACAATGTGCACACATGTTAGAGGCTGTGCTGGGGGAATGTGTTTGGTTTTATAGTTATGTTTATATGCAGTTGAACAATGACCTGAATCCATCCACTTGTTGCAGTTGGTAGACGAGAGCCACACAAAAATAAAGTGAATCTTTTCCAATGTCATAGTGATGGTATCATGTTTTTTTTTCCATTACTCCACTGATGATTTAGTTTTTGCTCTTTGGTTGTAAAGTTAAATAAGCTACTAGTCTTTATTTTTAGCACAATAGATAAGTTACAACCAAATATGTCTACAAAATTATAGTGCAGCCATCATGACTACAGTTCAATCAGTGCATCTAACACACCCAAATGCATCAATAGCAGTGTCTTGTGCACTACAAACTGTAAGATGACGTGGAGTGTCCATCCATGAACTTCCTTTATTATCACGCTACTGAGGCTAGCACACACATTGTGGACAGAATTTGACAGAACTGCTGGAACAAAATGGAAACCACAGAAAAGCTGGGCGACATCATAAAAACAAAATTTTGCATTGATTTGCTGATCAATTATTTGATTAATTTTTCAGCCCTGTGGCTGGACAATCGTGTATTTTTACCATCTCACCGTTAGATGGGCAATAGCATCCCCACTATAAACATCTAAATGCACAGCGGGGAGTGGATTTGAGCTCTTATTTTACATAACAATTTAATTCCTCTATATTGATAAGAGATAAAAACATCAACAGTCATCTGTTGTCTCATCAATAGTCAGTCTAATCAGAATAAGCCTAATTGTTCTTCTGACATAAAGCCAAATTGTTTGCTGAGTCATTCTTCAACCAAAGAAGAAAACACAAGGTGTATGACTGACAAGCACAAAAACACAAAATTGATATTCCATGTTTTATTAAGATATTAATGAAATATCATCATGTCATTTAAAAACATTAGACCCTTTTGAGGGTGTTTTCTGCTCTCTTTTCTTCCTCTCCCCATCCCTCCATATCTTGCCCTCTGTCAGTCACTCTCAACACTCTCACCCCCCTACTTCCAATCTCTGCCATCTTCCATTGCAAGCTTCCTTCTGTTTCTCACTGTTAAACTTGAAGCGAGCGTGTGTGTGTGTGTGTGTGTGTGTGTGTGTGTGTGTGTGTGTGTAAACAACACTATATTCCTAACAGGGTTACACTCAAGGCCTGGAAACAAAAAGCAGCTCTTTCTTTGAAGTCCAACCCAACGTTCTATAGGGTGGAACTGTTAATCACTGATAACCCTGCAGCATCTCATCTTTCCTTCTCTCCCTCCGTGTCTCACCCCCACTCTTCCATTGTTGCCCTCCTCCCTCTCTGTCTCTTCACCTCATACCTCTCTCCCTTTCTTATTGTCTTATTGGCATTTCAGTACCCTCTGTCTTTTTCTCCCTCTCCCTCCCTCTCGCTCCCTCTCTCTCTCACCATTTAGTCAGTTTTCACAGGAGAGTTAGCATCTTGTAGTGGTGTTTGGCTGATTATCACGTGTGTATGTGTGTGTGCGTGTGTGTGTCTGTATTGTGCTGGTAGGTACTGTCAGTGGTGTGGCAGTGAGCCTAGTGGTGCCAGTAAAGCAGATTATGAGTTGATTTTGGCGAAGGAGGATGGTAATTCCTTTAAACCAACAAAGCCGTTCCATTAGCCCCCCGCTGGTGTGTTGAAAAACAGACACTGTAATGCTCCCAAAACACACGAGTGCACAGCTAAACATAAGCACTCATTCATGGCGCTATCTGAAGCCATGTCAGTTTACAAGTAAGCTCACTTTAAGTGCAAAATATTGAAACATTCACTACATCTGCACTGACAGCATGCATGCACACATACACACACACAAGGTGGGAGGGTGAGAGTATGTTGTTAACACTTTCCCATGCAACATTACATCAAAAGAAGGTTCAAGAAGTTCTTCATCTCATGTGTCGGAGGTAAGAGTCTTTACTTCTAGTTCTCCATGTAAAGTTAAAAAATAATGATGGCCAGTCCCTTTTGCGTCAACCATCTTTTGATGAACAACAGCAGCATGGATGCAGCTGTTGTAGAAGAGCTTGCATCAATAGTACCTTACAGCTCTGCTACAGATGTAAAGCAAACACTAAACTATGGAATACGAGCAGAACTGAACGCTACTAAGATTCACTTCTGAGGGCTGGAGTGTGGAGGATGAGCACTGTTCCTGTCGCAGCCCTTTCACAGAAATAGAAGTAATCCATTTCACTGTTATTACAATAATGCCGAAGCTTTTAGAATTTAAATTAATGACACAGTTCAATTCAAGTTGACTCAGAGTAGACGGACAGGAGTGAACACAGAGAGTACAGCAGACAGACTGGTGGATGGACTGACTAACTGAACTAGACGGTAGATTTGGTCTCTATGACCTGCTGCTACGGGATACACACAGACAGACAAACGGAAAGACAGACAGACACACACACACACTCCAGTCCGGATATCCAGACTTGCCACTGAACAGGCTTAACGTCTGTCATGGGAGGACTGGTATCCCCTAATCAACACATGCACACACATACACATGTACAGTGCACACACATGCACGCACACACACTCTGAGGAGTCTCTGATGGCAAGGATTAGGGACTCTTGACTCTCTCACAATAACATGGTCTCACACACACATACACAAGCACACACACACACACACACAAACAGAAGTGGTGGTACAGTACAGAGTGCTGTTTTGGATTTCACTTTACTGCTTGCTACAGCACATATTTGCCTCTACAAAATGTTGTATGCAGTAAAATCCTGTGAATTTGTTGAGTTCTATGGCACACAGGTTTCTTCATGACTATAGAGTGGAAATTAAAATGTGCTGCAGTTCAAGAGCATTGGTTTGCATGGAAATCATTTCTTTACCTATATTCAATTTCTTATATTAATGTTCACAAGCTGCATTTTTAAGACACAGCATATGTTGTGGGACACCGCTCCACTCCTACAGTGGCTTCATAACATAAGTGTATGTGAGTGGGGGGTCCCCATTCCTTTCCATCACAGACCCTTCAACACTCCCACATGTGTGTGTGTATTCTGCCATCATTTATGTAAATCGTATGGACACAATCACACAAACCCCTTTAAACATTACACACTCCAGCACTCTAAAACATCTACAAGCCTGGTTGAAGTAGAATTTGTGGCTGAGCTGCTTATTTGATTGCATTAGATTGTTGCGGGTGACTGCACATTGTACTTAATTCATATTTAATTGCCATTTTCTGACTAGGGCTGGGCGATATTGCAACATTTTTTATCACGATATATTTTTCATATTGAATGATTCTCGATATTTCAATACGATATGTATTTTTTGCTGATGCTGCCAGTTCAAGGAGCATCCAGACTGAATCCTGAAGAAGAAACCAGAGAACGTGTTCAGTTTGGGAGGAATTCACTTTCATGTTTATTAAGGGTGGAATTTTGATATACATTGTTTTTGTTGTTGTTGTCTTTTTTTTCAGCTGTGTCTATCACATGTAGGCTACATAGCATGTACATGAGGTTATAGTCTTTCTATTCATTTGAACAGGTTGTCGATACTTTTCACTCTGACAGTTTTATTGCTCTGACTCGGTAACTATGAGCAGAGTTCACGACACGTCAACTCAGGTGATCTGCAGGTTATTGTTTCACTGCAGCGCTCCGAGGCGACGCTTCATTTGTTTGCGTGTGTACAGTGCTGACACACACATACACACTGTTACCCTGCATCTACAGGAGCCAGAATAAACGTCACGAGCAGCTCCGTGTTTTCACAGTCATAGTTCTCTCCTTCACTTTACCGTCCTATCATCAGGTCACTCTCACTCCACACTGCGAGGCTTCTTTACACATGACGACCAGAGACAGACGAACTGACCACTCCACACATTCACCATTGCTTCAGTTGCCATCGGCTCCGCTTCCACTCATTTTCTCCCTCTTTTCCAACTTACACTTTGTCCTGCTTTCCTTTGGCTGCGGCTGCTGCAGCTCAAACTATACACGCACACGACAGGAGGCGGTGTATCAGACGGCAGAGTGACAGACTGCTGTTGTGCTTTTTACTGCCATGTGATATAGAGGAAATAGGACCATAGCCGATAACCGTAAATCGAATCAAAAAATGTATCGCAATCCCAAATCGAGATTGTTTTATCGCCCAGCCCTACTTCTGACTAATTTTCAACAAAGTATACACACATGAACAGACAGGTGGATGGTAGTTGTCTCTCTGTCAGAACTTTTTCTTTCAGAAAATAAAGCTGTTTTAGACATATTGATGGTATCAGGGGCCAAGTCTTATGCATTCACATCGATGCAGTAAATCTGGATTCCTGAGGACAACTCTCAGCAGAGACAGAAAATGAAAGACAGAAATGCAATGGCAGGAAGTGTAGGAATGGGAATAGCATGTCAGAATGAGAAAGAGAGAAAGGGAGAGAGGGAGAGAGAGCGAGAGAGAGAGAGAGAGAGAGAACAAGATGAATGTTACAGAAGGAGAGAAGGAGCACTTAACCCCTGGTTAGTGGGGTCAGGTCCCTGTGGTAGTGGGGGAAGAGGTCCTTGCACATAAACACATAGAGAAACACACACACACACAGAAATACAGACACACACTGCAGAGGCACATGCATATACACAAAATCATTTTCACACACACTGTGCATCTAGATGTGGACACTTCTGTGGTTTCAATTCTTGAGGGGGGGACATCTGAGGATCTCTCACCCTAAAAACCTCTCAGTGTCCCTCTCACTGACTCGCACTCCCTCTCTCTCACACATGTACTCATGGGACTTGGCTTTTCAAAAACTCCTGGAAAAAAAACAACCGATTTTATAACACCTACATCTACAAAACTGCTGGATTTTGACCAACATTTTCATCGCTGTGGGTAAAAATGTGTGTGTACAGTTCTGGGACAAGTGAGTGTGTGAAGAGGAGAGACAGAAGACAGAAGAAGGAAAGACAGAAGAAACACTGTACTGTATATAGAGACAGAGAAAAAAAAGAGAGAGAAAATGAACCAGACAGAAAGAAAAAGAAAAACAGACAGATACACACAGAGCAGAAAGACGGAGCAACTCTGAGAGAGAGAGAGAGAGAGAGAGAGAGAGAGAGAGAAGGAGAGAGAAAGAGAGAGAGAGCATCAATTATTTAGTGAAGGTAACGTGAAGCTTCCTTGGATCAGGCAAACTGCTGGCTCTTCCCCAGAGAAAAGAGAGAATGAATTAGGGTGAATTTATTAGAGAGTCTGTGTGTGTGTGTGTGTGTGTGTGTGTGTGTGTGTGTGTGTGTGTGTGTGTGTGTGTGTGTGTCTCAATACAGTCCAAGCACCCACCTTTCTGCTGTTGGGTGTATAGCCAAAACACACAAGCCACACACATACGCGCACACACACACACCCCCACCTACACCTACACACACATACAAACACACACACAGATCCTGAGAATCCCAAGACTGTTTCCAGGTTCATTAATAAAACAGCAGCTCTTTATATGTGCTCTTCCCCTCGCTGTCTTGCCTTTCATCCTCTGTTTGTTCACACACACACAGTGGGATTTTACTGTGTGTGTGTGTGTGTGTGTGTGTGTGTGTGTGTGTGTGTGTGTGTGTGTGTGTGTGTGTAAACTCCGACTGGGATTAGGGGATGGCCCGACTGTTTGTTCATCAGTCAGACAATAGTCAACCCCACTGTGGTACATATAAAAATCTGATCTGTCTTTCATCATGGGTAAAGGAGAACACCACTCAATTCAAGCGTCTCTGGGCAGGTAAATTCTTCCTGTTGATTCACAACGATAATTCACTGTTTTAAGGACCATTATGATATAAAAAGTAATTACTGAAAATGTACTGTATAGGTTTGTGTCAAAACATAAAAGGCTTATTGCACCTGTTACAAAATGAACAGTTAATTTTGTGAACACCTTTGGGACTCCATCATTGTTTATCAAGTAGCCTAATATCTGAGTGAACAATTAACACACAAGTTCTAAAGTGTGAACTTCTCTCACTCTAAAAACTCCAATATGCTGTTTTGTTTTTGTTTTTGTTGAAAAGTTTCTTTCCTCATTAAATTTTATTTCAGGTTTACTTAAATTTACCACAAATCCTTCCCTTCGCCATGGAAAGGCTTCATTCAGTCAAACGTATGGTTTCCACTTACAAAATAGATAGAGAGGATAGATACATTTACAGAATTCATAAATAATAGGATTCTAATAGTGCTGTACTTCTCTAGTTCACATTTTACCCACTATAAATAGCCCAACATCATAAAATTGCAGCTTTGCTATGAGACATCCTTTCAGTTATTGTTGGTGAGTATCTCATGTGCCTGGTTTGAGTCTGATGATCACACAAAGACATTTTGAAGGAGAAAAATAAGGAGGAGGAGGCGAAGAGGAAGAGGAAAAGCAGGAGGAGTAGGATGAATTGTTATTTTACATGTGTTCCCTAATAGTGGGTAAAGATGGCTCTGCTGAGAAAGTAAAAAAGAAAATTAAAAACTTTCAAAACATTTCGTTTGTTGCTTGATGACTTGAATGACTTCATTTGACAGATGTGGTTCATTCCCTCTGGCAGCTTTCTATTGGTAACAAAGTGTATGCCCTCCACTGAGAATATGATAAATGTTATTTTTTTTAACTGTCCTGTTAATCCAACGTCTTCCTAGTGTCTGCTTGATTTCTCATTTCCCTCATTGCTTATCTGCATTTATTCCCTCTTTCTTAATCTCTGTCTCACCTGTTAGGTCTCCTTCTTTCTCTCTCTCATCATCATTTCTACCATCTTTACGAACCAAACGTCTTTCTTTTCTCTAACTGTCTGTTTATTCCCTCTGTCTTTGGTGTGTGTGTGTGTATATAACTGCATGTGGAGCAACAGCTGAACCGAATATAAAACTATGAGATGTATGTAAGCCTCATGTAGTATTGTGTATGTTTGTGTGTCGGTGTGTGCACTCTTGTGTGAGTGTGAATTAGTGATTGTCTTAAGTCTGTGAATACATATGGCTGACTCAGTGATTCTGTCTCCAACACAGCAGCTGCATCTTATCTGCACCGGTGTGACGTGTGTGTGTGTGTGTGTGTGTGTGTGTGTACGTACTGTATGTGTGTGTGTACTGTATGTGTGTGTGCGCACGCGCTTGGTATCTGGAATAGGAATCTTAACAGTTTTCCACATTAGAGAAGGGGAAACGTCAGAATGCTATTGTAAGAGATCCACTTCCTGTCCGATAAGCAAAAATCTCCCTCTCTTCCTCTCACACACTCGCTCACACATGCACACTCACACACACACACAGAAATCCTGACAAGCAAAATTTGCTTTCCATTTCTTTCCCTCTCTCTCTTTCTATCTTTTCGTCTTCGCTCTTCATCAGTCTCTGTTTCTCGCTCTTTCTCTAATAAGCGGAGGTTTGCTGTTGAGGGCAGACAGGGCAGTGCAGATGAAAGAGGGGAGAAGACAAGCGCTCAGAGAGAAAGACAGCAAGACAGAGAACAGTGTGTGCATGAGTGATAGTGAAAGAGCAAGATGGCAAAACAGAGAGGTAAGATCTTTTTTGTCCCCTGAATGTGAGTAAATATGGCAGGTACATAGAAATCAAACTCAGTGATGCTTCCTTAAATCTTTTGGGTCAAGAACTGAAATGAAGACGCAGGCGTGACTATTATTGATCTCTTCAAAAGCTTTAAAGCAACTCTGAGGATAGTTGAGTGCTTAATTACCAATTCCACTGCCTCTGCTGCACAGGCCAGCAGTAATACAGGAGCAGGTCACCAGTGGCACCAAACTAATTAAATTACACAACAGTGAGGGAATGAGAAATATCACAATTGAGTTGAGAAACAAATGTAAATTTTAAAGATGTGAAATTTCTATTTTAGTTTCAAACAACAAAACTGTAACTGCAAATGATTCCTGTCTTCCTCTTCTATTCTTTATTCACCTCCTTTCTGCCGTCTTTCCTCTCATATAATTTAAATTATTTTTTTCCTCTGCTCTTTTCTATCCTCAATGTTCTTTCGTCCCTCTCTTTCTCCTCACCACTAACCTGTCTGTTCTGTCTTTTCCGCAGTCGCACCATTCATCTTACTTTTCTTCACCCTTTCTATCTTTCTTTCATGCCTTCCTCACCCTCTTCTCTGAAAATTCAATCTCTGTTTTTATCTTAGCCTCTTCCACCTGACCTCCGTTGACCCTTAGTGTTAATCATCATGGTAAGTGTGTGAACTAGGGTTTCCCTGTGGGACTACTGGTGGGTGTCTATAGTCACAAATTGCCTCAACATGACACCCACTCCAGCCTTCTTCTGTGTCTCTGGAGTAAAGACCTCGGGTTTAATGGTGTTAAACTGGCAAAATCGGCTGCTAAAATCCCAGTATGTGTTCACCAAGGGAAGTAAAAATGTGCTCTTAGGTTCCTGCCACACTGGCCTAAGTGATATTAATGTGGCTGAACATATCAATCTACTACTGACTACTGCTGGACATTTGTTTGCAAACCAGAGGACAAATAATTGTCACTGGCCACTCAGCAGACTATTTATTTAACATTTAAGAACTAAGTACCACAATAGTTAAATTCAGTGCTATTGAGTTGTAGTAATGTGAGTCTTTGAATCTACCAATACTGAGTCAATTCAAAACATAGACTAAATACGCTTCTGTCACATTTACATAACAGCCATATACTGAATCTGATATGAGTTCACACACTTAGTCCACATAATAGCGTAGCTTTTTCTCTCTAAATTATCTTCTGTTGAGTACAGACTCTGGTTTGCAGGGAGAACCAAACAAGAGCCATGTTGTCAACAAGTAACTCTTTAAGTTTGTGTAGCAGCATCTGACAGAAGCTGTTGTTGGTAATGTTTGGACACTACACTAGTAATGAGAGGTGATTAGCATTGACTACAAATGAAAAACTGCACCCACAACTTGGACTTTAGTAAGTCCAACTATTTTACAAACTTTTGTGTCTAAAAATGTTTACACACTCGACTCTTTACTCACTAATGTATCAGCAGACAGAGCAGTGCAACACTGTTAATGCCCTTGTCTATCACATCTGTGTCTGTATTGTGAATCTTACCAACAACCTACTGTTCACCAATAAACAGTTAACAAAGAGCATCAACACTTCTGTAACATTATAATTATTTTCTTTGGACAAGATGCTCTGCAGTCATTTTGTGCATGTGTGTGCGTGCGTGTGTGTGTCTGGTGTCTGTGTGTGTGTAGGGGTGGGGGGCTACATATATTTGCCTGTGGGTCACAGTAGGCCCATCTGTTGTAAACTAAACTGAATCAAACACACAGCTAGAAAAGCTCTCCCTCATACCTGACCTCATCATACCCCTTCTCCCTTTCTCATACACACACATACACACACCAAATATATACTGTAGGCCTGTACACAGGCTGCATGTGTGTGCTCAGTAGGTATCCTATTAGCTTGTGATGTCAGCCTGTAGGCACTTTTTTTTGGTAATGTACTTTTACACATGCCTACTCTTACTAAGTGCAAATGGGCTTAACAATATAACATATTTGTGCATCTGTTTACAATATCTTACAATATAAAATGGGTGTGGAATGACAAGCGGTGTGGTGAGAAGAATGTGGTGAAGTGAAGTGAGACAGAACCTTTGACAAAGGTGCAAAGTGTGAAACATGACCTTGCTTCTACACACTGCTCATTGACAGGTGACATTCAAAGGTTATGTCTACATCAAAACATGTCAGTGCATTTATCAACGACATGATGCACACAGCTCTAATAAACATACTAAATATCCAACATGCAGCATGCTTAATAGTGACTCTGTGCAGCACAGAAGCAAAGACAAAGAAATTCCAAGAGATCAACAGACCTAGTCTGCACAGACTAAAAAAAGCCACCGACCAGACTCAAGCAAGAGCACAGACAGGCTCTGTCCATGGTGCTGAGCATCTGTGTGGACAGCATGCGAACAAACTTCAGCAGCTCTGACTATAACACAGAAATAGCTACATAAGTGCAAACAAGGCACATTACATCTGAGTAATATCAACAGTCTGCACTGTGCTCAAACAGAGTTTGAATAAATTAAACAAAGTGCTTTAAATCAAAAAGGCCACGCTGAAACAATTAATGATGCCAAGAATTGTTTGATTGATCACCCACTTGCATTTGAAGACAACCACTGTGCTTAAAGTGCAAAGTCCTTAACAACAATGTAATATTTGCTCTCATTGGGATTCAGGTTCCATTACAGACTGTGTAGTCAAGTGGCCAAGTTCTTCTTCCTGTTCAGAAGTTCAGCTGCAGCCTCGGAGCAGTGAGGTCTTTGTTTGGATTCTGTTTTCAGTCATGTATTCAGAATCAGAGGTTGTGCTGATTCTGAATAGATGTAGCAAAAAGTGAACATTTTAGATGGCACATTTCTAACAGTTTCAAAAATAACACTTTTTACAGGTTTTTTTTGTTGTTGTTTTTTTTTTACATTTTTATCACCTGGATGGACTGTAGCTTTTGCAAGAAATAAAATTGTGTCTATGAGAAAGCTCCTTTAAACATTACAGTAGACCATGGCCATTGTGACCAATGTGGCCAAAGCAATAATAACTACATAAATACAGAAGATCAGTGACATGCACTTGAGACATTAAGCTATGGCTAATAGATACGTATGTTGGCTATATTGTGTAGACAATAAGCTCTACACATTCTGGCCATTAAAAAATCGATTTGCTTCACTGCATATGTTCCATTCTCACTCACGGCGCTGAGCATATATTTTCCTCTCTACAGTGGCAAATGTAAACCTTTCCTACTTTCTGCAAAGTTCAAACAAACATTTTAAAGCAGAGTGAGAGGGATTTAGAGTCGAAAAAGAGATGAGATGAGGTGTGTGTGCTGTTTTCTGTCTGTGTTTGTGTTCTATTTCCTGAGATGGGAAAAAAGTTATGAATATGCATAAAGCAAAGCGCTACACGCAGGTGACATGCTTGACTTGTGTTACTGCTGCGAACAACTGCACCAGACAAATGTTTTCTCCATCTTTACTTCTCTTATGAAAACAGGAGTGAGGGAGAAGACTAGAATCTCATGGGAACACTTTTCTTTTGCACTCTGTGGTTAAAAAACTAACACACTAATGATGCAGGCACACATGCAAGGAGGCACAAAGCCATTGGAGCTCATACATAAGAAGACACAGAAATATACCCCCAGCCACACACACACACACACACACACACACACACACACACACACACAAAACACAATCAACCTCACAAAACGGTATGCTAACAATTTTATTTTTCAAAGAGGATTTCAGGGTAATGTTCAGCATGTCTGCCTTGCATTCGAACTCATTTAAAGTTTGTTGTTAGCTAGCTGAGGAACTAGATATGCACAGTACAATGGTCTGGCATTAAAGTAATCCATTTTAAAATTGAATTTCAATATGTCAGCCTTATCATCTTGGACAGTTCCATCTAGATTTTGAAACATGAACAAGTTCTTCCTCAAGTTATAAGTTAGGAAACTGACAGTAACTCGAATCTTTCCTGGCACAATATTTTGGAGACAACTAAGCTAACACATTGTATTGACTGGTATTAACCATTTTGACCACACAAGAAAAAATATGATAGCTATAGGAACATTAGCCACTAAAAGCATCTTCTGAAAAAGAAGATGTTGAGACATTTGACATAAACAACCTTTCACCAGCTCTTCAGACAAGAAAAGGTGCAGTGAGATCTGACTTTGATTTCTGTAGAAAGGGAGATAGGAAGGAAATAGAAGGCGAGATATGGAGGAGACAGGGTGTCTCTCTGGGGAAAAACAAGAATCAATTTTTACAATAAAAAAGATCCTTGGAAAACAACAGAGAGAAAAACGTACACATCCAAAGGTTATGTCCCATCTCCCCAGCATATGCTCCATACTGAAAAATTTGATTCCTGATAGAGAAACACAGTTGGTACCAAAGAATCATGCCAATAAAGACATTGACAAGTAATAAAAGCAAGGAGGTATTCAGTTTTTGAGATACATCATTGAGGGGGGAGTCATGGGCTGGTGGGTGCTTGGTGTGGTTGAGGAGGTCGAACTGAGTGTCCATGGATGGAGAGAGCAAATTGCATGTGAAAAAAAAACTGTGACATGAGAAGGTCTTATTGTTTGGAGAGGATGTATATACAGTATATATTTAGAAACATAAAATTACCATATAGCAAATACTAAAATCAGCCTCTGCTTATCCCCATATAGTTAGGGTATAACATAACAACACCTAATTATTATTAATCCGTTCCTTTAATTAGGTCCTTAGGCATTTTGCCATTGACTCGTTCCAGGATGAGCAACTTGAAAATTGATGCAGAGTTGGGCTATTAGATAATTATTGTCCTGTCTTTAATGGATAATACATTGATTTTAGGTGAGAAGGAGAAAGAGAAGAAGTAGAAGGAGAAGAAGAAGAAGAAAAAGATGAAGAAGAAGGAGGACTCGCAATGAGAAAACAGTCTTGTGAGTGGCGGCTGAAGCGTGGAAAAGGAAAACAGAACAGGAGGTGGTACTGAGGGGATTTAGGGAGAAGTATATAGAGGAAGGGGTGAGGGAAGACGAGGGAGGTGAGCGGGGTCAGACAACGGGAGGAAGCTAATGTCTTTATTTCCTGGTGAGGTGGGACCTTGCATTTACCCCTGAGGTCAGTGGTCACAGACAGGGTCACATGGGGTGCTGAGGTGGGGGGTAGTGGGGGGTATCTCAATGCAGAGGAAGAGAAAGAATATCTTTATAACAAAAAGAAGTGGGGGGAACATGAACAAGAGACAGAGTAATAGGAGGCAGAGGAAGAGAAAGAAGACGGAGACCTAGTTTCAGTCAGGAGGGGAATGTGCAAAGGTGGAAAGGTTGAGAGAGGTTGAGGAGGTGAGACGACTCGGGGGAGAGAGGAGGTCACACACAAACACACACATACTGTACACATGAAACAATTGTAACTCTATCTATCTATACTACGACTGCAGTGCCAGTTGGGGTCTTGTCCGATGCTTTGCTTGAATATTGTAAATATGTATCTACAATCATCGGCACAAAGTATGTCTGTGTCTGTGTCTCTATATATGCGAGTACAAGTGCCACTGTTTACGTGTGATTGTGTATTTCCATCTCTCTAGAGGCCCCGCCAACACAACTGACAGATAAATACAAGCTGATTCAATGTATAACTCTTTCTCCAGAGTATTGTTAGCATTTATCCTCTTGAACTGTTTGACTTACTGCCTTTTATTGATGTAAATTGCATTTGTCAAATACAATACGATAAATATCCGGTCTCCACCAGTCTCTGCGGCTTACTGGCTTTTATTCCAACATGTAACTGCATTACCAGCAATCACATGAATTAACTTTGACAAACGTGGTGGGATAAAAAACACAGATTGGATGTCTGTCTTTATTGTTTCTCGAGGGTATTGTTGTTGCATTTAGTCCTATTTAGCCACTCAGTGTGGTACTTTCTGTTAACACTTTCAGACTATTTAACAATGTGTAAATGGTACCAGTCAAAGATTATATTGGCTGATAATTTGAGATTTTTGTGGCATCAAACACTGACAGTAACATCAGTGTTTGATGCCTATTTGTGGAAGTGGTGGTAGCGGCAGCGTATGTGTGTGTGTGTGTGTGTGTATGAACACGAGAGAGTGGGTGAATTCCCCAGGATCCTCTTCTCCCATCAGTTTTGATGCTGACAGTGGTCTCTTCCAGCTAATTAATGACAGCTTTGAAACTAGGACTCTCCAACATAGATCTACCATGTGTGCACGTGCACACACACACACCGAATGTACCAAATGTGCGCATGCACATCCACACATTGAGGAATGAGAACTTCCACATTTGCACTATAAATAGCACACTAAGGCATTTCCCGATTCAACATGTGTTATTTGTTGTACAGTTATAAATCATAATATAAATTCAAGTTTGAGTTACAATTTTTAACTCTGACTTTACAAGGAGAAGAAGACAAGGAGTCCTTTTAAATGTTATTGGGCATCAAAACTGCTACATCAAAACTGCCACAGAACTGTCAAAAATATCTATGTTCATTTTTTTAAAATTGTTATCACATACGTATCACCAGTATTTTTTCTATAACATCTTCAGTACAGTACAATACTTCTGCAACTGCGACCGCTGCTGCCTGAAGAGAGTGAACACCTCTAAAGCATCTCATGTCTGCATGTCTACCTGTGTGTGTGATAGGGTGGCCCTGTGTATAAAAGTTCCCTCATGTGACTTGTGAGTTTCTGTTTGAGTTCACAAGTATAGTTTTTTTTTTGCACGTGTGTACAGTATTTATTTAATGTGAATATGCGCAGAAACAATGGTGTATTTCGGTCAGTGATACTGTATGATTCATGAAAATGGCACGCTGACTGGAGTCACACTGAGAGAGAGCAGCCTGTTCTCCAAGAATACCTCATCTGACTAATATCATGGCAGGACGACACACACACAAACACACCCAGGTGCATTTATATTTCAGTTACTGCAAGATTTGCTTATAAAACATATTGAACAGTAATAAAGTGTATTATATGTTCATTATTTTCTTTACCATTTCAACTTATATTTCTTTCTCTTCCCAGGACTTCTGTTTGCCATAGTCACATACATGTCAGTGACAGAATGTGACCTCCTACTATAAATAACACACACAGCCTCAGTTCACTTTTAGACCCTCTATTGCTGTCCAGTTCTAGTTATTCCTGTCTTACCTCTGGATGACTGATGCAGCAGGTTATAAATATCCCTTTAGCTTTCTAAGGTCAGGAAAAAACCTACAATGGCACCTTGTCAATAAACACAACCTCCTCGTTAATTTGTGGAACAGCAGGCTGAAGGTGGCCTGCACCAGTACTCATGGTCATTCAAAGCAGCGGGCAATATAGCTGAGGGATAAAGCTGAGAACATTTTCAAATTTCATTGTTGACTATGTACAATGCATAGACTTCAATTCTGGCTTTGATGAAAAACTCTGAAAAACTCTCAAAGTTCAGAGAGAGAACCATTTTACTGACAAGATCTTTTTGGTATTTAGTGTGAGTATTGATCATTAAAGCAGAAGTAAGCGATCCAGTCGTTTTGGCTAATGCTGCGTTCCAGGCAAACTTTTGAAACCGTAAATTACAGCTTCAAGTCACGACTTACGACTTTGTAGCGTTCCAGGCAACCCACTCGTGTTTTTCCGACCTGTTTTACCTGTGAAAGTCACTATAACGGCCACTCGTAACTTCTGACCCGTGAACTCGTACCAGATCGAACTGGTACGACTTCACAGGTTGGAAAACCACGAGTTACGGGTTGCCTTGAACGCACCATAACGTCTTGTCAGCCGATGGAGTTAGCAGTCCCCACCCTCGTCATGGATCTATTGGTCCTCGTCCCTACGTCGCCACATTCAGGGGCATCCCTTGGCTGCACACACAGCCCTTCATGCCGTTCTCTCTCCTCATTGGATAAAACTCGTAGGATACAAGAAAAGTTTTCTCCTCGGCTCAGAGCAGAGCAGAGTGACTGAGAGACCCGTGTTTCGGTCCAAACACTCTATGTAAGTGATTGCTGTCGGAACTATTTAAGACTTATATTAACACAAAAATATCGCTTACATCTGCTTTAAGAGAACGACAGTGTAAAACATTGATTGACAGGGCTGTTGGCCTATCACCAAGCACGTATGCAACATAGGTGGTGCCATCACAGATACTTTTGTTACATTTTTCTAGTTTTTGGTTCCTACACAGTTTTAGAGGGATTGTACTGTATACTGTAAGTAGGTGACTCAGCAGATTATCATGGTGGTTTTAACAAACCGATGAAACATATTTTGGTCCAATTGTTGAGTTTTTCTTCGCGGTATCATCTGTACCAAAGGGTGACTCAGCAGGTTATAAATATGGCTGGTTTGAGTTTTCCTTTAGATCTGTATTCTGTATTTCTGTCTTGTTCTGGAGTTATTCTTGTTCCTGGTCTCAGTATTGGACATCTGTATGACAGAATGTGATTCAGTCAGCTATAAATATGAATGGCCTTTCTGCTCGGCCAGTCGCACGGATTAGCAACTCTTCCTGCTTTTCCACTGGGCTCAAAACACACTGCAGCACGCGCTCACTCTCACACACACACATGCTGCAAATAGCCCTCATACACTCATTTCATGGCCTGTCTTTAGCATACCAAAAACACAGCAATTAACCTTCTTTATTCTCTCTCCGTATCTTTGTTTCTGTCCCTCTCTCTCTCTGTATAAACTATTCTTTTCCGCACTGAGGTGGCACTTTGATCGGACTATCAAACACAAGGTATTTTTGTCTATTGACAGTGAAGTCCACTACATCCTTAGAGAGAGGGGGGGTGACTCTGTATGACCTCCTGTACCTGTAAGTTTGGGTTTATTTGAGTTGAGCACATGAAGGCATGTACAGCTGTAAATGTCTTTCAACAGAACAATCTTAAATCTAGGTCGGCTTTTAAGCTTTTTCCAGAGCTGTCAACCAAATCTTAAATGTGGAACTTCAATCCTGTAATAACAGGTGGTTATGTATGGGGTGGAGACTTTAACCCTGGACTTTGTTCAAAGATTCACTTTGCAGTTTGGTGTGTGTGTGTGTGAATAGCTTCCTTGAAACTTTCCTGGCTGCTCAATGACTTAAGACTTGGCTGAAGTGTGGCTGAACATGCAGTGTGTTTACATGCACTTCAGAAACTAGGTTACTGTAAATCCATGTAAAAAATGCAGCTGATCAGCTGTGTGTCAGGTTGGGAGCCAACTGACGGCACAGTGAGAGTGACAAGCAGGCACGAGAAAAGCGCTCCTCCTCACAGTGCTACTGCTTTTAGTGGGACACAAGGCAGACTTATTTTAAGAGAAATCAGATCTCCCTTTTCTCCTACTCTGATAATGGAATCAACCTTTCTCATAGACATGACAAGACAATAAGCTTTTTTCAGAGAGTATTATGATTTACTGCTTGAACTGGTTACTTACCTACTGAATATAGAAATCTCCCATTGACCAACAGGTTGTCTAAGGGAAATGTGTCACTGATTATTACAGTAGGTTGGTAACATGTTGGACTTTCTAATTTCCTGTGACTTTTAGGTGTGGAGCACTTTGAAACATATCTGCTGCCTGATGATACAGAATACAAAGAAGGTAGGGCTGGCTGTCAGTTAGTCATTTATATGCACTAATTGCTTGCAAACCATTGAATAAATACCTAAGGGCTTTTCTGTGTCTTTACAAAACGGGTGCATTGGTACTAGTGAAGTAAAAAAAAACAGGTTTGTTTGTGCTTTGTGTTCTTTGTGTTCTAATGGTAAAGCTTTAAAAGAACTTAAAAAAACAACTAAAAAACTAAATGCAGTTAAAGCTCTTTGCTTGAGTCTGTATGTTACCTGTTATCCATATGTCACAACAGAATTAAGCAAAACATTGCCTAAAAAATAACCTTATTTTCTACTATTTTTTTTTCCAGTGTTCTTGGACCAGAGACAGGCAATATTTTCATTGAGTGAGTCAATCTGAAAGAATTGAATAAGGTCTGTGTCCTCATGAGAAGTTGAGTTATCTTTGTTTTTTAAATTTTCAAATCCATTGCCATCCTTACACTTAGTAATCATAAGAGGAGGTAATCATCTGTCTACACAGACCCTTCACTCTTACCACCTATGGAAACAGCTGTTTGTGTTGTGGCAAAGTTCATGGAAAAAGGCCTGGTGCTCGTTAGTGTCATCATGCCGTCTCCTGTGAGTGTCACCATTAGACGCAGAGATGACTGAAAGGGCACCAGCTCGTGAAATCTCCGTCAGTACATCTGAGATGGCTACCGGATCTGCGATAATGTTCGAACATATTGTTAAAGGCTGATGGAAAGTATTATAGTGACAGAATATGCAGCAATATGCAGTTGCAAAACAAACAATGTTATCACTGAAATTATAGATAAAATGTGCTTGGTATGAAACACCTTTCTGAGTTTCCTGTGCAAAGTGTTTGATCACTGTCAACATTATCAAATATGCTTTAATGCTAGACTTCTAAAACAAGCATTGCAAACTGTCATTTAGGCCTCATGACCTCAGTACCTTCATGCCTTTCTACCCATACCTCCGACTGCAGATACGTACTGGACATTGGTAATTATATGTTAATACACATAATTGCTGGGTATGATCTGGTTTCAGTGAAAATACTAAGGTTGGTACATGATACTCATCTCAGGAGAAAAGTCACAAGCGACGATCAGTGCTTTGGATTACCACGCACACAGTAGCTCTCACACACACACACACACACACACACACACACACACACACACACACTTTGGTTTCTGTGACCAAGAGACATTTAAAAGGGAGTCTGATTAAATTAGGCCAGTCATGTCTTCTTATCACCGGATTGAAGGTATCAATATATTTGTATTCACTGGTGTTATTAATAGTGCCCAAGAGGCAACCAGACACTGTAGAGTGGGGTGACAAACAAATCCTGAGACTATTAATAGAAGAAGATGGAAAAAATTACAGTCAACGAGCAGAGAGAGAGATAATGAGTGAGGAAAATCCTGACACTAACACTTGGGGTCATGAACAAGACGTAGTGGAAAAGTGGGGTAAGAGCCAGTAATGAATATGTTTATATGTTGTTGTATAAAAATTAAGGTTGTGGCAAAAATTGTAGTGACGGCTCAAAAAAAAAGAAGGGAAAAAAAGGAGAACACAGAAAATGACACAAAGACACAATGAAAAAACTACTGTTCAGTATGTGTCAGATGTATTAGAAGTTATGTTATTTTTATCACAAATAATCACAAAGAAGGGATAGCAATGTAAATGATTTTGTATCTTCTACTCTGTGTGAATTGATTCATGCTTTAAGACACCTCCTAAAAAATACAATGATTACAGAGCTGTTATTCTGTGTAAGTTGGGAGTATGTTAAACTCACAGCCAAGTGTTTACTGTACTTTATCACGGTCTCATGGAGTCATAACCAAATTTACAAAAAAAAAACAATATAGATGAGGAAATGTTGTCAAGTTTAATGTTTGTTGAAGTTGATTTGAGATTTACCCTGATTGGTGAGGTGTTAAATTACAGAAGAACCTGTGACTATGAGTTTCAGTCAACTCAAACTATAGGGCACACAGCACACACATTCAAATAAAAACACTTACACCTACCTTTTTTTTTTTAACATTTCTATTTTCATCAAATATGTGGTGGTCAGGGAGAGTTCTGTCTGAGTTCTGTCTTACCAATATCAACTATGAAGCAGAAAACAAACACTCCCACCCCCCACCCCTCTCTCTCTCTCTCCCTCTCCATTGCGCTCTTGCTCTCTCTCATTCCATCCCATTACTTCTGGCCACCCTGAGACCTCTAACCTGTGCACTTTCTGCCTGCATTAGCTACATGTGGCTTACTAGGTCTAATGCTGAGGAGGCAAACATCAGCTCTGCTGGAAGTGCTCGGTCATGACTGGCCAACAAGCTCTATTCTTTGTCATGGTTCCTTTTAAATAATTAAGTGCTAATAATGAGTGTGTTTATATGCAAAACGGTTCTTAATTATCATTTATGAGAACTATGCATCCAGTAACAGCATCAACTGGGACATGATGGATGCACCTGACTCTTTCTCGCTGCTATAATGCCGACAGTTTGGCGATGGAGTGGAGAGTCCTAATCATCTTCACACCAACAAAAGTTGTAACCAGACACAAGGTAATGTTTCTGCTTCTGTTCAAACACTTAGAGCCATGTAAGACATCTTTGTGATGCATATAATCATTAATACTAAAACACATGTGTTGTGTCATGTAAACAGGGATGGTAGAAAAAAAATGAGGTGGTGAAGTCAGCAAACATCTCTGCTGATGTTTCTGCAGACATCTACATTATGCACTTTATCGGTTTAAATTATTATGTATACACAAATATAAACAAACATTGCACTTAATCACTTGCTTTGCATCAAACACAGTATGTGTGTGTGGCATGTGAGAAGAGTTGGCAAAAGCTATGTTATGCTCATTTTCTTGCTAAGAGTGCCCCCGACATTTGCTTTTGGTCATGGTCACGTAGGTCCTCCTGCACTAGCAGGATTTATATATTCCTATAGGAAAACAAGGTCAGTTTTGACTAACTCTGTAGCTTGTGCCAAGCACCATCTGGGGAAAAATAAAGTAAAATAAACTCCAGTGGAGGCCAATTACCATTACATGACTGGACGTGTCACTTGCGTGGCTGTGTAGATTGTGTATGACAAAGATATACACACAAATTTCCTACATAGTTTACTGCACAGTAGAAAAAAATTATTCACAGGGGAGTGAGAGATGAAGCAAGACATAGAATGAAAAAGTGAGAGAGAGACAATGACAATTTAGAGGAAATAGAAGAGAAGTGAAGCTTATAAAATATTTGGCTGCTGAAATTTAAAGAAGTTGAAATACTGAAATACAGATTGCTTTGATAGTTGAGTTGAGACCCTATGTAAGTCATTACATTAATTACTTAGTGCTGCAACTAACAAAATTTACTGAATATACCTCAGACTGACTGATTTATAACACAGCAGTGTTACCGGACGCAGTCATAGAACACAAATTGATGGGTCTTTTCTCTTGGCGAGCGTTCGAGTGGTAGTGATTTAGTTATGGTCGCTTTCACTCAAGTGCCTCTAAATAAGACAAAAACAGAGCCCCCCCCCCAAAAAGAAAAACTGGAAAAAGTCACATGGATCTGCTTTGGGACAGTATTAATAAATTGTTTTGAGAGTGCCCCCATCAGTGACTTTATAACTATGATAAAGATGATACTGTGCTATTCTTCTGGCCAAAAAGATCATTGTGAGGCAGAAGGAAGAATCTATTTGTGTTAATTCTATGAGTAACACCAGGCAATGTCCTATCTATCTTTAGTAATTCCATGAATACAGCGCTGAGGGGCAAAACATGCTGTCCTCCTGCTAATGAAGCTTTCAGCCCTGCACCACAACCACACAATGACAGCTGGCAGGGGAGGGGCAGGAACTACACGCCATGAAATAAGAGGGGGTAAAAATTGATTAGCAATTTTCATTTGCGCTAAGCTAAACAAAAGAAGGCTGCTGCCCTACTCTGCATATCATCATGGGGTGGGAAAGGAGGAGGGTGGGTGGTGTTGATGGTGTTGGGGTGGGATGGGAAGTGATCTTTCAGAGCTCAAGGCATCTATTGTTTAGTTAGAGAGGATGTGGGTGTGAGGGGCAAAGAGGGACTCGGGATGCAGAGACAAGAGGACCAGAGATGAGGAAGACAGTGACAAGAGGGAAGGCAGGAAGGAGGGATGGTGAGGACAGAGGAAAATGTAAAGGGAGAAAGTGAAGGAGTGGGAATGAGAGAAGAATGAGAGGGACAAGGAGGCCGGTGAAAGAGAAGGTAGTGGTGTAAAAAGAGACTAAAAGAGACCTGGACCACAGAGGAAGGCAAACACTGAGAGACAGAGTGATGAAAGACATTAAGGAAAGGATTAAAAGAATGGAGTTATTGATTAAAGAGAAGAAATGACAGGAGAAGAAGACAGAGGTCTCAGCGAGTGACAAGAAGACCAAAAGCAAAAAGATATGCTACTTCATTTGTTCATTTGGCAGGACATGCTGCATACTGTCCCAGATGCAATGTATGCATATAGTCACATCTGTGGTCCTGGGTTGGGGGCTATTGGGGAGATGAGGTAAAAAAAAAAAAAAACGTGGAGTGAAAAAAGTAATGGGGTGGGGGAAATCTGGAAGGGCAGAGGTAAAAAGCACTGGAGGGAAACAGGGACAGTTCATGACCAATTCTGAAAATTAAAGCTGGACCAGGACGGAGCCATACCGCTCTTTGAAAAACAAAAGCAAAGTGGCAGGGGAAAAAAACACCCCACCATCACTTTTAAGTTATTAAAGCCATTGAATACAGAGGCTCTGACAATAGAGGAATTTGCCAACACTGAGAAAAAAGAAAACTGCAGTACGTGTGCAGTACTGTGGCCAAGCCATGTTGTTGTATGGGCAGTTTTCTTGAAGGGTTTTTTGGCATGACCAGGATGCATGATGGCTTATTAACAGTGACACTAATGCACCTCTACGTGTGTGTGTGTGTGTGTGTGTGTGTGTGTGTGTGTGTGGGTGTGTGTCTCTGTGTGTGCACGCCACGTGTGCACGCATAAGTGCGTGCAAGTGTAAAGCAGGTTGCCATTCATTTTCAGTGGCTTAAACATGCACACATACACACACATGCAGTAATAAATGCAAAAACGGCGAGAAAAATAGCAGCTGGTAAGTGAGTGAGAGGAGGGGAAAAAAATCAACAACTTTTAACCAAAACACTGTACACAACTCTAAATTTAATTTTCTGCAAGATTAAGCACAATAATGACTAGCTTTATAAAAACCCATAACTAATGGCTTCCAATGAGCCAATCTATAGGCATTGATCTGCTCAGTATCTCATAGACTTGCAGTGCAAAGCCCATAAATGAAGGAGGGAAGGGGCAGCAGACGGAGAGAGATAAAAACAGGGCAGAGGAGAACTGTATGGAAAAAAAGAGGAAGAGAGAAAGCAGCATAAGAAAGAGAGAAGGAAAAGAGGAAGATGAGGGGAGGAAAACAGAGCAGAGGTGAGGAAAGAGTAGAAGAGTACAAGAGGTGACATTTTTTCTGTTCCTTAGAATAAAGACATTTGCATTTAGCGTAAAGAAACACATTTGTCATACAGTGTCTGAAAGCACCTCTCATTGTTGAAACCGGTCATTGCATCAGCCATTATTTGTAACGTTTTGAAAAGAGCAATCTTAATCAAATATGACGCACTACACAGCGACTGGCGGCCAGGTGAGTGGAGTTCGCAAGATTTGAATTTCTCTCTAAAAGCACGCTTTCTCATCCTTTGCACAATTCTGCCAGTACCTCCAAGGTAAAAAGTCAAAAACTGTGACCGATATCCACATTGGAATAATGGCCACACCCCACATTACTGAATGACAAGAAACTTTTCATGTTGCTTTCAGGTGTAGCTGATTGGAACAGCTATTCAGACACTTTTGCCTTCAAACATATGAAATACGATATTAATACGTTACAAATTACTTTAATCCTCAAAGGGAAATTAATTTCATTCATGGTCCGACAATACATTGTACAAATTAGTTGGTTGTAAGCACAACCCAGGTAATTCTCAATTTGACATCTTACAAAAAACTCAGTTGCAAATACTGAAAGGACACACAATGGACACACAATACTACATAAATCATTGCAATATGCCACTATTCTTTATAGACTATTATCTATACTGTGGTTGTGGATGGTTGTACTAATCCTATAATAACAGAGGTGTTTTTGTATGTAAAAAGCAGAAAGACCTAAGTAAGAACAAGAAACACAGCTTTGAGTTAAAACAATACGTCATAATAAAATATATTTTTCAAAGGTTATTAAGGCAATTAGCTATCTAGTGGTATTCTATGTTCCTAATCCTACACTTGACAGCTTTTTAGAGGCTCACTGACTAAGAACTAAAGGTGGTGGCATGTGAGGAGGAGGAGGATGGAGTGAAATGAAACAATCCTCTGCTGAAAAAGCACAGAAGCTTAAATCCGGAGAGGACTGCTTGCGTTAATCCCCATGGATTAAGCTTCTAAATACTCCTATTCAAGCCAATTAATTCATGCATATATCTGTCTCCGGCTCTTTTCATGTCATTTAAGATGATGGAGGACGACTTCCTGGGAAATCAGGAGGAGGGTGGATATGTATCTACATTAATGCACGCAGGGCTCTCTCTTCAGGACCGTGTGGCTACATACAGTACATCCCGGTGTGGCACATGCACGCACACACACACACCACAAGAGATATACATTAAGGTGTTAATGAGGTAATGATGGTGGGAGGACGAGGAATGTGAGGGGCCTCCAAAAGTTGACTGACATATTCTGACAGCTGAATACTAATCATGAGATCAACCTCTGGCTAAATCTACAGGATCTCACTGGGGCTCCTGGCTGGGAGAAGCATAAAAATGATTAGCAGTAAATACAGAAGGCTTAGGAAGAACAGGGACACCAGTGGACAGACTCAACCACTTAAAACAAAGGGTAGAGAGGAAGAAGACAATGAGGATGAGGAAGTGGACTGTGGGCAAATATAGTGACCTGAAATTATGTAAAAGAATGTGAGGAAAAAGAGAAAGTAACCCAGCATTTTGTCTTTCAAGTTTGATGCATTATCATTACTGTATTGTACATTAAGTGGAAGGGACGGAGACAATGATGGAGATACTGCAATGTTTTCTGCACTGTGTCTGTCCAATGTTACAGAAAGAAAGAAAGAAAGAAAGAAAGAAAGAAAGAAAGAAAGAAAGAAAGAAAGAAAGAAAGAAAGAAAGAAAGAAAGAGCAATATTTATTTATGTAGTATGGTTTGATGTTATTTTTCCCCCATTAGTTTATTTCCTGTTTGCAGTGATGTCACAAATGATATGCTGCCCCTCATGACATCATCAGGGCCTGAAGTGGACTGCAGTCTGTAGTGTTTGAGAAGCCTGAGGTCTCTGGTTACCAATCCTTCCGTGTGTGTGTGTGTGTGTGTGTGTGTGTGTGTGTGTATGCGGATGTGTGTGTATTGGTTGCTGGCAGGCAGCAACCGCTGCATAGAGTATTAATAGGAACTCACATCACCCAGAAAGGCTTCCAGTTAAATAGAAACTCACATCAGGCCTGAGTCTACGATCAGATTGCAACCTCCAGACAATATCTACGGCTTGAGGGTAATCATATACAGTAATCTGATTACCAAAAGAGTAAATAAAGTAACCTCAGACTTGAAATGTTAAAACTTGTAAGTCGCTACACAGACTGAGACTACATAACACTGATATGACAATCACGGACAGAACTGGTAAAGCATGCAGCTCAAACTGCACTGATGTAGACACAGCGACCAGGATCGAGCCACAAAGAGTTACACCACAAACCAAACACACAGAAACAGAACATTATTTAAGTTGTATCAGTGTCTTCTCACTGGCTGCATATATTACTGATAGTGTGAACCGCTGTGAGTTTGTTTACTAAACTTCACAAATCCACACAGCGGCTGCAGAATCAGCGTTTTGGAGCCTTGGAGTGAAGATCTGAAAAATCTGCACTATATTTTAATTGAGCCACCACCAGTCCCTGTTTGACCTCTCTAACCCCAACTCAGTGATTTCATGTTGGTCAACGTATAAGTGACTGGTGAACCATATGAATTTAACCAGTCTAGAAACTAACTGAAAGCATGTCAACCTCTATCTCTACCACAGAGGTTACACCTGCTGGTCCTGGTCAGTGGACAGTATCCCTTCTGCTCATGCTGAAACATTCATGTTCTACACTGGACCCATGTTTCTTAGGAGCAGTTGGCATTGCACATGACAAACTGCCCAGAGACCAAGTCCACATTTGAGGTCAGTGGCAGAAGAGTTACATGTCTAAGAGGAAACTGATGCAAACACAAACAGAACATGAAAACCCCACAAAGAACGGCTCCACAGAAAGAAAGACAGGTTCAAATGACTATGCCAACACCCAAACTCACGCTAAACAAAGATAATTTGTTAAATAATGCAAGATAGCAACCCCTGTTTTAAATCTTAAGATCCTATCACGCAAAGCACATCTAAGACTAAATTCATACCAACGGATATCTAAAAGACCTTTTGTTGAGACAAAAAATATATTTATATCAACTTTGAGAATACCAGGATTTCAAGGCACTGTAAAATCTCTGAAACATTAAAATTTAATGACTGGTCATTATTAATAAGCATTACTTTTCCCCACTACAACCTTTCAAACCAATTCACCAATTAGATTTTCTGTTTTCAGAGAACTGCAATTCATTTCTGTCTTTCTCATTCAACCAGTGAGTTGTTAACACAACTCCTCTTACCTGATATTCTTCTACTCAGGTAACTGCTGTAAGGTGAGCTCTGTCCTCAGATACTGTAATAAGGTAAAATAAAGAAAAATATTGGAGCTGGGAAACTCTTGTCAGATTTATACAGCAACAAGATTAAAAAAAGAAAAGAAACTGGGACACACATGGCAGAACACAGTACAGTAAGACTGACCAGCAGCATTTCACGAGTGTAGATCTGGACACTTTTTAAGAAGACTGACATTTACGTCGAATGACACATTCTCAATCTTTAAATTTTGCATCTCTCTTACTCCGAGTCCCAGTCTCTGCCTCTCCTTATCTGCCCATTCTCTCTTTCTATTTAACAGTCACTCTGACTTTCTGTCACTCTGATCTGACATCAGCCCCTCTGATTGGCCGACCCAGCTCGTGCACTAACCAGTGACACGCTTTAATTATTGAGCGGCTGACCTCAATTGGTTGGCTGAAGCTGCCTAAAAACACACTGTGCCACACACAAATGCACTGCATGCACACACAGACACAGACATTTGCACACCATACTCACATGCTCACAATCTCACTACATATTGCACACTTACATGCTCACCCTGGGGACAGTTTCTAAAGTCTAAATATATACTGTGGACAACATTGACTCTGATGCTAAGAGCACATTATGATAAGAAGCATGCCACAAAATCACATCTATTCCAACACAACATAGTCTGTAACAATACATACAAATCATTAATAAACTAATTTGAAGAGTTGTAATTCTCTAAACATAAAACTTTGTGGGATGATTTCAGGCCACTCACCCACTTCTTGTAGTCTACCTTAACTTAGACCAATGTAAAAAGTGATAAAGGCTTTGGGTTGCCACTCCATTCGCCTAAGTTCCCTTTTCATTTTGTTTCCTTGCATTGTCTCATAGTTTGTTTCACGTGTATCCTATAACGTAACCTGTGCTTCTTAATCCAAGAAACCCACCGTACTGTTGTCCCATCGTTTAAGAAATGTGGAACATGTATGAAGAATAAAAGAACTATTACCACTCAGTTTAGTGTTGTAAATACATGTCAGACACATTTCTGTGGAGTAATTAAAGAGTCCCTCATGATGTTTAAAGTATCTCAATATGTATATATGTGGAATATTTAATTTTGATGTTTTTGATTTTACTTGGAGCACTTGCTGTAATATTGGCCTGGTAAGTACGTAAAGAAAAAGAAGGTACTAAATTAATAATTTATGCTGACAGAGCAGCTCATAAGGGCTGTCAAATGTAATATTAATGGTTATTACAGTTCATTTGACAGTAACTGTACTGTATCTATAGTCTTGCAAGGGTTTCCCTAAAAGGCAAAAGCAGTTAAAATAATTTATATTATTTACGACAGAGTGATGTTGATTGGGGACATGAATCCTGTGATATGTCTTTAATAACTGATCCTGCAAGAAAGAGAAATGATATACATTCTTTGGTATGCTATCTATGCACTTACTATGCTATAATTTAATATCTAAATATATCATGGAGAGTATGATCTGTGTCACACTTGTCTCCCTACAAATGATCAAACACAGTAGGCGATACTGGACATGTGATAGCCACGTTGCTTCATAAGACATGATGCAACCAGGGCATTTTTAGATTAGGGTGTGATGGTATCCTACCTGAAGAATTCAATGCATTTCCACTGGTTGTGCTTCACAGTAAATGTGAGAGTAGGGCGTCTTTTACCTGCCTGCCAACCTCATAATGTCTGAACTGTTCGGCGACGTAATAAAATGAAATATGTCTTTAGTAATGACATTCATCTTGAGAATGCCTTTGGAAACATGAGTGACATGTTGACTCTCATTATATTTTGATGAGTGTAACCCAACTGGGCTCCATGGCATGCTGTGTGGCTTGTGGCCTATGATTAGTTACAAATAGTTCAATGGGTCACACCGCTTGGCTCTGATCCCGAGACCTCACAGGGTTTGAACATACATCCCCCAAACCACAAGCCCACTTCAAGTAGCTGAATTCAAATAAGTTTGGCGGGAAGCCAGTATTTTCCAAGGTATTTATTAATCTTTAAACCTGAAGGATACTGGCTGGGATAATGAAAAAAAAGTGAATAATCAGGCTTCTTAAGTTTATAAACTTATACTGCAGTTATCCTTCCTTTCATAATCAAAATACCACTAATACAACAATACTATGATAAAATGACTCTATTAGTTTTACTCTATGTTGTATTTAGCCTGAAATTACAGCACAGATTTTAACATTGACTCATCATGAACTTTCTCTGCAAAGTTACAGGTGGTTCTGGTGCAATTGAAAAACTGTATATTTAAAAATATTTATTTTGCCATTGCACATATCAGAAATAATTGCTCAAATCTTTAATGTTGCAGATTTCATGATGAAGGTAGACCAGATATACTGTATGTATGCTAGCACTAAACAAACTAATGCAAGCGTACACATATGGGTGCAGTCAAACAGAGCTCTCAACATGGAGCTTCATGCATGCATGCGTGTGTCTATGAAGTTTGGCACTGTGTTTCTTTGGTCCATACGGCGTTTTGTATTTGCCATAATCCCCTGTCAGCAACACTTAGGCAGGCAGACAATAGCGGAGAAGATCAGCAGCCAAACCCTCTTCACTGTGAACTTGGCAGGTCAGCGTGTGAGCAGCAGGTTACACACACACACATACACACACACACACACACGTAAACACACACACATGCATTCACGCAAACACAAAACACAAAACAAACCAACAACATTACTGTATATGTACAACCATGCAAAACACAAACCCACACAAGTACACTCACAGACACACACAGAAAGAAAACACACGTGTCCCGCTGAGATGCACGTTACTCACACCGTCTCCCGGCTCTCTTCAAAGAGTTGTGGTGCAGTTTTCAAGGACACGGCTGTCTGACATCTCCTCTCTTTCTCTCTCTCCTTTCACTCTGACATGCTCTCTCTGCCTCTCTCACACTCTCATTTGCTTCTCGGTTGCAGGACGCTGCCACAACAGATGCAAGTATGTCGCTGCTTTTCTCCTCTTCTCTTCATTCCTTCCTTATCCCGCTCTCCCTCTCTCTCTCTCTCCTCTCCTCTCCTCTCTCCTCTTGGTCTGCAGCTGAGAGGCAGAGCTCATTCTCTAAGCCATGAATCAGGGCTTCTCTCTTTTTTCAAGAGCTGGATAGTACGAGAACGAGGAAGTGAGAGAATGAGGAAGGGAGGGAGAAAGAGGAGAGGAAGGAGTGCTGGGCGAACTGACCAAACTAATGTGCCACTCCAGGACACTAGCGATCTGCGGACAGTCAGCCAGTGCCCTATACTGCAGCTTTACTGTAAAGCAGCAACGGCAGAAACTGTAGAAGCATCACATATTTTACACTGGCCAAAAAGAGACAGATGGACAGAAACCAAAAAAAAGTGTAGAAAACACAGGAGTAAAAAAGCATGCAGATTAGGGAAAAGAAACACAAGAGTGACTACAAGAATTTTGAAAATGTAATACTGAATTTAGACATGTGGGTTGTCAATCTGCACAAAGCATACAATGTAAAATCATGTCCTCAAATTTCACAAGAAGAGAAAAGTAGAGAAGGGAAGGGAGGAGAAGAGAAGAGAAGAGAAGAGAAGAGAAGAGAAGAGAAGAGAAGAGAAGAGAAGAGAAGAGAAGAGAAGAGAAGAGAAGAGAAGAGAAGTATCGCAACGAGAGGGGAGAAGTGGAGGGGAGGGTGGAAAAGAGGAAGTCTAAGTATTCCCAAAAGCCTTGCTGTCTTTTCTGAAAAATGGTCCCTGCAGGCCCGATCCAGAAAGAGGTAACACAAACAAACACAGAGAGCAGAAACAAACATCTATTTATGGAGGAGGGGGGTCCAGTTTCCCAACAATATTTGCTAGCAGCTTTTTTGACAGTGTTACCAATTCAGCAGTTTAAGAGCAACAACTATGTTCAAGAGGAGAGGGGGAGGGAGAGAGGAGAGGAGAGGAGAGGAGAGGAGAGGAGAGGAGAGGAGAGGAGAGGAGAGGAGAGGAGAGGAGAGGAGAGGAGAGGAGAGGAGAGGAGAGTGTTTGTCACTGACCACAACTACAGCAACTGCAAATACTATGATATTATTTTGTATAAATACACATTTTTCATGTTTTATGACTTTATATGCGACCGGTCTATTGCATAATTAAAGTATAGCGTTGCTGCCAATACTGTGTTTATTGTTGTGTTTTAATAATAACAATATCTGCACTGATGTGTACCAGTGATTCTGAGGATACTTATACTGTATGTTCAGTGAATCTACTACACATTACAGGGAGATCTTTAAAGACACGGACTATACTGTCTGTGACTATTAATTATTGATTTGTTTTACTATCAAATCCAGCTGGTGATCATCACTATATCACTCCTCTGTCTCGTCAGTTCAGTCATAGTTGTGTTGTTCGCTCTGTTTCCAGACAGTTGTCAGATGCTGTTATGATGTCATGAGTTGGTGCAGGCACCCACAGGGCCAAAGGGAAATCACGTTACTAATGCACTGACAAATACGCAGCAATTGATTTGCTATGGAATGCACCACATCAGCAGTGGCTTCTCACACATGGGATCAGTCAGGCTAGTTTTAGTTAAACAGACGTTGTCCATCAAACACAAAACATGTTGCTCAACCTGTCTCCAGCTTTATTCACTAAATGTTTTGGCGTCCCTTCATCAAGCTGGTATCCGAGGTCATTCTGCCTACTTTATTTAGAGCTTATCAAAGTATCAGAGGGAAATATACTGGACAACTTTATCTTGTAGAATTGTTTCATTTAGATTAATGTATTATCAAATAGTTACTAAAACATTTGTTTAATTTCAGGTGCTCAGCATCTTTTTATACTCTCAGCCACATTTCTCTACTTGACACAGAGTATTATTTAACTTCAACAATGTGTATTTTAGATATTTTACACCTCTCAGGCCAGCATGATAGAAAAATCCAGAAGTCCTCCTGCTTTAGAGAGAGCAAAGGTGGACAAGACATACCTTTACCACCGCTGTACCAAAATTCAGTGTCCTTATACCATTTCACGTACGCTTTTCACAGCAGAAATTAAACTTCTGCTTCCGTAATACATTGAATTTTGGAGTGTGATTGTAGTTTAAATGGGTAAGGACTGGAGAAAAAAAATGATTGTAAAAGTTGGCCCAAGGCGAGGTGCCATGACATAACAGGAGCTGGGAAACAGAACAAAAAGGAGCAGGAAGAACAGGTGAAAGAAAGGATGAGGACATGGGGGAAGATGATAAAAGCGGGGACAGAGAGGAGAGGAAGGGAAAGAGGGTGGAGGGCAAGGACAGGGGTGAAGGGTGTAACTCACTCCTGTCCCCATCACCAGCGCCCAGTCCTAATTTACCCAGAACAATCAATCAGATCAGGAGGCAGACACTGATAGAGGACTACCATGCAACAGGATCCACCACGTACACACACACTGAGAGAGACGGAGGACTTGCATGCAACAGGATCTATTCACACACATACTTTTATGCTGACTAGAGAGAAAAAGTTTGAAGCTCATATCTGTAGCCTTTGCACTGACTTCTACAAACTAGGCTGTACTGAGTACCAAAGTCACCGTGGCTCTACGGGGTCAAAACAGGAGGTCAGGGCCCAGGAGACAGCGAGAGCACAGAGGGAACAGAACAGGAGTGAGGGAGCAAGAGGATGAGGGGGGAAAGGAGAGGAACAATGGCAAACAATAGGAAAAGAGAGAGAGAGAAAAGAGCACAGTGGAAAAAAAAAAGAAAGAAAACAGAGGACAGAAACGGCAATGTACAAGAGGACACGGTGATCGTGCCCTGCCACGCTCTCAGAGAAAGATGAATGCAGCAACACAAAAGAGAAAGCATAAAAGAGGAAGAAAAATAGTGTCAGAGTGACACCAGCCCAGATACAGTCAACAGTGGTTCTGTAAAGCAAACACATGGATGAGCGGAGCATTGAGATCAGTGGGAACATAGAAGTTTGCTCCTCTTCAAGAGCTCCTGGTCTCCCAGAGTGGCACTTTAGCTGAGGCTCAGCACGCACAGGTAAACACTTATCGTATGTTGTCAAGTTTGAAGTTCTTCAAAATACTCTTCCAGGATCACGGTAAGCATGTGACTGACTGAACTTTTTCTCTGCCCTCTTGGCATTGTGTGCCTTATCTTTACATCCTGCTGCTGATATAATGAAGTGGCCTCAAGAATATATATTTCTACAGCGACCAACATCATGAATCTCGACCTCGTAAAATTGTGTTGATTGAATTTATGACTAATTTATTTGACTTAAGACTAATTGGAGCGATGCTTTATTTATCGTGTAAATTATCCCAAAGTGCCTCTCGGTTTGTGTATGTGCATGATAGAAACAGACAGAGGATGAGAGGGAGAGCGAGAGAGAGGACATGTGAGATCTACACAATTTATTCTAAAGGATGACACATTTAATTTAGGCCCTGCAAAAGAAATTAAAAAGCATAGCTGTTATTAATGAAGATGGAGCATAATGAGTGAAGCCCCGCCACCCCCAACACACACACACACACACACACACACACACACACACACACTTGCTTGTGTACTCAATACACAAATTGTGCGCTCTGAGTAACTTACAACTGCACTGTTAAAGCTCCTTTACAGATCACATCATGTAAGATTTGTTCAGTTCATGAAACAGGTTTAAAGTTACAGGAAAAAAAATAAACCTGATGTCACAAGGTTTCACTGTGGTAGGGATGTGAGTCTCAAAGTCATCTTTCCCTCCTGCACTGTTCAAGTCATTGAGATTGTAAATTGACTGAACGGAAAAACAGGCTGTGGTCTTAGTGCTCCCTTAATTTTGTTACAGGTTTGCCAATCTCATGCCATTAAATGTATAGCCTCCATAGTACTTCTATTGATTAACAAATGACAACGGCGTCAATGTGTCGCAATGTGCACTTGAGGTCAGGGACTTATTGCCTTATTTCAACTCCTCCATTTCTCCTTCTCTCTCCATCTCTCTTTCTCTAACTTCCACTCTCATCTATTCCCCTTTTCTATCTTTCCTTCACAGTCTTCCCTCCCTCTCTCTAAATAGATATTGAAGTTTTCTATTTAAGGCAGATGCTGTTTAACTTCCTTCGGGTGGGAAGTGAAAGGCAGGCAGAGGGCCATCCATCTCGCTATCCACCTGCTGACATCTTTAAACACTATCGACACCCACTGCCAGCATTAACATGCAAAACCGCACCGCACGTTTGATTTCATTAGCTCATTGTGCACAGGGTTTTCTCTTGCCCTGTCAGTGGGATTCTGGCTGCAATTATTGTACTGGATGCAGAATTGGCAAATTTTCCAGCTTGTCAGAGAAATGTCATTTCTGCACTGCACTACTGTGAATGTGGAGTTTTTACAGCTCTCAACAGGATACGTCCAATATACAGCGTCCTTAATGGCCTTAAGTAGCGGTGTCTTTTAGCACAGCACCCCACTTTTAATTTTAAAATAATACATTAGTTTTTTTTATTTATTTCCTTTTTCAGAAGGGTGAGAGCTCCACATCACCAGTGGCCACTTACATAAGAGTAAATCAGTCTCAGTATAAAACATCATTTAGGACAGAATGCCAATTCAAAATGAAAATGCTAGCCAACTTGGTAGCATTAAGCAGCATGATTTTACCAAATGCCAAAAATAAAGCCAAATATTACTCAACCTAATGGGGTAAAAATGAAAAAGCTGAGCACTTCTTTTGAGGGATGAGAGGTAAGATAAGGGTGGAATGATTAACACAAATAAAATGGAATCAAAATTGTGCCGAATCCAAAGATAATATATTTTGCTAACTATGATTAAATCATCTTCAGTACATAAAACTGGTAGCATGCTGGCACAGACCCCCCAGCCTCCATGACTCTGAACAGGGACACTAGTTTAGACCTTGTCAGCAAACAGCAACATAACTTATGGGATGCTCCAGGGTTTAGTTCTGGGAGCAGTGCTGTTCAGCCATCTTGTCATTGGGAAACAATGAGCAGGATTTTCAGCATTAATCTGATGATATATAGCTGCACAGTTCAGCACCACTGAATGAAATCATCCTATGGTCACGAAAAGAAGCTGAACTTATTGTTATTATAACTTATTATTATCACAGAACTTCCACCGATCTGTCCACCGATCCTATTGTTTGTTTGCCCCCCCCCCCCATTATGTCACCTTGGTGTACTGCATTACGACAAATACACCTCTCCCTTTCCCTATATTTTAGTTCATATATCATAATTTATATAATAACCCCTACTGTGATCTTAGCCAACGATTTCCATTGTTCTGAGACAAACCTACAGCTAATACATTTCTTCGAGTATGACTGCTATATCCATACCGAAAGAATCTGAGGGTTTGTCCATGAGAGTTAGTGCCCAGAATAACTTATTACATTAATTTTTTTTATTTTTTTGTGAAGTGGTTGATAGTTAAAAACACAAGTGAGCATATTTGTATCAATTTAAGTTTTGTTTATTTTTTAATCAAACCATATTTCTATTTGTTTCCATCCTAACTGAGATGAAAAACAAAAAAAATCTAACTCTATGCCCTAATTCTCCGCATCTTTCTCTCACTCTGCCTCCGTCTCTCTCTCTCTCACACACACACACACAGGCATACACTCTACACAGTGAAAGACCCTGTAGGCTCGGAAGTGGAGTACTGTATCTTTGCTGCCACCTAATGCAGATATCACACGCCGTCTCCCAGCACCAGTAGGCTTTACTCCTACTTTGTCTCCAGCTCAGGCTTCAGATTTTTTTAATCCTGTCATGTGGGGTTTCAAACACACTCACAGGTCCCAGGCTCTTCAGCACTGCGGCAGGCCTTAGGTGGTCTGGGATTTTGTTTTCCATGGATGGCAGTGTGTGAGGCGTTTGTGATATGCTAATTTAATCATTTTTGTCCACTCCTCCCCTTCCTTCTTTCCCTTTTGCACCTATCAATCTAATCACTTCATCGGGATTCCTGGAGCAGGTGGAGGGAAGGGGGGGGTTGGATGGGGGAACAGACTGAAACAAATAGATAGATAGAGGAAAAGAGAGAGAGGGAAGGAGAGAGAAAGAGGGGGAGAAAGCGAGAAGAGTCTCTGGCTGTGCAAACACCACAACAGCAGTCTTTTCATCTATGAGCGCATGCAGCCTCCATCCAACCATTCCACCCCCCACCCCACCCCACCCCACCCAACCCCCCGCACACTCACTCACGCACACCTCCCGAATGCTTTTAATTTTAGTGATGGTTCACTTTAATTATTATGAAAATTAAATCAAATGTAATCGGCGGATTAATGCGACCGATGAGATAATTCAGCCGCATGGTGATGAGAGCAGGGTGGATCGTCTATAAATCTCCACCAAAATGAGGAGGCAGGCAGGAGGCACCCAGCTCCACAAGCACTGGGCTGTAAAGTCAGGTTAGCCTCTTATCTTATTTGCACATCAGTGTTTTGCCACTTTTCATATGCAGAAACATTTTTGATGCAAATTAATGAGAACTAGGTAACTTAGTCTACCTCAGTCAGACCAAAAGGAAAGATACACAGATGCAAAATATACATTACTTTTGTCTGGAACACTTATCAAATAGTATATTGATTTTGTCAAGAGCAGTTGCCACTGTAAACTGTAAATAAAGCACATTTAATAACTGATTTGCAGTGAATGAGACAGACATGCCTGTTTCTTCCTCTAGGGACCTACTAGTCCTGAATATTTTGCCACTGTGTGATTGAAGATATGTTCTGTAACTCATAGTTTAACCAAACATTCAGAAAATCTGCCAAACAAAATATCAGTTAATGTGCATTCCCAGCTTCATCCGTTATGCATAAATTAGCTATTGTGTGTACTATGATAAACAGCTGGTGAAACTAATTCTTCAGTCAAGTGATATTAAAGCACTACAGAAAATGAGTGCACAATGAGATGATGAAATTAAAAGAGTGCCAGTCAAACCTTAAAAACAGTGGGAAATCTATCTGACGGAAATATGGTATAATTTTAGGATTGTTAAATATTTTCACCTGCTGCTACTTTTAATCTCTTCACGGACATTCAAGTCACACACTTCATGTCACGATAAGGCTTTATGTGCATGACTTTAAGTCTGTTTCCATTACATTTAAATACAAATACCACTGAAACTTTACTCTCTAAACCTATGTTTCATGTTCAGGTTACCTGATGGATAAGAGGCCCTGTCAACAACGTACTGGACTAATTCTGTGCTCTCTGTAAACATGGTATAATACTTACAAATGGTGTGATGGGTAATTTGGTTAATGATGAAGTAAAATGACGTTTTCAGGTTACAGTGGGGTAAAGGTTTCAGTTGTAGCAGGCATTAGAGCTTAATTCATGGGCTGATAGATATGACACTTTTTTTCCATTTAGAAATATTTTAAAGTGTTTGTTTTAGAAATAAAATAAAGTATTATGATTCACCTGACAATATGGAGAAAGGCAGTGATATTGGTATGATTATAGACTTTGCATTGATTAGATGCTGATGTCCGTCAGTTTGAGCTTTTGTCCCATTGTAATTTGCTTCTTTTTTTTAATTTTTTTTACCAGAGTCCCCTCCTGTTTCTCCTTCTGCAACTTTATGTTCCTCTTCTTTTTTTTTTTTTTTTACTCGTACCCTTTTTTGCTACTGCTCTCCATTCTTTTCTCTTCCTCCCTACATCCTTCTCTCCCTCCCTTAATCACAGAGTGTGAGGGAATTGATAACCGTCTATTACCATATGTTGCTCCATGATTAATGTTCTCAGGTCTGTCTCGTTGTTTCTTATTCATAGCTCATGTCATGGCCCATAAACTAATACCTAAAAGAGATCTGCCAGATGATTCCCACTAAAAATGAGGGGCAAGAGAAAGAGACACAGAGGGAAAGATGCAGATACTGATGCTTAAGTCTAGTTAAGGTCACGAGGAGACGGCCTGTGAACAGCACTCTAGGAAAGTCAAAGATGAAACAAGGGGAAAGGAAAGAGATCTTTGTGCTTTGGCACTGATTGAAATATTTAGCTCCATTTTGTCTGGCAGAGCAGGTGTCAGCATTATGCCAAATGGAGTTATTATGGGCATAAATCTGAGGCAAGAGATGATTTGTTGTACCTATCATGATATATTTATTAGGTACCACCATTCTGTTATGAATCTGTTGATAACAAGTGACAAGTATTGTGATATGGGGATGAGGCAGAAGCTTTCCGTCACAAAGCACTACATGGAAATGTCCTATTACAGCACAAATGTGAGTCTGAAGCAACAATTTATGTCATGAAATGTTTGTCTACACAAAAGCCAACCAGCAATTCATATTAAGTCTATCTGCTGGTTCATTCTCCTCTTATACCACTAATGAAAGATTCCAAGATCAAGTCAAAGTGAACAACGAAGCTGCTCTCCTTAAAAAGGAGCTTTCCAGTGAGTTTGGCCAAACCACAGGTTTACTGGTCCAGTTCATTCTCACCACTCTCAGTGTCAATTTCATCAGGAGAGAGTAGCAGGCAACTACTGTAGCTGGTGAACACAGTTAAAGGGATACTTCACCGAAAATCAATAATTCACCAATTTTCTTCTCACCGTCATGCCAAGGAAGAGTTCGGAGAACTTTCGGAGTTATCAGGAGTTCCAGGGGGGGTTCGGCTGGCAACGGATTTTCATATAATGGCGGCGGATTGTGCTCACTTCTGAATCGTCCAAATTCCCACTATGAAACATCCAAATACCTCCATACACGCATGCACACTCTGTTGATGTTTGTGTGCATGTGCATTTGCTGCAAGATGTTCTTCCGTGTTTACATCATATATCTAATGGTTTACAACGACAAACGAACATCTCGCAGCAAATCTCGCATATAAACATCAACAGAGCCACTGGGAGCTACTAATACAACAAGGCTAAAAACAGAGATAAAAGTATTTTTTTCTGAACAACTTTTTCATGTCACGGCTTCAGGACACTTGGGTCAGTACGGACGAGCAGTATGGAGGTATCTGGATGTTTCATAGTGTGTGTTTTGGACGATTCAAAAGTGAGCTCTATCCACCGCCATTATATGAAAATACATTGCCAGCTGAACCCCCCCTGGAACTCCAAAAGCATTTTGATGACTCTGAAAGTTCTCCGAACCCTTCCTTGGCATGACGGTGAGCAGAAAATTTTAGTGATTTAGGGTGAAGTATCCCTTTAACTATTCGTATGACATATTCGTATGTTGCTGCAACGGAATTTTGTTGTCATTTATGACAATGACAATAAAAGCAATTGATTGATTGATTGATGAGCCAAGTATTTCTTTAAGAAACTCACAGAGACTTAAACAGAGTGCCATTTGACAAAAAAATCAAATAACATAAGTGAAGGCAAACGGATTCTGGTGTCTATGTAATGTAGTTTACAACATGTTAACAGCCGGGGCAAAGAAGGTCAAGGTTGATGTTGAGGTCACGTATAGACAACTATTTACAAATCTCAAGTAGGCAGAAAGTCACTGCCTCCGTATTGTATCTTGTAATATACTGTATGGGTGTGAAAAGAAGCTGAGGGATGGTGAATTTTATCTTAGTTAACCCTGGCAAGCTCAGATCCGTTTCCAGATGGCACACACTTAAACAAATGAACACAGACATACGCACACACTAGAGGTTTGAAAAATTCTGGGTCCCAACTGAAATAGGCCTTTGGTGACATAAAAACTAAACTTGAGTCGGAAAAGACTCCTGATATTAGGTGTTTTTTACTTAGAGTTTAGGTGAAACACAAACACATCTTTTATCTGTAAATCCTTATGGCTGTCTTGTATCCCTGTTACGTCTACTACCTCATGCATAGAGACATGCATACATACAGTGTAATAAATACAAAGTGACACACTATCACTGGAATATGAATGCATAATTGATAAGGTCATAAATTTTATGTGTATTCCTGCTGACCACTACACTCTGCATGGATGGGTAAAATATGCTCCTATATGCCTTAGAGCTAAATACATGAGAGGGGGAGAGAAAGTTATGACATGTCCATTGTAAGTAAGTTCAAATTCTAATTTACTTATTAATCACAAAGTTATATGTCTTATAATAACCACAGGTTGATTTCGGGCAAGTGGCAGAGAGAAGTTAGGGAAGAGCTGTAATTAAAAATGAAATGCTTTGCCTTAATGCAGACAAGTCAGCTTTTTCTTTCTGCAACAAGCTGGAGACCTGTCCTGTGTCGATGTTTTGTCACTGTCATGTAAAAGTCAGGAGACAGAAACAGTTTACATGGCACAAGTTATATTTTAATTTCAGTTGTCTTAGTGTGGCAAGCTAAAAACAGTGACTCAATTGCCATGTGAACACTCAGATGATGTGTCACTGGGAACTCAAATTTAAAAAAGCCATCGAAGTTGTCTTGTCTCTTGGATTATGAAGCATTTTTTATCACAAGGACATGGTTTTTGTAAAGCCAGTGTGCTTCCTGTATTTGTCTTTGTCTGAGAAATGTTTCACTTCAATTCTGTTTTGCCTTACACCCTGGTTTTAGTTCAGATGAGTGAATGAATTTCCCACCAGAATTCTTTTCTCTGTTCCCAGAGGGTTAAACTGAAAGTCAATCACTGCCGACAATCATGGTGTAATTAAGCTACGTCTAATTTAACTGCCGGTCAGGAAACGATAATATTATTAGTCCTTACTTACAACGAAACTCAATTAAAAAAAAAATGAGCTGGTGACATTAGCTAACTATGAGATGGTAAAATGGAAAGCCAAAGTGAGAGAGATGAGAAGACCAGTGAGAATATAACAATGAAAGAAACCGAGCAGAAAAATGTGCAAAAATAGTCTCTAAACAGAGAAAAACAAGGAGCAAAAAAAAAGAAAAGAAACGAGAGGAAGAGAAACAGCGAGTCAAGTGTGCATAATAATGTGCACTCAAGTCTATATTTAAATGGTGGCATTGCTTGTTGAAACAGAAGCAGTTGACTTGACTGGCTCGCCTGTATGTATCAGTAAAGGGTCATGCATACATTATTCTGGAGTTGAGATAATTTGTCGACACTTAGCCAGAACAGGGTAGAGCGAGAGGCTGATTAGCATGTTGGTACAACAGGAATTGAGACACAGGGGCTTTGAAACTGACATGAATCTGACACCGCACATACTCTGTCATATTTTCCTTTTCCTCATTTATTCCCCCCCCCCCCCCCCCCCCCCCCACTCTTCTTTAAGGCAGAATTAATATTCATGCAGAGGCAAATGATGAATATGAATGTGCGAACAAGCTAACTTGTTTTGGTGATGATAACAAGAAAAAAAAGAGATACACAGAAGACAGTCCCTTGAGAAACAACGTGTGTGGATTTTTAGTTACATTTCCAGCTCATCTGTGGGGTTTTTGGTTGTTTTTTGGATTCCCTACACTATATCCTCTTTGTGCCAAAAAAATATCAGAGAGCACACTGGGTTTTAATATTTTCTACCAGTCATTTTGGTACTTAAGAGTTTATTGTGTGTACGGTGCCTGTATTACTAGCCATGTTTCCATCCAAAGTGATTCGAATTACTGGAAAATGCGCATTAAAAGAAATTCGAATCATGTGTGTTTCCATCTACGGACTTTGCACCGCCCCCGGCCGGCCGGACGGACGGACGGTCTGATTTGAACACATTAGCGCGATTTAGCGCATATGTTTATTACCGTCATAACGCGACCCGTGTGTGTGTGTGTGTGTGTGTGTGTGTGTGTGTGTGGGAGAGAGAGAGAGAGAGAGAGAGAGAGAGAGAGAGAGAGAGAGAGAGTTGCGCCGCCCCAGACTTTATTAATGATAAACGCTGGATTCGCTGGTTGATAAGTTTGGTTTTTACTGAGGAGGAACTATGAAGAACTGTGCAGTAATCACATATGAAGGTGTGTGGGGGCTTTTATTTTGCCGTGGCGATGCGCCACAATTAATTAATTGTTGTGTGACAGCGGAAACCCTGATGTTGTCTTGTGAGTGAACTGCAAACACGGGAGCAGATGGGGTGAAAGTGCGCTACGTCACACTTGATTCGCATACAGCTGTTTCCATCCCATTCGAATCAACCAAAACCCGGCCATAGCGAGCGTATTTCATTTTGTGCGAATCAGAGGATTTTAATGCGAATCACGGCGTTTCCATCATCATTTTCCGATGCGATACATCTCGATGCGCATCTAAACAGCTGATGGAAACGCACCTACTCACTGTGTTACTGAGAGACTTTTATTCAGATCAAAATTCTAATTGTTACAAATAATAAAAAAATATATATAGGCTACTTCCTTACCAAAAAGCAGGGAACAAAAGTTAGGAACTGGAAGGCCTGTGCGGGGGACAAAACTAATCTGAATTCAGTTCACTATGTGGAGGCCAAACTTTACGTGCAATGTTGTCAGTTGTCTTTCCAGATAAAAATAAATATATTTTTGTATTATCATTATTAAGGTCAAAAGCATCTATAAAAAAACAAAACAATAAAAACACTGCCAGCTTCTAGTTTCAAACAGGAGAAACCATATATGAACCCCTCCATGGCCTTTAGTGCTCTGCAGCACCAGAGGCCAGGTGGGAATTTATCCAAAGAAACAGTGCACCACAAGCCCTCTAAGAAAGCTTCCACAGCTTCCGCACATAGTACACAGCTCTTTTACACTCCCATACATACACAAATGCAAACACACACACACAGGCTCAATATGGCACAGATTAGCAGGCCAAACTGTGCATCGTCATACTGTTTATCATTTAAGTTTGATCAACACAGCCTATCTTTTAGTTAGTATGAAAGGATACACTCAAAAATATGAGTTTAAACATTTAAAACCAGACAATGTTAATGCTAATATTCAGTTAACCAAGCACTACAATATAGAGCAGGACACTTACGTCGTACACGTAGACTGGTCGCACAACTTCTTGAGCCTGCATGTGGCATCACATCTGCTTCCAAACTTCATCATGTCTTTGGACCGTCATTTCTCCGCGGCTGTTAGAGTAAAGGACGTGCGCTTTCCCCCCTCGGTACTAGACGATTTTAACAAGCGACTGTTTGTCTGCAAGTACCGTGCTTCCATCGATATATCGATACCGATACAGTTACAAGCAGTTATTGTGGGAACATGCTTGCAGTTCCTGCTCCAGCGTTTCTTGGTTAGCGCGTATTCTCTCCGTATTCCGTGTTGGTGACGTCAACAGGTGTGTTGTTGTTGTTGTTGTTGTTGTTGTTGTTGTTGTTGTTCTTCTTCTTCTTCTTCTTCTTCTTCTTCTTCTTCTTTCTGTTTTAGGTTTTACGGCGGTTGGCATCCAGCTTTTTGGTGCATTACCGCCACCTTCTGTCCTGGAGTGTGAAACAGGTGTGTTTCCTCAGTTCGACGTTCCTATTGGTTTCAGTAAGTGATGTCACAGCCAATCAGAGATCAGCTGTCATACCAAAGAATAGAATAGAATAGAATAGAATAGAATAGAATAGAATAGAATAGAATAGAATAGAAAATAGGTCTCTAGGAGGAAAATTCCGATCGTCCAGCAGCTTACATAACAATGATATGATATAAATGATATAAAAAGTAAACGTGTAACCTTACAAAGGACATTGTGCATTTTGATGGCAGCAGAAATGACGGATGAAGGATGGAGGATTGAAGGATTGAAAGGTCCTCTATACAACAAGTGTGTTGCAGCTAAGATGAATTGATAGTGACTGTATAAGGATCAGTTATTTTAATTTTGACCAAAGGCTGAGTTAGAAGAGATTTGGATAGGACCAGAGGTGATTGCTGGGGTGCAGACTGAATACTTAAACATTTCATTATTTTTGTTCTCATTTCATTTCAAGGTATTAACATGCATCTGGTATCCCATATATTCTTTAGCCAAAAAATCCCTGTTATATTTTGTCAAATGTGGAACAATTAGGCCTGCATTCTCAGAAACTACAATGTACTCCTTATGCTTTTTGGCCTTTCAGTTCACTTGTCATAAACTCATTAGCCTATTTGTACATATGACCATTTTAATGAACTTGAAAGACACGTCAATACATTTTAAAATATGAATAAAATAAACTGTTCTCTGGTTCCTATAATGTGTTATATATACTGTAGCTTCAAAGTAGACACCAGAGGGAGAAACTGTCTGGGCAAAACATAATTTTCTCATTTGCATGAAACTTGTGGGTGTCCTGCAAGATGGACCCCTGCTGCAAACTTGGCAGCACAGTACACAACTACTTAAGAGTTTTCTTGAGTTTTGTAGCCATACAAAAAGAAGAATCTCTGGAGTCTTAGCCCTCACTTAGTTTGGGGGAACATAGCTGGCCAAGTAATCAACTTGCATGCGTACACTGCCAGACCAGATATCAAAACAAAGAACAGAAACTGAGATTACTGAGGGGATGTGTGGTCTAACCCATTTTATAAGATCCCTTTAATGAATTGAGTGAATTCTCAGTGAGGTGGTCATAGTCAGTGTATTAGATTCAGATCAGCATGCTCCCAGGTTAGAGAGGCAGCCCCGAGCATCAGCTGATCTGCAGAGGAATACAACGTGCATAGGTGGAAGAATCACTGGATCATAAGATTCCTCTAAATCCCTGATGTGATGATACATAGAAATCATTCGGACAGATATTGCACAAAGCAAGTCCTGGCATCTCAGTAGAGCTGTTCACACTAAATCTCCTCTTTTATTCAATCTAACCTATTTCTACAATATACATTAAAAAAAAACAACCACCACCACACAGCCAGTTCAGTGGCTAGTGTGGTGTCACCTCACAGATCAGACTAGTGGGAAAGGTAGAAGGGTGTAAAAAAAAAAAAAAGTCTGAACAGACACCACAATGTGTGCATGACAGATTTTCTAGAAAAACAAACTAATCTCATAATGTCTTTTGTCTTGTCTGAATCCATGCACATCGTAATAATATAATATATAATAATAATAATAAATATAAATAATATAAGTGAGGTGCAGGCTGTCATCCACATGTTCCTCGCTCCTTTAGTGAGCATCTCATGACACTAACACATGACCGCAACTATTATGATGCAATCGTGTGTGTGGATTAAATTTTACTATTTCTCATGATGTAACCTGACACGTTAGTGTTTTGAATAGCATATTTTTCTTATTCTGCCAATCCCATTCCATCTTCAGCAGCACATCTTCTAAAGTATCTAAATAAAATAGCACAGTGGATCATACGATTTATTCCAAAAGCTGGGTCAGAATATTAATTAAATTTTCCTCCTTTCTAGAGTCCAGTGATCACACATTTTCTGGTGTGGCTTGAGCAGGAAAGATATAACACCAACGTGAAAGCAAACCTCCAGAGAAAAACAATCCCATCTATCCCACCATGCATCTCGTCACCTTTCCCGTTTCTCTTTGGACGGCAGGCAGCGTTTGAAGCCTTATCGGGTGCTCTGCTGTTTCATGTCCACCAGATGAAGTCTTTTAATGTTGGAGCAAAAGGTAGTGTCTGAATAATTACTAGGGCGCCAAGCTGCGAACGCAAATTACTGCACACAGCAACAGATGTGTGACACGCACACACATCAACAGAGCTCCACAAACACGACAGCACTTACACACAAACAGGCCATCCGCGCACACGCGTGAGAGCATACACATGTAATCATGCACAGCTATGCAAACCTATCTTTGTCTCTGTTTTACTCATAGGCACACATTCATATACAGTGGGGAAAATAAGTATTTGATCCCCTGCTGATTTTTACCCTTATTTCACTTGATCAAATGTAAATTAATTTATAACCTTTATATGTTGACATTTTTTCAGGATTTTTTTTGTGTTGATATTCTTTCTCTCTCTTTTAAAATGAACTTACCATAAAAACTATAGACCGTCCATTTCTCTGTGGGGGAGCAAACTTACAAAATCAGCAGGGGATCAAATCCTTATTTTCCCCACTGTACATGCATACGCAAATTGTATTTTCTCTTGTCTTTTGATATGGTGGACATTATTGTTTCGTCTTGTGACAATTATATATTGCATACTGTATCACTGCTGAGGCCACAGCCTCTAATGAGAGACCAAGTATCACAAAAAAAAGAGAAGACCTCTGAAATGTCAACCACAAGCCTCAGCCACTGAGTTACACTACCAACATCAAAACAATGCAATGTAATGTTCAAATTTAAAACAACATATGCACATCCACTCGAAAATGTTATATACAACATGCAATCATTACAAAAAGCACTCAGCTCCTTTTTTTGCTAATAAACCATAACCAAGGCAGCACATAGGTTTCTACAGTTACTTGGTAGATCAAGACATATTTTCCACATAACATACCACATAACACATAACATAACGTATGTCTAAATCTAACAATAAATCCTATGAAATGCCTATATCAAAAGAACACATGCACCTATGGAAAAGAAGCAGAAGAATAACTTAATAAGGCTGCAGCGAAGAGATTAAAACCCTGACCTCTATCTGTGCTCCTCAGGATAAATAATGTTGGATGTACTCAGAGTCTTTTCACTCGTCCTAAAAAAGTGTCCTGTGTGAATGAGACATCATAGTGATCCTGTGGAAGTGCAGCACTGCTGTTTGTTGGTGGGGATCTGACACACCTGTTGCAGCAAAACATTGTCAGGAGGAATACAGGTGTTACTAATCACTAATCAACCACCTTGTGTCCCAGGAAGCCTTTCAGTGTGACAGTCATTAGTGCCACAGGGCAAACGCACTGTGAGTGGGAGAAGTTGTAAATTGTCTGAATTTTTTTTTATATGCTTCACCTGGCCACAGTTTACACTCTACACACATAATGTTCTCCACAGTTGTAGACAAACTTGTCCTTCCTCTCACAATGTGCTCAAAAAAGCAGCGAGACTAACAGAATTTAAACTATGAGCCTCTGGGTGAGGCCAGTTCCCTCCCTGCTGCCCATTGACTCCAATACAAAATACTGTTCCTTTGTTTCCTGTCTTACATTGTTGGACAAACTGATTAATCCATACAAGAAGTCTGCCACCTGTTAATGACAGTATACAAAAAATGGCAACCTGTACAGCTTCGTTGATCTTGAGTCAGTCATTGCAGAAAAATGGAACGAAAAAATTAAAGTCTATGGCAATGGCAAAACCCATTATTTTCAATAATAGTATGTGTTACAGATGTGGCGAAATAGCCACTCTACTGTGTTTGTTTTTGCAGGTAGATGAACTGTGTCAGTAGCCAGGGGAGACTTAAATGCAGATCTGCTGTCAGAAGGCTCTGTAGATCTGCTCGGATTAAGACGGTGTACATTCACAAAATCCACTGAGATCAATGCTGTAGCAAACCTTGATCTCTCTCTTTAATCTCTGATACCTTTAATCAGAATGACAGAAAGACAGTGCAGTACTCCCTGCCATTTACCTAAGAGGCTGCTCATTCATCTGCCAGCTCTCTCACTCTGTCTATCTCACATATACACACTTTCATTCTGTCTTTCTCATTCTCTTAGTGTCAATTAATCTTTCTCTCTTTATCCATCTCGGTTGTTCTCCCCCTCGCTCTCTCTCACTTTCACACACATTCATTGCCGTTCTCTCCCGCCTTCCACTCATTGTGCTGTTGCCAGTGTAGTTAAGGTGATGGCTTGACAGACAGCGCTTAAGGGTGACGCCTGTTTGCCTTGTGTTTTATGGCGTCAGTATTGTGAAGAAGGCATTAAGCATCTGCCGTCGTCATTAGCCGGCCAGCGCACCCAGTCTGTTATGAGATGCAGATGAATGACTTGAAGGAAATCCAAATGTTCACATTCTATCATTCCCTCCTCGGAGCGTTTTATTGGATTTCCTAATTACACTCTGTCATTTTGTTTTCTTTTTGTTTCTGGTGCTGGCTACAGGACAGCTGTTGAAATCCCGTGGTCCAATTGTGACTTTAAAGATTATTAACAATTACATTATTACACAGTGTTACGTTTTTATAAATTAAAAATATGACTTATTGCTTCTTTCCTACCACCATGAACCAGATGGAGAGATCTCTCATCTTTCTAAAACATTTATTATTAAAGATATTTTGGGGCATTTTATGCCTTTTTTAGATAGGACAGTGAAGAAAGCAGGGAGAACAACTGGGGGAATGATGTGCGGTAACGATCATATCAGTCGGGAGTCGAACCGACGCTCACCGCTTCAGGTCATACCAACATGAGATGTGCTGATCACTCAACCATCCCATTAAAACATTTGTTTGTCTAGGGATAGTTGTTTGAGTATAGTTGTACTTATGAATGATTCACAGCTGAACAATGCAACCACCGTTTGTTCTGTTGGTCTCACTAGAGAATTCAGGGGGGGGGACTATAGATTTTGACCTTTATTAAACAGCTTCGGAGTAATTAAGGGAGGCTCTCTGCCTTCCCCCTAGCATCTCTTGGCTGAAAACCAACCTTGCAAGATCAGAACCTGTGACTTGATGTCCCAGATCTCGTCTTCGGAGAAACATGGATTGCTTTACGACACTACGACACAAACACCCCAGTAATCCGTAATCTCTTGTTAACCACCTCAGTAGACATCGCTCCACGGATTGCTTTCTCACCGGCTTTGTTGAAAACAAATGCACATAGCCGGGGGGGAGGGAGGAGGTTTAGCTGTGAGGTTTTACGACAGTGAAAATATGCACTCTGAAACTGTAGGGGGAGCTCCGTGGGGAAAAAAGCGTCTTGACTTGCATAGTTCCCCTTTAAATGCTATGCTTCAGGACAGCTCAGTGCATGCACTGCATTTATGTAGTACCTTTCTAGTCTTATTGGACACTGAAAACACTTGACTCTATAGGTCACATTGTAAAGAATTATTTTTCCGTTGAACTTTTATGTAGACATGGACATGGGGAACAGGTAAATTGTAAATAATGATGAGATTTATATTGCAAACAATAGGATGGTTGTCAGGTTAAGAAATGTTGTGGTTTTAGCAGGGTTCAGGGGACAGCAGATCCATGGGTTTCAGAGCCAGAAGTTCTCATCCAATGGTGACAGATTTTCAGGACATTGAAGGTGGCTTGATGAGCTGGTGACTTGCAGGTGAAGAGGGGATCAGTGTGGCTCCTGACAAACAACACACACACAAACAGAAAGGGAGGGACGATGGAGAGACACATTCACATGTCACATGAGGAAAATTGCTGAGCTTTAAACACACGTCCATTCATTGACTCATACATTTATACAGTGCTTTCCCTCTACACTTCAATATCATATAGACACCAGTGACACATTGGGGCCAATAGGAGCCTTAGTATCTTGCCAAAAGACACTTCTGGGAATCGAACCACTGACCTTCCGATTAGTGGAGGACCCGCCTGACCCCCTGAGCCTCTTGGGGAAGCTGAGACACAGCAGTCTGTCCTGAGCACCCCAAGTACTGCATCTCACTTAAACAATCAGATTTTTTTCTACTGGTGTCTCTTCATTCACTAGCTCACATCTCTAACCTTGAGGTCACTGCTGTATGTTTTTTTTTTCTTATGAGAGACAAAAGCCGATGAAGTGCACCGTTGTTTTGATCGATTTGATTTCATTGTTGCTGTACTGTGCCCCTAAGACTAAGACTGCATTCACCCCTAGTGGTGTTTTCACATTTTGTGATGTTGCAGTCTGAATTTAAAATTGATTTAAATCTGACTAAAATCTGACTAAAATTTCAAAGTGTTTCCATAGCATTTTGTTACACATTGTTGTGTCTGGTAAACCCATCCGATCAAACCCGTATGTGTGTGAGTTTACACAATATGCGCTTCCTCCTGTAGCTGTCTAAGCACATGTTCTTGTGTATCTGTGTCTGCATGTGTGTGCCTAATGCAATGCCTCAAGTGAAGCCCCCACTGGGACATCATGGTCAGACAGACTTATTCAACAGCACAAATAAAAATCAATAAACAATCTGAAGTTTTCACCCTAAACACTGCTTCTTTTTTTAAGCTGTGTTTTTTCAATGAATATACAACGTGGCCAGGACCTCAGCAGCGTAGACAGGCCCTGTCCCTGGGAGAGATTAGATAGTGTCTCTAAAACAAGGAGAAAATTGAGGGAGAACGGAGCAGAGGAGAACAGAGAGGAGGAGAGTAGAGGAGAGAGGAGGTTAGAGCAGTGATACTGCGGGTCAAATCTAATGAATACAGTCTAAAACTGGAAAATGTATAGAAAAAGGTTTTAAGGAGGGGTATAGGGATGGGTGGACTGTGATAAGCAATACAACATGAGTTGGTCAATCAGTCAAAATAAAATAAGGAACAGTGCCCAGACAAATTAGAAAGAATCAGTTCACAAAGAAACAACAAAAAAATTAATTTCACTCTACTGTATTAAAGAATACAACTCCTTCCTGTTTCATTTTTTGGCATACATTGCAGTCATTTACACAATGCACAGGCTGTTCACATGGACAATTTGTGTGCACATCACAAACACACACAAAATTACACCCTCAAGCGTGTGTGTGTTCATGCGTGTAGGTCTACGTGTGAGTGTGTTTGGGAAGGGCCACTTTGCCAAGAGCACTAATTAGAGGTCAGTTCAGTTTGGGTAGAGTCTGTTCTCACCCTCTGATTCCACTGCCAGGTCACCACTAGGTTCCTACCCTGTGCCTGCCCCGTGTGTGTGTGTGTGTGTCTGTGTGTGTGCACCTCTAAGCCCATATGTGAAAGAGAGAGAGAGAGAGCGAGAGCGAGAGAGAGAGAGAGAGGTGAGGGCTGGTGGGTCTCGGGGCCAGACCAGGCAGCCAGTCAACCCAGGGAGGAGGGCCTCGTCATGGGATGAGGCCGTTGGCAGGCCTGCTCTCTGGCAGGATCTGTGTGGGCCCTACAGGTCATGGGCCGTATATGTTTGTAAGGCTACTGTCACATCAGATAATAGCAGACAATCTTGATTTATTTATTTATTTATTTTATCAATATTGCGTTCTCTTCACTTCATTTAGAGTCTCTCTGTCTCATCCCCTTACTGTCTAGAGTCTCTTTTTACTTAAAGGTCATAGCTACAACTTTTGATGATTCATTTTTTAAAAATAATGCATCCACAGAATGTCTAGAGGGGTGCAGAATAAAAGTATTAATTTTACTGAATTTTAAAAAAGATAGTATATAAATAATTGTTTAATACATTTTGGCGGGTCCGAAATATATAAATATTTACATCTGGTTACGTTGGCAACGTCGGCATGGAATGTTCTCTGTGGCAACAGCATTAGAATGTTGATGTCATGTGTAACTGCTGTAACTGGCAACCAGTAAAACGGAAGGTTGGAGCGAGAGAGTTCTACACCTACTGGCCAAGAGGAATTAAACTGTAGCTATCACCTTTAAAAAAACAAAATATTTTGAATGCATTTTTTTATTTTTTATTTATTGCATTTTACAGTGTAACAGATAATAATTCAAGCAGGCATATGTATTTAAACGAGTCTTATCCTAAAACGCACAAACAGGTCTGACAAAACCAACATTACAAAATCAGGTAAATAAGTGGTTGGATAAAATGTCTCAGTTGACCCCATATAACTATCAGTCTCCATTGTTTTTCTTTTGCTCATGATCTTCTTTCATGATTAAAAAGTGTTTCCCTGTCAGATCTTTAAGTTAAATCAATTACACACAAAATGCACTTCTTTTTTATGATTTTGATTATTATTGATATTATAAGGTATTTTATGTCTGTCTCATGTCCAACCGTCATGACATATGAAGCGCTTCAGAAAGACACAGCCACAGAGAACTTTCTGCTCATTGAGGCGCACCAGGGATACACTACAGTATATAAAGATGCACCTCTGCCTGTCAGTACGTGACAGACAGCCAACAAACATGGCAAGAGGGAGGAGAAGAGAGAAAAGAGCAGAGCAGGGCATCTGTGTCTCGCCAGAGGGGGTGTCAGACGCACTCTGTATGTGTGTGTGTGTGTGTGTGTGTGTGTGTGTGTGTGTGTGTGTGTGTGTGCCAGGTTTATTGAATAGCACCGATAACAGATATAGACACAGGAAGAAGAAAGAAAGGGGGGATGAAAACAGGGGGGGTAAAGCATGGAAGCTTGAAGCTGGGGGCTAATGTTAAAGCATGTGTGTGTGTGTGTGTGTGTGTGTGTGTATGTGTGAGTCTGTGTATGAATGTGTGTATGTGTGTATGGGGAATGCCAGAGTACTTTAGCCTGTCTGATGGCATTAGATTTTAGAGACTGTAATTACCATTGAGGGTTTTGGTTGCTGAGGCAAAAATCATACTTTTGTTCAGAGGAATACACACACACACACACACACACACACACACACACACACACACACACACACACACACAACCACACACACACACACACACACACACACACACACACACACATATATACGCTTTATATAAGCTTTTTGTATCAGTTTTGTAATGTGACTCTACTGCACCTTGATGTATATTAGGTGCACAATGCTACTGTGTTGCCTCATTTGAATAAATTACTTGGATCCCTTCTCTGTAAAGATGAGGGTTAGGGTTAACCCTAACCCTATAACTCAAAACCCATCTCACCTACCAGTCTGCTTCTGTGAATTTAATGATTTTTTTTTTTTTTTTTTTTTACATATTGGTGTTCCAGGATCTCTGCCATCATTGGAATCAAACCCATGAGGAAGACAAAGCAACACAATTGACCATATTCACATTGTCTTTGCTTTCGTCGCCACTCGGGGTGGGAAGATACAACGCCGTCAGATTTCGCTATACCGTTATAATGCAAGCAGTTGCAGCTAATGCCGGCTTCGCTAATGCTGCGTTCCAGGCAGGCTTTTGAAACCGTAAATTACAGCTTCAAGTCACAACTTACGACTTTGTAGCGTTCCAGGCAACCCACTCGTGTTTTTCCGACCTGTTTTACCTGTGAAAGTCACTATAACGGCCACTCGTAACTTCCGACCCGTGAACTCGTACCAGATTGAACTGGTCCTACGACTTCACAGGTCGGAAAAACACGAGTTACGAGTTGCCTTTAACGCACCATAACAGTCCTCGTCCCTACGTCACCACATTCACGGCGTTCCTTGGCTGCACACACAGCCCTGCATGCCGTTCTCTCTCCTCATTGGATAAAAACTGTAGGATACGATAAATGTTTTCTCCTCGGCTCAGAGCAGAGCAGAGTGACTGACAGACCCGTGTTTCGGTCCAAACACTCTATGTAAGTGATTGCTGTCGGAAGATATAACTATTTAAGACTTATATTAACACAAATATATCACTTACTTCTGCTTTAATTCAAATCAGTTTAATCCAAATGTCGTTTTACTTTGAAATATGGCCCGATGTCCCTTCGGACGTTAACAACCCATGCCTTCCTTAAATCTGTATCAATGATGAAAGCGATGAAAGGAAAGCAGTTTTTCAGACTCCTGCCGTTTGTACGGCTTGCAGCCAGGGACGCTACCCACCCCGAGTGATTAAGGAAACATGGCGACGTTGTGAATGGTCCCAGAATCCCAGTCAGGACTGTATGGCCATTTGTCTATATACGTTGCCTGGGTCAACAGAAGAAGAGTTTGATATTATGGGCCTGGCTGCTCTCTCTCTTTGGAGATGGGAGCGGCCTTCCTGAACAAGTTGATATGTTAGAAACCCATGACAGTTAAAAATAGTGAGCACTTTCTTCAGGAAATCTTTGTATTGGAGTTAATGGGCAGCTGGAAGGGATCTGACTGCACTCAGAGGCTCATAGGTCAAATGCTCTAAGTCTCTTGGTTTTTTTGAGCACATTGTGAGAGAGATGATAAGTTTGTCTACAACTGTGCTCCAGTGCCTCAGAGCGTTTGCCCTGTGGTACTAATAAATTATCTGAAAATAATGTGAGTTGTGGACATAGGTTCTGTTTTTGGGGTGAGGTGTGCATTCTGTTTTCTTTCGTTGACTGCCCCCCCCCCCCCTCTCTCCTCTCTAGTGTTCTTTCTCTTTCTGTCCACCAAAGCAACCTAAGCCTCCTTTAGTCACACTGGGTCACTGAAGGCTGAAATCTACACCAAACTACCGGATGGACCACAGACGAGAGTGCGCACATACACACACACACACACACACACACACACACACACACACACACACACACACACACACACACACACACACACACACACACATACCCAAATTAGAAGACAACAGATACTCACCCCATCTTCTGACAGGGAGAGCCAGACATAGAATCAGAGACAGAGGACAGACTGCCAGGGAGAGAGTGATAGAGAGACATAAAAAAGACTAACACCAAGACGGAGAGAAAGAAAAGGAAATTAGAGATAAAGGGAGAGAAAGAGGAGGCAGATCCAGGTTCACAGTCCCAGAATAGACCAGACTGACAGGACTCAACCACAAGACCGGTGCAGGGTTACGATGGCAAATTATGACTGAGTGCAATTGAGATATTAATTGTGTCACTCACTCATCCCACTCCACTCCACTCCACTCCGCAAATTAAGCACAGTTTCAATAGTCATGCCTCTTATAAACTGAGTATATATGTTTTTCTTTTTTAATTGAACAAATGTAGAATTAAGTAATAATTCCAACAACAGCATTATACTGAAATGTTAAGACTGTGAATTAGTCACGTTTGTTGTAGATATCCAAGCCATATCCTTCATGGAAAATCTTTTTCTTTGATATAAGAATAAACTGATATGAAAAATGTGAACTGATTTTTAAGCGTTGTCTTTATTTGTAAGGCCATATACATTCTTGATGGTTGACATTTTAACACATATAAACTGATCAAATCCTGTGGAGATACACTTTATGGTATGTTCACTGGCTGCCATTTTGCCTTCAAATGTGTCCATCAGATAAAACATATTGTACTTTGAATGAAGATGCCACTGAAGCCTTCTGGTCTCAGAACAATTACAGCATTACCAGTGTCATAAAGAGAGGAGATCCTTGAACTTACCATAATCTTTTGTGCCCAGGGTCATTTTAGGCTTTTTAACAGTAATGAGCTATGATCTTTTCCTTATAAAGTGTGTGTGTGCGTGTGTGTGTGTGTGTGGGTGTGAGAGAGCTTACAGTATGTGACGGATGGGGTGTTGAGGAAACGTAATGACACACTCCAGTGGTCCAGAGAAGGGCAGAAGCACTGTCTCACTGATAACTGGATAATTATGTACTCTGTCATCATGTTATTGTGTGTGTGCATGTACATTTTATTTTTAAGCCCATGCCTGCTTTATTTATATACAATGCATGTTTGCTGCACATGCTAATTAACAGGCAACCCGTATACACTTGACCTTTGTGTGTTAGTACTGTATGTATGTAGATACAGTAAATGCAGTTTTGATGTTTAGTTGCACACAAGTGTCACATGCTTTTGTACTGCATCTACTGTAGCCTCCATAATTGTGTATGACAGCAGTGAAGTGTGATGTTAAATTGCTGTATTACCTTGGTACGCCATGTGACATACATATACATACGTGCTGTCTTTTCTTGACACACAATCACTCCTGCACACCGTGACACACACAAGGGGTGGTGTATTATAGGAGTCTCTTTAAAGTGAAAAAATGTGACATCAATTTCATGTTGTCATCATCCGTTCCTCATCTCCCCATCATCTGTACCTCCATCATCTTGCTCCTGTTCCTGGCGTTCACATTAGTGTGTATGAAATGAACACACACACACACACACACACACACACATATATATACACACACATATGCCTGTGAAAATATGTTTTTGTTTGCTGTGATTCTGAAAACACACAGCAGATGCAGACAAATGCACATGCAGACACCACAGACATACACATACAGTACACACCAGGCCTCCATCATCTCATAGCGCTAAGCCCTCAGCGTGTCCCACACTCCCATCGAGAATGTTTTGGACTGCTGGTGTTATGTGCTTTTCCCAGTGATGTGGGCTTGTCTGTCTTATTTGTTCCCTGGTGAGTCAAGGCGATAGAAGCTGAAGGAGGCCGTCCGATTGGGCTGTCACTAATCCCTTAACAACACGGCTGACCGTGATTGGCCGTGACCATACAGAAGGGGATGGAGTCGGCAGGTGGTAGGGGGGGATGACTGAATGGTTGGAGAGATGCAGCAATGGGAATCTGTCTGGAAAGTGAGACATGTGGGGAAGGTGAAGTGTCTTTCTGATTTAAGAGTTCAGGCCTTGATAATGATTATAACTCAACTAATCAACTAATGCTCCAAAAAACATTCAAACATGATTACAACTGTGCTGTATCAATATAAAATACGCCAACATTTTAAGCAAATTACATAGTCGTACTTGTACAAATCCTGATTACATGCAAATACTTATAAATACTGCTTTGGCAATTCCGTGGCTGCATTTGTGTCCATATATTCATGAGTGTGTGTGTGTGTTTGTGTGGTAATTGCCAAAAGCATGATTATCCTCTGTATCTGTAAGGATGAAACCCTAATTAGAAGAAGCATACTGCAGGCTCACTCACTCTCTCCCTGTAGGTCTGACTCCCTCTTTCTCTCCCTCTCTCTCTCTTCCCTGCAGACCCTCTTGTCTATTCAGAGAAAGGTAGTTGCTCTCAGCTCTCCTAAAATCCCCTCTGAAAGCCCTGCTCTGATATCAGCTGCTCAGAATCTATTTGACCGGCCTAAAGCCTGAACACACACACGCACCCCACACTCAGCATTTCCAAACTGTGTGTGTCATTCAGCACTTTCTATTGAAAACATACATAGATATACAAAGCTGAATGCATTATTGTTTTTTAATTCAAACACGCACAACTGCTCACAATAATGACTGAATATTTGGGATACTGGCTTGAACTGCTTCCATAGTCAGACAAATGGTCAATGGGACTGAGCCAAGTATGTATAATACTTTCATGATTAGTTACATAACCTTATTTAAGCTCAGTCCAGCTATATTTCTTCCTAGGATAAATATTGCACTCTTGACTGTAGAAGTATATGTCAAGGTTAGAAAAAAATATGGGTAAGAAAAGTAGAAATTTGTCTGAGGAATGATTGATGTTAAAGTGTGTGTGTGCAGCACGAAAAACATAAGACAGGCTGTCGAAAATTGATCAAGTTGATTCATTTTAGAGTCTCATTTAGTTTTTCATTTATTTGAACATTACAGCAATATTTTGCAGTTTCCACAGACATGTTCAGTGACAACATTATTGAAATTCTGCTGTGACCATCCGAGCCACACCAGAGGCATTAGCATGATCCACCAGGAAGTGCCCTTTCTATCCATTGAGGCTCTGTGCATGGGTCACATCACAGATAGAGTTGTGGCTCCATCCATCATGCAGGTTATAGTTAGCCACCTATGCTAATGTCTGACCCAATGAAAAGTTTACTGAGAGACGGACAAGGACATTGGGGTGGACTCTTGTCATCGCATACCGTAAACATACACACATACACACACACACATTCTCTCTCTCTCTTGCGCACACACACACACACCACCTCAGCACTGTGGGGCTGTCATATTTCACACTACCAGGTAGCGGGGGGTGAATTATGGCCATGTCACAGTATAGAGGGAGAGTGTGTGGTGTGTTTATGTGGTCGCACATTTAGGCGTGTATGTGTTTACATTGTGTGCGTGTGTGTGTGTATATATCCGGCCCACTCCGTTTATTTATAAAACGCCCCCTCACTCCAAATCAGTGGTGTCCAGAATGCCACTGCATGTGTAAATGACAAAATGATTTATAGAAATATTCCCAAAATAAAGTCCAACACACTACGGCGGGATGGAATACCCCTAACAGCATGAACCCCCAATGGGAGTCACACAATAAATATGTGTGGACAAATACAGTGCGTAAATTACTACACAAACTTATAGATGCACACTCACACACGTGGGGTGGTCCAAGTAGGGACAGAGAGGACGCCACTCTGATAAAACAGCTCTGTAGATTTATGACCTGTAAACTAGAAGATGGACAGATGGATGGATGGAAGGATGGATCAATGGAAGGGCAAAATAAAAAAAAATGAAAGGATCAAGAGAGGGAAGGACAGAAGGACAAACAGTTGATGGACACACATACAGGTAGATGGAGGAAGAGGACAAGATGGGGGAATGCGCTGAGATAAAACGGTTTTAGATATTTATGGCCTGTGAAGTAATAGACAGACAGACAGAGGGATGGGTGAAGGGAGGGACTCACGGAAATGAGGACAAATAATGTATGTATTAGAAGAGAAGAAGAAAATAAATGGTTGGATAGACAGATGGATGAAAAGTGGGCTGGAACAAAGGGAGGTCAGGGCAGCGATAGGAAGAGAAGAAAGGAAATTAAAAGTGAAGAAGAAAGCAGAACAGAAGAGTCCTGAACTCTTTTTCAGACAGAAGTAGGAATATAACAAATCCTGAAGTGGTCTTTGCTTCTTTGTGTGCCATGATTCCTGGAGGAATTGTCAAAGCATGAAATGAGTCTTGCGCTGGGAATTGTCTCATTCTGACTGTGTGTGCAGTTATTAATGGTGTTATCGTTCTGTGCTGGTAATTATGCTCTCTGAGGGAGCTGGCATAGACAGAAAGAGACAGAAAGAGCAGCAGAGAAAGACACACTTTGATCTTTTGTGAACATGATGGGTTGAGCTGAAAGAAATAAAACGTGTCTGTGAATGAGTGCATGAACGGATACTGTACATGCAAGTTGGTCCGTGGGACTAAAGGTTACTGTGATGTTAGCAGTTTCCTGTGATATTTATTTTAATGTGAAATGAGATTAGTTGGCATGTGGTGGATTAGAAAAAAATATATATAAATATTTTGGAGGTGTGGCGTTAATATTGTAGCTGGACCCATTTTTTTTTATTTCCCAAAGTGTCCCAAGGGCTCATGTTCTTAAGTGTAGGATGGTGTATGAAAAGGACACAACAATGCAACCATGTAATTAGGGATTTCTAGATCAACTCAATATCAGATCAAATTTCTCACTTCCTATGGCTGTTTTAACTCTGTACGATAATTCTTCTTGTAGCATTTGCCTTTAATATAAACACTAAAACCCCACCCTGCAATCTCATCCCTCACTCATCTGGTATCTTGTGTATTTGTTATTTTCTCTCCTCCATTTATCCCCCCATCCTTCCCTATTTACCCTCTGCTGTTCCAGTCTCCCCCCTTTGCTTTACTTTGTCTTTCAGAGCCACATTGCCATGTGTTGTGTGGTGTAAATGGGTTGTGTTAAATGTTGCTCTGTCCCTGGTGAGTGTTAACAGTATGGAGAGAGAGGCTGATAATCTTTAAACAGGGCATCTGCTGGCATCTGCTTTATCTTTATTGTTCCCTGGACACCCAGCAGAAAAATATACAGGCAGGGGGAGACAGACACAGACAGACACACACAAGTATGGTGACACATTGTATATACAGTGCATGCTGTTAAACACACATCCATATACTTGGACACGCACTCGCCAACACACAAAGTCCATCTTGCATTCACAATATGGAACCTAAAGCTCGTCCACAAATTAACTATAATCAGTTATTTAAAGATACAGAACCTTCACTTCAGATGAAAAAAAGAGAAGGTCTAATTAAGCGGGAGTCACTGAATGTGTTTAAACTCACTTTGCATACTGGACATATGCTCACACACACACAAAACCACAAACCCTATCAGGTGAGAGACCCCATGCAAACAGATATCATTGAATGTAAAATATTTTGCTTTATAACTCTTTGACTGTTCAGTTTTTCTCTGACTACATGGAGGAGTTATGTGTTTTCGCCACACTGATGTGCAACCCAGTACAGTCACACCATCTTTGTCCACCTCATTTGTTCGTTAAACATTTCCATCATTTTTTCATTTCATAATGAAAATGGCTAAAGGTCAGGAAGCAATTGGGCGTCATGTGTGTTACAGTAAATGCAGAAAGACTAGACAGACATAGATGAGTATAGATTTTGTGTTTTTGTAGTAAGAGGAGTCGAAGCAGAGCAGAAGACACCACAAATCTATCAGGATATAATGTGTATTAGATCTCACAGGGGTCTGCCAAGTGTCTGATCTTTCTATCTTTTGATAAGCATATATCTAGCGTTAACATGTATTAAGTACGACAGAGGAGAGAGGGAAATGTAGAGGAAGAATAGAAGAGAGATGAGGAGAGGGAGATGGGAAGATGATGTGATTGGGTTGCAGCAGGGATGGAGCTCACATAGAGGAAAGAGAGAGATGAATGAAGGGATAGATGGAGGGGAAAAGGGAGGAGCGACAAAAAGACAAGGGTAAGCTGAGCTTTCCATAGGGGGGCCCAAGGGCTGGCAGGCACCTGAGTCACACCTCCATGTGTGTGTGTGTGTGTGTGTGTGTGTGTGTGTGTGTGTGTGTGTCCTTCTGTCTGATTCTGTGATTAATGAAGATGTGTCAGTGTGGTAATCCTCTCTAATAAGCACCAGTGGAGCCTCCCTCAACCATGTGTGTATATGTTTGTGTCTGTATGTGTCTGTCTGTCTGTCTGTCTGTGTGCATATGACCACATAAATGAGACAAGTGTCTGGGCAGTTTCAAGCCTTTGAAATTAATTTTTTGTCACTGAATCAATGGTGCATGTGTCTGTTCTGTTCTCTGTGTTAGTGCAGGCAGATGAGCAGAGAACAAGTGTGACTGAGAGGTCCTGTAATACACTTATGAGCAGCTTGCAACTTGTGTGTGTGTGTATGTGCGGAGTGTGTGTGTGCGGGCGTGTATGGCGTGTATGTGTGTGATCTAATGTCATTCTTTATAAGTATGCCCAGATGTTGATACTGGAATGACTCTTTAATTACCATTTAAACAGCAGGGGCTGTGTGTGCATGTGTGTGAAAAAGAAAGTGTGTGCGTCTGTGTGCGTGCATGTGTGTGTGTGTGTGTGTGTGTGTGTGTGTGTGTGTGATGTTGACAGCGGAACTACTGTTTAATTACCATTTAAACTGTGAGAGCTGAGTGGATCATTTAAAGACAGAAGAGCTCCAGCCAGCTAAACGAGGAAAACAACACCATTACAGACACACACACACACACACACACACACACACACACACACACACACACACACACACACACACACACACACACACACACACACACACACACACACACACACACACACACACACACACACACAAATGATGAAGCAACACACAAGACTATCAAAGTCTAATGAATGACATTCCTGTGATGTGTCACTACTTTTTAAGAAAATTGTGAGGATTTCTGTTAAAATAGCTGCATTGTAAATGTATTTATTTCTACATGACACACACATACAAAGAGAGAAACACACCCATAATAAACAATTCTAGTGTGCAGTAAAATCAGGTATGTTGTGTTTATTTTTAATGTATGTGTTTGTGTTTAGGCTCCTTGCCTTTATGCATGTATGCAGCCATCTGTGAATGTACCTCAGTCAGTCACCCTGTTAATCAGTCAGTCTGCTACTGAGGCAGGTGGCCAGTCAGTCACTCCAACAACAACCCATCCAGCCTGCAAGTCTTTTGAATTATACAATTAGTCAATCAGCCATTCGAATGCTGAATTATGTTCAGACTGTGCTTTAGAAGATGAACAACATAATCATTAGTAAGTGATTAAAACATTCAAATTATTTGGCTAACGCACTCTTCCAGAAACAGGCCATAGCGCATGACAGACAAGGAGAGGAGGACACCACTGACCCCAGTAAAGCGGGTTAGTCATGGAGTTAGTCATACAGTTACATCTCACACTGACAGATTGTTTGCTCGATGAGTCAAAACTTGACACAAATGAAGAGGCAGGAGTCAGAAACGATCAAGTGTTACGCAGTGAAATCAAACCTTACACTGTATGAAGAAATTCCTCAGTTGAGTGAACTGTAAACTGAGTTGTTTTACAGGAAAATGATGCAACCTGTTTTTCTATCAGTGACCTAGGGATCAGATTTCATAAAAGCTTTCTTACCAATTCATCCCTCATCTTGCATCACTGACTGAACAAAATCCCCACTAATCTGCACAGTTAAAAGTAAGAAATTACAAACTCCATACACCGGGAACTTAATTATTTCCACCAGCAGGCTAATGGTAAAATTCCCAAAGCTATTCAAATAGGAATACTGTAATGAAAGCAGTATAAGTGATTAATTATACTGAAAGGGCAATTATGACTGATAACACCAAATTGTTTTTACAATGCCGTGGCAGGTACAAATGATGGCATGGATGATTCCTTACACAAAGGTAGTTAAATAATTACAGTGTAACAGTGAGAATGATAGGAGTAATCATATTTGTGACAGACAGGCTGCGTCGCACTGAGAATATTATGATAATGATATTAATGATGGATCTTTGCAAATGTGTGTGTGTATCGGAGTTCAGTGGGAGATGTCTCACCTCACACTGGGTCTCTCAACCCGACGCCATCTGTTCTGCCAGCACACTCCGAAAATCATACACATACACAAACACACACTGAGGCGCGATGCAACCGAGTGTAACCACTGGGAGAATGAAACAGACACATGAACATCCTCATGCAAGGAGATGTCTGCGTGCAAAAACTAATGCTGACAAAAAATGAGCTTTCTCTGCAAGAAGACACACACACACACAAAAAAAACACACACTTACACACTATCACACTCCCGGATGGTTGGTAATCCTCGCTCTACCCAGAATCCTCCGTTCTGAGGGTTCAGCCAAAGGGAAACCAGCGTGTTGTCAGCCTACTGGTCATACAAGAGATCAGGGACTGTGAGTGTGTGTGTGTGTGTGTGTGTGTGTGTGTGTGTGCGTGCGTGCGTGCATGCACGTGTGGATAGATACACGGTTGCGCATAAAGTTGGAATGAAATATTTTTTTTACCTCTTCTCATGACATTTTTGTGACAATGTGATTTATTCTTGATAGATAAAGTGTATGTCATCTCAAAACTTTATTGATCAATCTCTTCCAAACATATCATTGTGAAAATTAAACCACAATTAACCTTTATACAGTACTAGGAATAAAAAGAGGATTGTGTCTGAAAACAAAATTATCCCAACTTTATGGGCAACCGTGTAAATACAGACAGACAGACAGACAGACAGACAGACAGACAGACAGACAGATATGTGTTCTCTCACTCTGACACACATACAGGAGTTTGGGTATAAAGTACGTGCCTGGGTATTCTGGCGATGCCTAGACTGCATATGACCAACACGCACAGACACACAAGTCCACACAAACACACATACAATGTGTGCATCCATGTGGCGTTGCCTGGCCGGTGTACGAGCAGCATATCTGTCAGTGTGTGACAGGTTGACAGCTCAAGCTCCCAGCACTTTGTCCACTATCATCACATCAAGAAATACACATACACACATACACACACACACACAATCACATATAGTGATAACATCAAAATGGGCCACAACGGCTACTTCAGTGCTCAGCCTCAAAACTTGGTCATATTTGTATGTGAACAGAAAAACTTGTGAAAAAAATGTATGCAAGACAAGACACTTCATCATTAGTTCTTAATTTTTTAAGTGAAAGTGTTAGTTACGTGAGAGATGTTTTGATCTACGGACAGGTGCCATAAAACTAGAAAATCATGAGTTTGAAAGCCCAACGGCTTTTAAGAATTTGCCACGCCCTCACTCCTCCCCCATATTTCCTGTCACTCGCCTCTCAACACTATCTATCATGGCAGAAATGCTGTCAATTGTCTGAAGAAAACAACAATAATTCAAATTAATTAATGTTATCGTATTCAATAGGGTATCAAAAACCAGCAGGCACTTTCATGACTTTTATACAGATTCTGTTCAATGTCAGTCCAAAGTTATCAGCACTTCACTGAGCCTGACTTACGGGCTCATGGCAATGCACAATATGCAAACGCTGCATGAGCACCAATAGTATAATCTCACCATAATAGCTGCATTTAATGATATACACATGCACCTCAAGTCTCCTTTTTATTTCCATAGATGGAATTCAGTCCTTACAAAACCAAGCCAGGTCAGACCAGATAATTTGGCTCACTCACACAATCATGGATCACGGCTTTAGCACATTTCATACAATTATGGATTGTGGATTTGAAGCAGACTAAACAATGGACCCAAATTAAATTTTAAGTTTCTCAGAGAAAGACACTCGGGCTGCTCTGAAAATGCAGTCAAACAGAATGAGAATCAGAAGTAGTCTCTAACAGGATTGCTGGGCATACCCACTCACAATATGGCATCTTTCTGTCTTTCTTTCTGCCCGATATTCTATTACTCTGTCTCTTTTCCTCACAGTTCAGGACTCAATGGATGTACAGCTGTGGTTTAATTCCACAGCTCTTCTATTCAAAAGCCTGTATTGTGTGTCCCAGTGTCAAGCAGTGTAAAAAAAAAAAAAACAGTAGCAATAACACAAAGCAGAAAAGAGCAATTATAGCTTTAGTAACAAGAGACACACAGAAATGGAGACAAATCAAAAAAGAATGAAGCCAGGAAGAATGCAAGAATGGGCAAAATTGGGGAATTGAAACATTTTTTTTCAAGCAGGCTTATATAGAAATAATCCCTCAGTGGGTCAACACCCTGTTTATTACCGTGACCTAACTTTTGGGACATGGAAATGAAAAGGTTTGTAAAGAATATGGCGTACAATGAAGAGGAAGAGACAAAATAATTAAGAGTTGAGGGAGATATAACAAAGACTCCATTTGAAAATACGGGAAAATAAAGGGAACGAAAGCCAATTAAAAAATATTGAAGGGGGTCAGTAAACGGAGATGTTTTTTTTTCTTTCTTGGGAGCACATGAGGACCCTGGCAGACAATGGACCAAGTTACCTGGTGAGTTAAAAGCAGAGGTGGAAGCAGTTTGAACATCTGGCAACAGGGCCAGTAGGGATGTGCATAAGATTTGGGCATGTACATGCAGAAAGACAGGGAAGGAAATAGGATATGACTACATGGTGGAATACCAGGAAATAAGACAAATTTAGTGAAAAGTTATGGGTAAAAAGTTAAACAGGGGAAAAAAAGGAGACAAGTCTTGGCAGGGTCAAGAGAGGACAGAAAGAGGAAACAAAAGAAAGACACTGACCGAAAGACAAAAGGGAGATTACACCGAGACATGGATTGAAACTGAAGAAGACAGAGAGAAAAAAGAGACATTCAACAAAGTTACAGGAAGACAGAGAATAAAGAGTGAGAGAACGATATTGAACGAAACAAAAAGAGACATTGGACAGCTCTTCCTCCCAGTAAGTAAAAGACTTCAAACTGCAGTGGATGAGAGATCTGCACTTTATGGGGCTATTCTCTCTGCATTAGCATTAGCTATAGCTCTCAGACTGACAAGCTGGCGCTCTGTTCTCAAGGTCAGGAGGGGCACACACTACCACAGGCCACGACTGCACACACACACACACACTCAGAGTCATAGACTGTATTCAACACTCACTCAGGCATTCTTATGCAGACAGATACAAACACACTGTACTGTACATACAGACACAAATACACTGTGACACATAAAAAGACGCGCTAACACACAGCGGAGGCATTTGTCCAAACAGGAGCATGTAGGCTGTTACAGGCCCAGACAGAAATAAGAAGTTATGTCAAACAAATTTGAATATTTTTAGTAGTTAGTTCTGGAAATCATTACCTGAATGAATTGATAGAGGGAAAAAATGCTTTTCGACACAGAAATGGTGCACAGATTCTATGTTTCTGGTTGTAAGCTAAAGATTGTTCAGAACTGGGCTATGATAAAGGAGAAATATTCATCTGGGCAAACAAGCTTTTTGCTTCCATTTGGTTTGTTTAGTGTGTAGTTGATGTAGGACCACTGCTGAGTGTTTGATAATTATGTAGAAGTTGACATGGATGTTAAATTAACCAAAACCAGATTATATACCCAGAAAATGTTATAAATGTTATGTTATGTTATAAATATTTCTCAAGACCTCAAACACTTTCCCACTTACAGTATCTCTTGCTGATAGTTTCGATCAGCTCGGGTGGGGTTATTTAGGAGAAGTAATTGCTTGTTGTATCATTCCTGACAATTTCAATAAGATTACTTTACGTAACAGTACAGTGAATGAGTACTTGCATGACAAATCCTTGTTGACATTTTAGTCTTAGCAGGAAAAACACGACATACAAACAACTTTAACAGTGCCACTGTTCTTCTCAAGTCTCCCAGTTTGCGAGAGATACTCTCTCATGTACACATACACAGGCGGAGTTCACAGCATATGACAATTATAAACATCTGCTAACTGTAACTGACATTAATGCTGAATGCTCATCAAATGTATTTAAGATGGTGTATCAAACACAAAACAAGTAGACATGTTAAACACATGAACAACGTGGCTGCTGAAGCTTGTCACTGGCTGTTAAGTACTGCATGGCTACTGGCTAATCAGTGGGTAGAACCTCATTAAGATGTTATTTATGCAGGCAGCATCAGCTGTGTTTGGTATTAACTTGGCCTGGCCTGCTGCTAATGAAGACACAAACTCATCTGCTGTGTGAAAAGTAAGAGAAAAAGAGAGGCCTCTCCTCTCGTCCTGAATAGAAAATAGCTTTATAGACAAAAACCTCAGACTTTCAGATCGTCTCAATTCAGCCCCTACTGTAAACATGATCGGGGTAAAGATTCTTTCTCTAAGTGGTTGTATGAGACAACATTTTATTAGAAACGTCACTTCTCTAAGGTTGCAGTGTTCCTAGACTGGACCGCTGACAATCCTCCTTAGTGTTGAACTCATGAAACTTGATGGAAGAGTCTGGTGCTGCATTTTCTTCTCAGTCAGCAGTTGACTTTTTGGACACGAAAGGTTTCTGCAAGAGCACAAACACACACAGTGAGACAGAGAAAAAAACAAAGAGGGGAAGAGAGAGCGCCGAGGCAATCTGTGATGTGATTTTTTGATAACCATAATCATAATCTGCCTAGGGCGATCCAATTCCTGAGACAGTTTATGGGGTAGGGAGGGCCATCAGAATTAGAATGAGATGAACATAAATGGCTATTTATCCCTTGTGTGTGTGTGTGTGTGTGTGTGTGTGTGTGTTTGTGTGTGTCTGTCTGTCATGAATGGCTATTTATGTGGATTAACGGATTGCTCAGGCCATCTGAAACGCATGAAGCAGACCTCACAGCATGTCTGAAACACATACACACACGTGCGCACACACAAACACACACACACACACACATACATCTTAAAACATAAGAACTGGCCAAGAGATCTTCCTATTCTTCCATATAAGAATAGTGTTTGTTTGAAGGACTGTTATGTGTGTGTGTGTGTGTGCGCGCACACGTTTGTGTGTTATTCGCCTGTGTTAAATATATAGACATGCATGATTGTACTTATTCATCTGGCCTATACTGTATGTGTGCACTTGAATGTGTTGTTAAATGGCTCTGTTTCTGTAAGAGGGTGTGTGTGTGTGTGTGTGTGTGTGTGTGTGTGTGTGTGTGTGTGTGCTAGAGAGTGACTGAGTGTTGAGAGAGTGGTAATTACCATTCAGCAGTAGCTAAAGTGACATGTTTGAGGAAGAGATAAGGGGACATAAATTGGCCTGGTATAAAACGGTGATATTTCCTCTACTGCTTTAGAAAAACCCATTTACTCTGTCTCTTTAGCATGTCAGGACCCCTGTCACTACCCTCTCATCCCCTCGGCCAGAAGGACTCATGCACGCACACACATACACACACATATATGCCTCACACAGTCAGCCGGCTCCTTGTGAAAAAGTGCTCATCTGCATTCTGGTATTAACTTGGAGAGACACACACAGAGAGACAGAAAGGGAGCGAGTGTGTGTAAATCAGTGTAATGGGGCCAAGACCTCAGTAGCTCTAAAAAGAGAGGAGACATGTGGAGGACAAGACATGATTTTTTTTTTTCCTTTCATGAAGAGAAGCAGCAATACAGCACATCTGTCACTGCCGGCCACACAATTGCTCCACACACAGAGAGAAAAACATATAAGGAAAGAAAGGCAAGAGAAGAGAAGATGAGCCACGGCACGGACATGCACTTTTTAAAAAAAAAACTTGCCTGTGTTTTTTCCAACACTAACATTAGCTAAAACACAAGAGTATAATTTACCCTTTTTTAAACTTATCCACTAAGAAACACACTAACTATATGTGTTTGTAGTTTTGAACAGCTGCAGCACATTTTTCGTCACTTAAATAGATCTGTTTACAGTGTGTTGTCAAAAATTAGTTCACACTATCTTGGTTCTGGATCTGGATTTCTAAACCGCAGGTTTTTTCTTTTTATAAATGTGTGTACTGTATGAAGTCTTTCTAGTGGAGCATAGTTCATCCCAGCAGCATGTATACACACCACATCTGGCAGGATTGAACTAACTTTCCATTTACAGTATACATGCATACAATGGACATATAGGATTTAATTGTTTTTTGCTTTTTTGTGTGTTCAGTATGTTCCCAGGTTAGCTGTGTCCTCAGCTGTAACACGCTGCTGCTCAGTCATAAGTCAAATGTGAAGCGAGACCTTGTACATTTTTTCTCATTAGCAGCCTTGTACTATTTAATGCATGTTTTATTAATGAAACCACAATGGCTGAACATTGGTAATTGCACCACTGCTGAAGGAACACACATATCTGCTCTTTTGCCTTTATACAGACCCAAGACTGTAGTGATTGTGAAAGCCTTTAAAGAAAATACTGCGTACATGTAGGATTCAATACTGAACTTGTCTGGTAGACTTATTAAAATATTCTAAAATTCTGTCTGCGTGGCATTATTACAGTTTCTTGTTGCTGGATAGAAACCCACCTGTTGTTCAAAAGTCACTTGTTTTCCAAAGAAAAGAACCACTATTGAATCCTGCTCAAGCAGTCGTAGCCAATCACAGTGTTTCTGTTGTTCACTGTTCTGAGTGGAGTCAAATCTTTTCTCCTTGAACAAAGTTATAAAAGACAAAACCTTTCCACAGCATCACACAGAGAAGATTGTGAATCACTTTTACGTGCCATGTGCTCCAGGTCGCAGGTTAGAGCCCTTGGTGTGTTACTCAGCAAACACACACGCAGGTACACACACACAAACACACACACACATGCACACTCAAGCCACAGGGGAAGAGGTGAGAAGAAAGGAGGAGGAGAGGAAAAGGAGTGGAGAGGAGCATAGAGGAGGCGAGGTCAGACCTCTCTTTAGCCTCACAGCTGTGGGCGAGATAAGCCTTTTTCTCACAGGTAAATAAAAGCCACACCCTGTGTGTGTGTGTCTGTCTGTCTGTCTTAATGTGTATTAACCTGGTTTCCCCCTCCTGCCATCTCTACACCGCTGACACAACCCCATGAACAGTCTCACTCCTCCTTTTCTTTACGCCCTCCACCCTCTATCTCTTGTTTTGTACTGTCCTCTCTATAATGTCTGGTCTTTGTGTGTGTGTGTGTGTGTGTGTGTGTGTGTGTGTGGACAGTATAGATGTGTCACTTGGGGAAAGGGAAAACATGAAGGGCAAGATTCAGATATGTCCTTGTCTGGTAAACTTCACATGCTTATCAACTTACTAAACTAAACTTGCTAAACTCCATCTCCTCTCCTGTTATCATCATTTTATGTACCATCTTTCCCCTTCTTTGCCTTTTCCTTACTCAAAAATGTTCTTCTACTTGCTTTTCTCTCTCTGTCATATTTGTCTACTCTCTAATTTCTGTCTAATTTCTTTTCTTTTGTATGTTATGTGTTTTTCATGATCTCTCCTTTATTTGCTTACCTGTATGTCCATCTGACAAACTTCATTCTAGTGTTTATCTGTTTTTCTCACATAATCTTTCTGCTTTATCTTCTCATCTCTCGCTCTCTTTTTTTCCTTCACACAGTCACTCTCAAAAGAACACACACACACACACACACACACACACACACACATACACAGACAGACACAGCTCCATGTCAGAGCCGCTTCTCTAATCGTAAGGTGTAAAAAGATCCTGTTGGCTTCAGGCCGCAGGTGTTACATCTAATATGGTCCCTGCACAGAACCAATTCACAGTCGGAAAACACACAGTAGACAGATGCATTTACACACATAAACACACACTCATGCATAGACAGGATTACTTTAACACACAGAAACACACACAATCACATAACTTTCACCTTCTGTTGGCCAGCAAATCATAAACACACAAGAAACACATCGTCTCACAAACTACAGGCCATACAGAGAGTGTTTTTTATTTATTTATCAAACTTTATTTGAGACATACTTACAGTAAAAGCAACATCAAAGAACAGAAAACCTTGTACCTTGTAACTTTAATGTGCATGTTGCTACATCCTGATCATTGAATAACTTCATATTTCTTGTTGTATATTATATGTATGTATATTCTTATTCTTACTTACTTTTTATTTTAGAAATGTTATTGTTGTTTTTAGAAATGTTTAAAACCAAACTTCTGTCCATCTGTTCTACAGAAAAAGCTTTACTAGACTCATTAACAGCTGAAGTAGTTGTCACTTTTTGTGTAAACTTTAGTACTCATGCGGTGGTAGATATATCTGTTTACGTACCGGGAGCAGTTCTTAAGTAAGTGGAGAAGTAATCAATAAGTGGAACTGAAATAAGCAGGTGTTAAGCAGGTAATCAGTATTCTGAAATGAGCTACATCTTCAAAGTAACCTTCCCAAACCTGATTGAGTCAAATTAACAATAAGTGTGTCTGACAATGACAATGACATTATTCTCTTGTTGTTGGTAAACAAGCAGGTCTGCTGGATTAAGACACCAGCCAGTATACTCCTCTGCAGTGACAACAGGAAAGCCATGTACCAATTGAAACTGAAGAGGTTTTCCTCCATAAGCACAGCCTGTATAATTATTTCAAACATGAGGAAAAGCAAATCACTTTACAACGCGGATTTACATATGATTAGCGTCATACAAAGACAGGATTACTACAAGTAGTCGGGAAGCAGCCTTTTCCCTCCGCCTGTTTCCTTCTCCTTGTCTTGATTCAAAGAGCTTTGACATAAGTTAACACTGCTCTCTCGCTCACTCTCACCTGAAAGGTACAGCTGCAGTGACAAAAGCTGCCAGTCTGTGTGTTGTTCTGACACAGACATGATAATAATGACAATAACAAGATTGCAAAAGGAAGCGTGGATGAAAAAATGGCGCTGACATACTTTTTTCCCCAATTGGAATCACTCATTTATTTTCATGAGTCTGTTTTTTTTTCAATTCATGTCCATTTCATTTCCTCTCTCTCAAGATCTGCTCTCAAATGTGCATTACCTGTGACTCAGTTTCTCTATGCAAACACCTGTGAAATTAGTGTAGTCAAACATTTGCTATGATGGTTGTTTAATGAACAGATAATTTGAGCTTTTCCCTTGTGACATAACTGGTACTGGAAAGTTGAAAAATAGTAATTGACCTTAACATATGAATCAAACATCAATCCTGTCGCGTCAGTTGTCAAAAATGAATTTGCAGAGCAGCAGAGGTTGTTCCAAGCTGTGAATGTTATCCCATATGTGATATCACATCCTTTTTTCTGTATGCTGGTGATCTCCAGTGGCACATTAAAGGTGTACAGAAAAGAAAATTGAATTTGAGCCCACTGTGGGTCTTAACATTAGTGTAATAACTCATCTATCAGACGATGTTGCCCAAACTTTGTGCAAAATCCTATTTTCGAGTAAATCCGGGATGAAAGTGGGGTCGTTTTTTTCCCGCATTGGATAATACAGGCACACAAATTAAACGTCAGCCTGCTCACGATTCATCAGCCATATTGGATCCGTCATTCAAACGTCTGAGACACGCACACACACACACCGAGCTCAGTCTCGCCCCAAACATTGAATATCCCGCCCGCTCGATAATGACCAATCAAATTCGTTTTCCTTACTTGGGTAAACTTGTGCGGCAACTCGTGAAAACTCGTAGAAGGAGGCGCAACAAACAGGACAAATGTCCATTTCTGAACACCTTTAACATCTAAAGGTGCATTATGTGATTTGAAAAAAATATTTATTATTTAATGACATCTTTAGTAGATAAAAGTGTCATGTTGCTGTTGCCTTTTGTGTTAATGTAGAGCAGATCTCACACAGCACAAACACCCCACAAATTGATATACACAGCCTCCAGAAGAGTATTCCACCTGTGTAACATGCTTTTACAAATGGCAATCGAATGTTGTGCTCTGTGTATTTGTATGTGTGTGTATGTATGTTGATCCAGCCAGCTGACTGCAGGCCTAATTGGCCGCTTGTTAAGCAATTTGGATCCAGCAGTGGATCTATTGACGTGTGGGTGAACACACACTGAATATCTATTAGACCACTTAAATTCCTTAACCAGAACTACCTGTTGTATCATTTCCCCCAAAATTGTGGCCTCTTATCTGTACGAAGATAATGTTTTTTTTGTCATATTATGTTTTTTTTTAAAGTGCTGGCAGAAAGATTTCACCTTTCAAGTGTGTTGCCAATTGAACAGAGGGTTCTGGAAACTGCACAAAACCCTCTTTGGTTCTTCTGGAAGTGTAACGCAGTTTCTCACTTAGTATTTAAACATTTCATTTTTACAATTATTAGATCCTACATAGAAGAAAAGTGCTTAAGGTCAGCAACTAATTCTTGTACTTGCAAGGTTACAAATGGCATGAACCTGTTTGAGGACCTGTTGTGCTGAGAGAATTAGTTTTAAAACTGCTCCATTTGTAGTAAAACTGCATTCTTACCAAGTTCATTTTCTATACTTTCCTCTACTTGGATGTGAGTCCAGTGTGACAGGGTAGCTATGACAACAGTAATGAAGCAGATAGCTCAGAGAAAAATGCAAAGTATGTGAATTTGCCTCAGCAGAGACATTAAGGTTACTAATAAAAAGCTGGAGATGGAAAGACAGGTGAGTGGAGGGCTCCAGTGGAGAAAGCCAGAGAGTCACATGAAAAGGAGAGAGATGAAGTGCTTGACAGGCAGACATATTTACATACACACCAGCACGTGGTGACAGACAGACAAACCTCTCATCGAGAGACAGTGGTGATAGACGGAGAGGAAAGCAGGAAGTTAATGAGTAGATTGTGGGCCAATAACATAACCAGTCACCCACAACAACGCACTGCCCGTACTCCTTACCTGTCTGCCTTGCTGCGCTGCATTCTGGGAGTGGAAGGGCAGAGCGGAGCGGCGATGGGATTTGAAAGGCGTTCTGCTTGGGCGACTCACTGATTTGCATTCAACAGTGGAGACACACAAACACATACACTACCAAACACAGTCTCAAAGCACATGCACATTCAAAAAAGAAAAAAGAAAGAAAGAGAAACACACCCATACACACACACACACACACACACACACACACACACACACACACACATGTATGAACACATACAGAGTTGGGTATTGAGGACTAATTATTAACCCCTCTCATATTCAAGTAGTCTGGAATTATGTGTGAGAAGAGAGCAAAGGGATGATTGGAGTGAGGAAGGGGAAAAGAATAAGGATTAGAGGTTGGAGGGAATACACTCACCCCTCTCGAAACCTTCTCTCCTCACCTCTTTTTTTTCTGTGGCGTGTTATTTTTCGCTTTACGATTCTGATAATGATGATATTAGAGAGAAGAGGAGGGGGAGGAGGAAGGAGACAAGAGGATGATGGGCGCCACGTGCGGTTGTTCGCCCTGTCTTTCCTCTTTTTTTTTTCTTTTTTTTTTACTGCTACACATCGTGTGGAGCAAGGGAGAAAGAAATAGAGAAAGACGGGGTGGGGGTGGAGGGGGGTCCTCAATGACTAATTTTCCTTTCTTTTACGGCAGCATAAATTTAACAGGAGGGGGGTGGTGGGGTAGAGTAGAAATCCTTTTAGCGCTCTGATTTATGTACGTCTGATGGGTGAATCATAGATCACCGCCAGAAGATGGCAGACACACTGATGATGATGGGGCCCTTCGACGGGGCCCACTAATGCCCCGCCGAACAAAATGTAACCAATCTGTGGGGGCCCTCATGCATGCAATGGTTCTCTAATAGAAACTATAGCAAACTATACGCCTGCCACCAATGACGGGGGGGCGGGGGAGGTATGGGTGAGCATGTGTGCCGGGGTGATGATGAGAGAAGTAGGAAGAGAAAAGAAGGGAAAAGATTAGGAAGTTTTAAAACACTGAAATGAGGAGAAAACTAAAAGAAGATGAGACAAGATGAGGAGAGATGAGATGAGATGAGAAGAGAAGAGAAGAGAAGAGAAGAGAAGAGAAGAGAAGAGAAGAGAAGAGAAGAGAAGAGAAGAGAAGAGAAGAGAAGAGAAGAGAAGAGAAGAGAAGAGAAGAGAAGAGAGGGGGGGGGTAGAGAGAGAGGGGTAACCAGTTGAAGGGGACTCAACTCAATGTCAAGTTGAAAAAAAGGAAAAACATCTAACAAAAAAAAAAGCCACCAAAGGAGTAAACAGCTAAACAATAGACAACAACAAGTAAACGACGTGAGAGTGTCCATCGTAAATCACCCAATCGTACTCACACACACACACACACACACACACACACATACGCGTACACACACACAGGCCTGCCGCACAGTGCGGCGCATGCAGCCCCACCAATCATCTTTATATCAAAACATCATTATGCTGGCTGACAGCAGCTAAGATTCCAGCGAGGCCTCGTTGTCATAAATCGTCAGCTTTTGCAGTGCTGCAAAGAGAGCCTTTTCATTTAGGAATGTCAAAGCTCTCCGGAGCCTCGTAAAGATTGTAGGGGACTCAGGAGATGGGGAAACGGAGGTAGAGATGGCAAAGACTGGGAGAGGTGGAGGATAACTAAAGATGGCACATCTGGTAGAGTTGGCACAGTGTGGGTGTCAGACACCTGATCCCAGTCCTCCAACACGGATGTCAAACACATGATTCAGACTTTTCTGATGAACTTAGTGCCAAGTCATCCAGTGTTGATCAGTTCTATGGAAATCAATTTGAATAAAGTGTAATTACTCAACTGGACAGACACTAAAAGAGACTCGTGAACAAGAAAAGAGAATTAAAAATGTATGACTGCTTTTTTCACTCACTGGCTTTGTCGGGCTTGGTGATGAAGCCAAAATGTTCGTTCTTCAGGGTTTCATTAATTTCCTGATTTTTCAGCAACAGTGGTCGTGTGGCTCAGGGGATGGCAATGTCAACCTGTCCGTCACTTAACACTTTGCACTTCCTTGACTTCATTTAAATTTGGACATTATTATGGACCCCCAGATGACTTCCTAATTACTCCCCCCTCCTAACTTTTCACCCTGTGCAGTTTTTTGTAAATTCTTTGAGTGAAATGTTCCGACAACTTCTGGATATATCACTTTGAAATAATATTTTATGTCCCACTAAGGATGGATTGTAAGAACTTTGGTGACCTCAGCTATGAGTAAATTTACTGAAATAAGTTCTAAAATTAGTTTGAAGCTTTCAGTGGTGACCAAATTCCTGTAACATTATACATAGTGCTAATTGACAGATGTTAGCATGCTAACACACAGTAGATCCTGATGTAAACATTAAACCTTCTGACTGTCAATACAAATATTGGCTTTTATCAACACATTAATGATCAAAGTATTAAAGTTGCTAACATCATCATGGTAACATGTTAGTGTAATAGTCAGTATGTTTGAACACAGATGTGGTAAAATATGGTATGTTATTATTATTACTAGAATGAAAAATGTTTGAGTATATTTTATTTGGCTTCTGTATTATTAACTCTTTCGCGACCTTTGACGAGTAAACTCGTCACAGCGTGCCGAACGTTCAGGACCATTGATGAGTTAACTTGTCAAAACCGTTTTTTTGTTTTTTGTTTTTTTAGAGATTATGATAATAGACACTCTCAGGTACCCTGTGTGTGAATATGGTAGTCCTCTGATATGTAAAACTGTTTTAAACTACAATCTAAACATAATGGTTTTTATAAACTGTGTGATCTTGGTTTTGTCTGAGTAATCGGTCGGAGACATGCCACACTGCAGAGTACCGGTAAAATGAGTGGATTGCCACTTGACACAAAAGTGCATTTTTCTCTGAAACTAGAGCGGGAGCTCCGTTTTTGGAGAAACCAAGCTCTCTTTTTCTCCTTCGTACTCACGAACGAAACGGCGGAAAAACTCACCGTTTTTCCAAGGAGCATGTTGGAAAGTCACTCTTCAACCAAGGATCATATGTGGGCTGCCAACACTTTTCTCACAAGCTATGAGTTGCAAAACATTGGTAACCACTGGCCTAATGTAAATAAACTCCAGATTCATCCTAAACAACCAATAAACTGCTATTTATTTGTATTACTGTGTTGTTTCCATTACTGAGGTGTTCCTATTTTCATGTAAAATGAGTGAATACTTTGTGAATTTAACAGAAAATGCTGTAGTTCTTTAACTGTTCATCAAATTTATCCTTAAACAACCACATATTAAAACCGACAGTCTGCACTTTACAATCATTGTGTCATTTCACATCAAAAAGGCGGTGTATGGAGGAGAAAAAACCCTTATGTACGTGTGTGTGTGTGTGTGTGTGTGTGTGTGTGTGTGTGTGTGTGTGTGTGACTAATGTACTAGAGAGCTCTTCACTGGTGCTGACAAAAAGACAAGTTTGCGTTGCTGGTGCTAGTGTGTCCCTCCAGGGCTTCCGTCCATCCACTGGCAGGGGAGATGAACTGAGACAAGATGTCAGAGCAGGAAATGTCAGACCACTGCCAAACCGCTGTGGTGCACACCCCTGACAGGCACACAAACACTGACACACACACACGCACACACACACACTATATACGCAAAAGGCTAACACATACTGAACATTTGCACACAAGCATAGTTTTGCATCTTGTTCTCTCTCACATAGACACACACAGACACAAGCACAAAGTATGTTGTAAGGAAACATTCATACTCGCCCTGCTGGACTTAAGCTTGCAAACCTGCATCTTTCTTTGGGTTTTATGTGAAAAAAGAGCCTGTTACAATATTTTTTTTCCCAATATTTGACTACATTAATGCAAATAAACATGCATTTAATTTCATTATGATCATCTTTTAGTGTTACTAAAATGTTATTGTAAACATTCAGATGAGTAATGTGAAAATGCAGCTAGAGACAGAAAAAAAAAAGTGTGGGGAGATGGGGAGAAGGCATAAAAGGAGTGATCGCAGCAGCAGTTCATGTCCGCTGGCCAGTTCTTATGTTTGTTTTCTTTGGTGGTGTGTACACATTACAGATGTCTTGAGTAATGCCTCCATCTGTAATCTCTCTCTATCTCTCCCTCTCTCCCTTTCTCTCTCTCTCTCTGCTATCCTCAGGACTCAGTTTTCCTTAAGTGTGTCAATTTGGGTCTCCTTGCTCAAGTTCAAACATTTAGCCCCCAAACAGCCATTTGTCTCAAACTTAGCAGACAGAGAGACCAAAATAGAATAAAATACCTCAAGAAATGAAGTAGCGAATGAGGGAGGGGAAAAAAAAAAAAACATCTTGTATGTTTGACGGCACTTTTTGCTGCCTGGTTAGAGCACACAAACACACATCATCCCCCCGTCTTTTCTGGTTACTGGCTGTGCACTTGCAGTCCCTCTAGGGCACGTGGGGTCACAGTATGTGTGCGGGTATGTGTGTATGTGTGTGTGTGCGAGCGTGTGTGTGTCTCTGTGTGTGTGAATGGTTGAGGGCTGGATTGGCATTAGGTGAACTCCCCTCACCCACCATCACACACCCACACACACACACACACAACCTCTCTTCGCAAAGCTACAGATGATGTGCCGTCCAGCTGCATTTCCATCACTGTGACGATGAGTGCTCCTGCCAAACGCCCGGCAACCAGAGTCACATCTGCTCCTGTCTCTGTCGCCACGGCGATACTGCCGAAGTCTGCACGACAACCAGCACACGACCAGGGGGCAACAACGGGTGGCACAGAAAGAGAATGAGAGAGAGAGGGAGGGAAAGCGAATCAGTTACAGAAAAGAGCTTTGAGTTAATGTATAGGTCTGTTTCTCTTAGTTTGTTTCAATGCTGCCAAGGAACCTGATTTCATTTGACAATATGAAAAAACAATTAACACACTGCACGGTTAGCATTGTCAGACTTCCCAGGTATATTTTAGTGACATCAAAAAATGTGGTGAGTGTCCAGTATGTGTTAATCATGGGACCTGTCAGAGAAAAATGACAATCAGAGCATCAAAATTAGATCACGTCCAGGATATTGCCAGTGGCTATGAAAACAAAGCCAATAAAAGATCCAAATCTATGGTGACTGTGTTTCTTTAAAGATATTCAGGACATCTTTGTGCGCACATGTCACAGTTGGTGATATTTTTCTGCATATACAACATCAGGCCTCGATTCGGCCCCAATTCCAAACAGAAAAAGGGCAATTCTGTTAACTAACCTGTTATTTCAATTTGTAAAGGCAATTCATGTAAATAAGAATCAATTAATCACATTTCCAAAGATGATATACTGATACAAGCTTCACATTTGGGAATAAACTCCATTCTACATGTTAATATGAATTCATGTTATGACCTTCTGAATCTGAAAGCTTCTGAATCAAATCACTTACAACCCATTTTAAGTTTACACACAACTCAGAGCAAGATGCAGTACTACACAAGTTCAGCTTTTGTCTGCCACAGTTTAATTAATTAAATCACACACTTATTGGCTTTATATTTTTGAGAAAGAAAACAAAAATTAAACCACAATAAAACAGACTCAAACTAAATTCCTTTGTTTATACAAACGTTCCTATCTGCCTCTTCTGTTCATGCCCCTTGTGTCTCGGCCTTTATATTGCTTCTGCTACCTCACATTTTCTCATCTTACATATAACATTAGTGGCCTTTCTTTCCTCTATTATATGCCCCTCCATACCTTCATTTGCATCATTTTGTGTCTGCTCCCCTCTTTCCTCCCTCCCTCTCTCTCTCTGATACCATCCCTATACACCCCCGATTACTCTACCGCTCTCCCTCCAACCCTGTCTTTCCTGCCAGGGTGTTTATATTTGCCCGGCCCACGGCAGAGTGCCTAACAAGGTGGAAAGAATTAGGGGTGAAAAGACAGTACTGCTGCCAGCTAGAGTCTCTGTCTCCTTCTCTATCTCTCTCTCTGTTTCTCTCTCTTTCTGACAGTAGATATATTTCAGCTAATGTACTCCTGACCTCTTCCACTCCACTCGAGCATCAACAAAAACAGTTATCTACACTCTTCGCAATAAGGGTCCAGAATTGGTGGAGTCATCACAGTTTAATAATGATTTCTACTACCCCCTTTGTAATGTTCTCATCATTCTGTCTCTTTGTCTTTGTGTTTCACATTTCTTTTTACTTATTTCAATTCCTTTAATCCCACTTTGTTTTTCCACGCCCATGTCATTTGTGTTGATTGTTTCTCTCTCTGGTTTGTTTGTCGTGTCCCTGTTTTCTTGTCAAATCGCATTAACAATACGCAAAAATTAAATGTCTTAAAAGGGTATGAAAACAATGTGGCCTAAGTAAAACCTCTCCCCCCATCCCCCACGCTGTCGAGGAGAGTTCAGTTCAGGTGTTTAACCTTACACTTGCCTGGGGTCAAGAGCAGGAAAGTGTGGTGGGCGGCCTGTTAACGACAGCAGCGAGGGAGGAACAGAAAAGAGCAGTGAAAGCAAGGGAGTAAAATAGGGGTGTGTGTGTGTGCATGTGACTGTGTGTGTGTGTGTGTGGATAGGGGGGGTGAACATACCCTCTTTGAATGCAGACAGGGTAAAGTCCTGCCCCCCCTTCACTCTCCTCCTCTCCCCTCTTCCCTCTCCCTAAAGTGAAGCGTCGCATATCCACCCTTATTAGCCACTGAATTATACGATCGCACCCAGGGAGGGAGGGACACTGGTGGTGGTTGGGTGGGTGGGGGACACATACTATAGATAGTTAGTTAAGGGGGAGGGAAGGTGAGGAAGAAGGGGTGGAGAGGAGAGGTCAAGCTGCTTTGGTTTTCAAAACTGGGGTGCCTATGTGTTATACTAAATACGCAGAAGAGGCGGGTAAAGGTCTTCTATTGTTCTGCTGGGTACTCCGGAGAGTGAGCTTGTATTAAGTGTGTGTTTGTGAGTGTGAGAGGAATTAGGTGTATGTATTTGTGAACCCTATGGACATGTCCATCTCTTAACACTTGTGTGTTGCCATGTGTGTGTGTGTGTATATGTGTGCATGTGTGTGAAAGTGGTAACACCCACCCAAGAACATGGTAAGTGATTAGATGACTCACCTTGAGCTTGTGCTTTAGCTTTTAAATACATTTTCAAAGTCACAGTATTTTAACAAAGGACATACAATAAGCTGGACAAATGAATGCATTAGCAATAAGAAGCAGCAAGTGTGTGGCTGGTTCAGCAGCAGTCATTTCAAACAGTCAGAGGATGAGACCTCTGACTGTAACTCAACCACTTCATATGTGAATAGATCGACTTTCACTCAGGTTCATTTCTGTTGTTACAGTAAATTACAGGAACAAAAGCTGCTCAAATGTCACTGATCAGGTTTTGTATTGCAGTTTATTTTCTATCACAACTTTTATAATACATTTGATAATCTGTCAAAGACAATATTGAAATATTGACTTTTTTCAACCCAAGAGATGATTAAATTCAATTCGCATTTGTGCTCAGCTCAAACACACGAGGAGCTTTAGAGGAACTAACGGCTTCTCACATCTCTTCACGTAACACAGTCAAGACTGCGTTGCTGTGCATAGGAAGCTCTATGAGGGAACAACAGCACATTTTCCCATCACAAGTTTTACAATTCACTCATGTGATAGGCCCACTATGATGAATTAAGTTGGTTGTATGTTGTAAAAAAAAAAAAATTAAAAAAAAAAAAAATTAGAATGTCTTACAGTTATTTTGAAGGTTGTCTGCTTATGTGATAAATCTTAAATATTTATTAAGTGTATAATTCATTTAGAGTAAACAAAGTATGTAAGGCAAGGCATCACAGATTTATATTTTTTGCACATTCATAATAATCACATTGCTAAATATTATGTGAGGTCAGAGTTTCAGGTCATTGTGTACTGTAACAGACTGCCTTGTTACATTGAAAGTAAGAAAATAAAGTTGTTCATGGAAGGAGTCTTTGCCCTCAAACACAGATTATGAACTTGACTCAAATGAAGTATAGTGACAGCTCTTATTGTGCTGCTTAAATAAATGCAGCATCGACACTTCATACAGGTGTGTTTTACCTTGGCCTTGTCTTATTAATTCATTCAGACAGAAACACTGACTCTGGTGGGTATACACAGACACTGCAGATAGAAACAAATACACACAGACGCCTGCTGGTGTGTCGCTGATAATGCCCACTGGATGTTCTCACCTTTCACAGAGTCTGTCTATGGCTCTTTTTATAATCCTATCACTAACAGCACACACACATGCAGGCACGCACACGCACACGCACACGCTCACTCACACAAGCACTTCTGGTTTCTCACTGCACACTTGTGTGTGTGTGTGTGTGTGTGTGTGTCATGGTGGAGATGGATCCAAGCGTATGGTCCTAGCAGGGTTTGCTTCAGTGTGATAACAGCCTGTGATTTGTATCTGTAGATGAAGCATCGGCATAATAAATGTTTTCTACCTCTCACCTTCCCCCACCTCTCTCTTTCTGTCGTTCTCCACAGCACACACACTACTTCTCTGTCTGTCTCTCTCGCTCGTGCTCTTTGTTATTTTGACTTTCTTTTCGCTTTTCTGTTTTTACCCCCAAAAGTTTCTATTTACCTGTTGTTGTTCATTTAATTTTCTTTTCCTCTCTGTCACTGTTGCAACATTTTCTTTCTGGTCACTTTTTTTATTTTTTTATTCCACTCTCTCTATTTCCAACTCATGCCTACATACATGAATGAGCACACATGCACGCAGACAGTGTGTGTGGCAGAGAGTGAGAAGGTGTCAGTACCATTCTCAGGTCAGTTGGGTTTGATCTTTTCCACCTTCTGCTTTCACACATTTACAGACAGCCCGCAGGCTGAAGCAGAGAGGGAGAAACACACACACACACTCACACACACACGCGCACACACAGGGAAACAGAGACATCACAGTCTGAACATTGCCTTCAGAGATTTCATAATGTTGACAGGCATGGACGCGCACAAACACCCACAAACAGGTTCAGGTATATAGATACACTTCATAGAGTGAAATGCATAATCTTTTCCGTCAGTGATAAGAAAACTTGAAAAATATGCTCACTTGTTGCAGTTAATTAGGGTTATTTTTCATTTTCTGGATCAGTGGACCCGTGCTTTCAGCGCTCTGAAGTGAACTTCAAGTAAAATATCGCTCCAATTTCAGCTCCCAACTATTACTTTCCGTTCTGTCAGTCCAACTCTACATTTAGTCTTTTGGGTGCAATTTTTCTGACTCAACAAAAGGATCCCTTTGCTGCAGATGATCTATAGTTTTCTGCTGGTCTGTCATAAATTTCTGTCTGTGGTATTAGCTGGGGTTAGGCTCTATTCAATTCTCCTCTCCGCAGTCAGTCCATCTGCCTGTTATCCCTCCTAACTCTGTTCTCATCCTCACCTCAGCCCTGCCTAATACTCGCTGCTGTGGGAGAGAGCTTCTTGGCAAACTGTTCTCCTTGCTGCTCTCATCTCCCTTTCTTTTACTGCCTTCTTTCCTTTAATTGTCCATCTGTCTTCCTCCTCATGATTTTCACAATCTCTGTTTTCTGCATGTCTGTCTTTTTTTTTCTGTCTTCCTGTCTCATTATCTCAGATTTACCCTGCTATACAGTACATCCACTCCTGTCTACTCATTCCTCTTAACTTTGCCCTCTGTTTGTTCAGTGTGTGTGAAGAAGTGTTGGATAAAGCCAGGGTAGATATATTAGGGATATACGGCTAGCCTGCAAGTAGTCTAATTTCCCATAATGAACTGCAGCCCAATCCTCACCTTCATCATCTTTAGATCTCATCCTATGGAAGTGGAAAGAAATCAATTTTCACTCTTATTAAGGAAGGCCTACTGCTGCTTAAGTCTCTGATTCGAGTATGTGCATACGTGTGGGTGAGTGGGTGGAGGGGTGTGCCACTCTGTCTTTCTCTCTCTCTCTCTGCTCTTTCTCTCACTCTTGGTATCTTTCTTTCTCTCCATCTGTCCCTAATGTATGACTCTCTTCTTTTTCCCTTTGTGTTCATTTTTCATTCGTACTCCTCTCCCTGTGATTTAGCCCAGTGCATATCAGAGGCTCTTAATGAAGATTCACAACATTTTCCCCTCCCAGCTAATACCTTATCAAAGGAGAAATCTCGTTCCAGAAAATCAATTTTCTTTCATATTATTAAGTCCTCCTCTACTGCACTTGCATGCGTGATTCCTGTGGTTTTAGCGCCGTGAAGCAACAGTGAGGGACTTAACCCTGAGAGCCCTGCGCACTCCATCCACACACAGGCTGATCTGATATCTCTCACGGCTTAAGCAGATATGAGGCCAAAGGTAAGAGCAAAGAACTGAATTAGAGAGAGGAGAGGAGAGGAGAGGAGAGGAGAGGAGAAAGAGAAGAGAAGAGAAGAGAAGAGAAGAGAAGAGAAGAGAAGAGAAGAGAAGAGAAGAGAAGAGAAGAGAAGAGAAGAGAAGAGAAGAGAAAAAATGGAAGAAAAGAGAAGACACTATTCCAAAAGGTGGAGAGATGAATTTGATTAAACTTTAACTACATATCCTTCACACTTTTTGTACTTTTACAAGTTTTCACATGTGTTTTACATGACTTTTGTTTGTGTTTTGAAATACTGTGGGTTTGTAAAAAAAACAGTGGAGAATGTGAAATATGAGAAATCTGCAAAATGCGACCAGACCTGAAATTGAATCCACTGCTGCACCTACAGTATGAGTATGGTATGTACAGTAGATTTGACCACAGTGATGCTTATTCAGTCCATATTCAGGTGATATATTAAGTGCACAGTATAAACATCTGGACCCTAAAAGAAAAGTGAATGAGTAGCACCTTATAAGCCGGACATACAACTCGTAACAAGTTTAGTGGTCGGCTCTTAAGCCTGTGGAGCTACCACAAGTTTCCCTCAGTGCTGTGGAGTGAAACAGGCTGGAGAAGCCATTCCTCTTTTAATGAGAGCAGAAGATGCAAAAATCAATATACCAAGGTCAAGGTAATGTTACTAATCCCACCAGGAGAAATTTGGGTGTCAATATATGTCAGGGAGCACTTGCAGTTATTTAAGTGGCTCAGCATATGATGATTCTTCCCTGACTGATGGTGCATTATTTCTTTAAGCACCCCCACAGGTATGATTAGGAAATTGTGACAAATTACATGGTTCTTCTCAAGAAAAGTATGGGAGACCTCTGGGAAGTTGTTAGGAATCCACAGACCTGGAAAATAAGTAATTACCTATTAGGATAACTGAGGCCATGCAGGAGTCCTGAAGTCCAGTGTATTTACCAAATAAATATAGACTAAGACATATTGTGTGTTATATCCAGATGGTAAGTGATGAAATGAATTTGTATTTCAATGTGTTGCCAACATATATTTAATAATTACCCTTATTAAATGCACAACATACTGTAAACCTGTCACTGTATGGAATATATACTTTAAGGAGGAGGTCCAAGTGTATATTGGCAGAGCAGCATTACTTTCTCATCATCACAGTCTTAAATTCATTCAATATAAATTAATCCGAAGCATTTACTGTGAAGAAATGTTGCCAACTTCAAATGACCTGAAGTCTCCTCTGCTCTCAACGAAGCCTCTTAAAAGCAATTGGTACGTAAGGAATATGTGCAATACGGTGTCCAACAGTTTGACAGACTCCGCCTGCCACATGTTCTGTGTTAAAAAAAAAAAAGACTCATATCACATCTTCATTTTTTCTAATGATACAGTTTTTCTTTGCTTTCTCTTTGGACAGAACACTCCTCTCCCCAAAGGAATTAGTTACTTTTTATTTTATTTTTTGTGTATACCGGTATTCATATTTGTGTAATGAATATACACAAATATAACTTAATGTATTTTAACTAATAAACAAATGTGTATCATTGAAAAGTTTTATTGAAGTTCTATGGCAGTACTTACAGTATTATCTCACCACATGTGAAGGAATATCAAATCCATATAATACTGCGTGAGTACTGTCTAACTATCTTGTATACCAGAATACCTAAACTCTCAATTAACATACAGTTAAGATAATCTAATTGGGCTTTATTTATTTTTCAGATTTCTTGTCTGATATACTGTACATTAGTTAAAATTAAAGCAATTATTATGTTACACCTCCCTTTCTTCATCTATTTCTTTCAAGGTTTCAATGAGCGGATTGCTTTTACAGACAATATAGGCGTCCTCCAGTTAAATAATGTGTTACCTGTGTTTTATTATATCAAACTTGACATAGACATAGACAATGAGTTCAATCTCAGGCCCATCTTCACACTGACTCAGTGAAAACAACAGTCAGTTGTTTTAACACCTTGCTTCAGTGGTTGAGATCCAATGTGATAGACTATATGAATAAGGCCTACGGTGCAGGAATAGGCTCGATGGCAGAGCTGCTGGGTGATAGATAAAGTAGGGCAGGGGTAATGATGAGGCATCATCGATGTAAATGATACTCAGGGAGGCCTGGCGAGAGGTGTGGGGGGGCTCCGCGCAGGTGAAAGAGAGAAAAAGAGAGAGATGTGGTTAGCTGAGAGAGACACCAGCACTCGTGAGGGATGGGAGCAGGTGAGAGGGAGGGTGGGAGGAGAGGTGGATGGATGGAGGGAGGGAGAAAGGGAATAGGGATGATGAAGAGGGAGAGGAGAGAGAAACAGAGGTGTTGGGGGTGGTGATGTATGTAGGCCTGTCAGAGAGTGGTCGGGGAAGATGCAGTGCGCTCCTTACACTAGGGAAGCAACACCCCCACCCACTCAGCCACACACACACACACTCATGTACACACACATTTGGCTTCCATCCCACAACCCACCCACCACCTCTCCCTAGGTTGGCCTGGATGCAGAGGCTGACTAATAACCTAAAGGTTGTTGGGTTGATCCCCGCCGCAGACAGGGGTGTTTTCTGGCTGTGAGCTGGCAGCTGGAGGATGGTGATATTACTCCTGAAGTTCTCACCCGCAATGCCCTTGAATAAGACACACAGTCCCACGCTGCACTGCAGGTGGCCCCTTGCATTTCTGATATGCAAATGTATAGAGGGCTGTATGTGATCGTTAGGAATGCACAGACTTCGTTAAGTTACCTGGTTTACAGTCAATTACAACCAATTTTAATTTTGTCTTCTGAAACCGCTCAATATTATAGAAGGTGCACTTGTTCAGATCCACATAACTTTATTGTACAACTCCGGAGTGGTTCTGTTCTGTTGGTGGGATGGCAGTGGCGTAGTCAAGCTTTGGTCATTGGAACAAAAAAAAAAAAACATGGAAACAAACAGAGCTCTCTGGTGGCTTTAAAGCCAAGTTTTGATGACCTCCCAATGCTGACTCTATATACTTTCATGTGACTTCCCCCTGTGTTTGCTGCTTACAACGCCATCTTTTAATCTTCATTACACTCCACAGATACTTAGATAAAATCTTGACACAGAGATTTCTTTAATTTAGGTGAAGTTGATTTAAACAAAAACAAATATTTATTCTGACAATAGAATAGTCAAATTTCCTTGGCTATTACGTAAATCATAGTGCACATTAAGTTTGGAGAGTTGCATGAGAAAGAAAAAACTAAAGTAGCCTGCTAATGTTTTTGGTTAGATTTTTCTTGTAACAAGTACAGGGGAGTGAGTGACTACTACTACTGTAGGTGTATTGTCCTGCTGTCCAGTCTGGACTATATTACCTCATGGGATAGTCCCAGAATATCTGCATACTTCTATCTGTGTCAGTGCAGTACATATTCCATGTATATGTGGGTGTCTGTATCAGAAACAGGTAGCAGTATGAGAAATGTGTGTTTCAGTGTGTGTGTGTGTTGGTGTTTCGAGTCGGAGAGCAGAGTAATCCATTCTCTCCACAGTGGTATGGAGAGACACTGTTGTCATGGCACGTTTCACACACACACAAACACAGGGACACACTCAAACACACAAGCGGTTGTCATGCTGTGTTACATGGAGCCATGATCACATTATCTAGCGCTGGACCCTACACACTCATTCACTTATACAGCATTCTCTGTTGATTTCCTTCACACACACGCGTACACACACAGACATATAGGAACCAATGGCTCACCTGATGGGCTGGCTGAGATGGAGGGAGGTGAGCCGCACCCACACCTACACACACAATGACACATACACATGCACGCACAGTGGTCCTGCTGACAAGCTCTTCCACGCCAGATTAATCTGGTTTACAGTCTTATCTGAGCACAGATAGCACCTCCACAGGTACACACACACACACACACACACACACACACAAACACACACGATATAATATCACAAACCACATTTGGACCGGGAGAAGCAATGAACTGGAGACATGCAAACACACACACACACACGGTTGCACACACAGACACTGGTCACAAGAATACAATTGCCTGTTTACCTGCAGGTGGGCCAGTCAGGAGAAAACAGCCAAACAAAACAAACAATAAAAAAAAGAGTGAATCAAGAAAAACAACAGCTGAAAAGAGAGAAAGAACTTGTCCATGTGAGGGCTGCGAGCAGGTGGGGGGCAGCAGGAGAAAGTTTGGATTCGACAAACATCACATTAGTCACAGCAAGGAATCTCCACTCTCTCTGCCAGCCAGAAAGAAATATAACCAAAAGAATATTGAAGCAGTAATCCTGCAAACTTCTCCGTCCTTTCTGCCTCATGAAGGTCAACTCACGGTTTAAAACATTCCTATGCATCTTTCACTTCTTCCCATTGTATTTTTTATTCTTTTCATGTCTTTACTGCTAGGCTACCTGGTTCACCAATGCTGGCTCATTCTGCTCTGAAATGTTAAGACTATCATGAACAGAAATGTCATATTAACACTTATGATTCCCTCATTTTATAGCTTACAGAATAAATAACACTTTATTTGTCATTTGTGGTTCATAAAGTTCATGAAGTCCAGTTAACTGGAGTTTCTCAGCAGCAATGACTGAAGCACATGCTGATGTTAAAGAATAATACAAAGAAATATTTAGTGAAAGTGCAAACAATTTCAATTAGCTTGTGATGTGTATTTACTATAAAATCAACTCAATGAGGAATTTTACAGGGTAGAGTACATAATTGTGAACAGATGGGCAGCCATAAAGTCAGTTATGTGCTAAAGGGCTTCTTCCATATTGTAAATAATAACGTTGATAATAATAGAGTCAAACAAAACATTTCCAGCATTTAGTCTGCCTCCTTTGGCAACCCTCCCCTTCACCTTACTCCCCTCTTCCACCTCCATCCTTCCTTCCCTCTGCTTCCACAGTGGAGACTTATTGATTTGGCGTCTCCTTTCCATGCTCAAGATGAAATAATTAGTTAATGTGGAAGACAGAGAAAAAAAAGGAGAGAGAGGCCAAGAAGATGACTGAGGAAATAATGAAAAGAAATGGAACAAGGGAAAGAAAGAAAGAAAGAAAGAAAGAAAGAAAGAAAGAAAGAAAGAAAGAAAGAAAGAAAGAAAGAAAGAAAGAAAGAAAGAAAGATTGCTCTGCTGGGAGGGAGGCGAGCAGCTAGGAGGATTAAGATGATTTCATTAACTATCCTCTGCGACTTCCCCCTTAAACCCCAGATTACACTCACACACACACACACACGCTTGCGCGTGCGTGGCCCTGTGCTCTGTGCTCAAAGTTAAGTTCATCAGTCGTCTACACTGACTCCAACAGAGTGAGGGGAAACGTGTTCCAGCCCTCAACCAAAACATATAAATGTGAGATTTTAACAGTGTAATATAACCCCTTATTACAATTTTGAAACGGCGAGATTTTGATCATTTCTCCAATATCTGATGATGCCATTTCTTTCGTTTATTTTAAATTAAACAGAAGATTACAGAAATCATAATTTTCTGTCATAATGTTTATTTGGGATTTTTTTTTTTTTTAATTGACAATGTAGGCTATGTAAATAAACACACATGCACACGAAACAGGCGCAAAACAGACAGCCTGACAGCTCAGTGCATTAAAACACTGGCACGCGGTCTCTCTCTCTCTGTCTCTCTCTCTCTCTCTCTCTCTCTCTCTCTCTCTCTCTCTCTCTCTCTCTCTCTCTCTCCTTCTCCCTCAACACAAGTACAATGAATGTACAATGTTTTAAACAACAGACCAGACCATACAGTTGTGAATGTGTTTTGACTGTTTGCACATCATCATCATCACACACAATTCCTCCACTTTAGATCAATAGGGTGACTGAAGCACACATTTTCAGAAAGGTAAATCATACAGCCATAAATCAATCATATACAGAGAACACACACACACACACACACACACACACACACACACACACACACACACACACATGTTGTGAATGCACACCACCAACTACAAAAACAGTGTGTTGTGTGTATTATGTGTATTATTACAGTGACGGCAGGAAACTAAACTCTACTGTTCACTCCTCACAGAGAAAACTGGATAAGTGTCAATTCCAATTTCTCACCAATTTCTCTCTCTGCCTCAGTCAAAAACTGTGCTTGTGAGCAAAGCGTGAGTTGACAGGAATAAACAGGAACAAACAAAATAAGACATGCCACCATCAGTGCTGTCTCCACTCTCATATCCACATGTCTATAATACCCACTTATTTCTATTTAAGCTTGTCTCTCATTTTTCTTTTTCTTTTTTTCCCAGTATCGTCTTTATCTTTTCCTGCTCCGTGCATTTCCCCTCTGCTGCTCACCCTCTGCGCTGAGTTGTCCAACCTCTCCCCTGCTCTGTAATGGACAGCTGTCATCAGTGTGCCAGTTCATGTGTGAGTGTGAGTGTGAGTGTGTGTGAGTGTGTGTGTGTGTGTGTGTGTGCGCTGCCTGTCTGTACTGAATGCTGTGAGTGGCCTCTACTGGCTGACTGAAGGGAATTAAAATGATTCATAGAGAAACTGAGCACACGTTTGTAAAACCACAAGTGCCTGTGCACACATGAGGCAAAAAACATTAAATGCATGGAAACCTTAAATAATAAACTGAAGCTCTCTTTTTTTATCACAATATTGTGGAAGTTGTAGTGTAAAACTAAATATAGTTTTATTTCTGCTACTGTATACTGAATGTATGTGTGTGTGAGGGAGAGAAAGACAGAAAGAAAGAGAGAGAGAGAAGTTGCGCTGGTACAGTACAGGGAACAGTACACCATAGATTTATTGCTTTCAGGGGAGTAGAAGGCTGTAGGCCCCAGGGGTCTGTCCTCACATCAATATAACAATGACACACATCGACCCAACAACGGGCCGCTTGCTTCATCACTAGGACAAAGTAGCATCAATAGTTACAGAGACTGTGCCAGCACATTGGTTAAGAATAGAAAAGAACTGAATAGAACGGGAAAGAGGATATGTAAAATCTTATTTAAATAATATGCCTTTTTGATGCTATTTTGCTTATGCAAAAACATTAAAAAAATAAAATATACAATACGTCAGAACATCACAAATTGAAGCCTGAACTAAAATTTCTTTAGACTTACATGTATGTAGGCTCCTTTGAGGGAACCAGGGACCATGCTCTAGTATGTGGTGGCATTGTGTCTGGGAACTTGCATGTAATAAAGGCTGATATTGAAATTTTTTTGTATTAAGATATTTAAACTTCACTATTTTTGGACAGAAAAATATATTATTCATATTTAAATATAATACAAACATTGTGTATTTTCCCCTTAAATTCCCCTATTTTATTTACATTTAATTTAAAGTTAATGGAAGTATAAAATATGAAGAAAATTTAATATTTAAAAATGTCTTTTTTATGTATCTATCTTCATTTCAAAACTTTCACGGGCATTAAATATACACCCCATAAAAGCAGAAAGTGGGGATGCAATACAGTAAAGGGCCAGTGCTGGCTCCAGGCTTCCAGTGGTGGTGCAGGGACCTGATACAGTACGTCTGCATGAAATTCTGGTTTACTATAGAATCTAATCTAACCCTCACCCCTCCATTTTACAGAAAAGGTTAGCAAAGGTCACTCGTGTTTTTCAGCACATCTTTGCAGCAACTCATTTTACTGTAGTTTGTGAGTCGTTCCAGGAAAAAGTACAACATGCTGTCTGAGGATCAAACATACAATCACAACACTTGTCCAACATCTCATGTGTCTTTCCACCTGGTCCCTCAAAAGAATAGCAGTTATAGGGTTTGATTTTTATCAGGTTCAGTGAATTCTGAAGTCCACATCCCAAATAAAGGCTTGTAGAAATAGAGCTAGGCAGGTGTCTAACCAAATGGCTGGACTGTTTTCTCTGTAAATTTGAACTGTTTTCACTGTAAATTATTGAATTTTGAAGTCTGACTCCAAAGGCAGAAACACTGTTCAAATTGTCCTCATCTTCTGGTTCAGGGAGTAGTTGGACTACTGAGAAGTTTGGAGATTACGGCTTTGATCACTACATTGCTCAATTTATGAGCTTTGCAACTGATCCAGTGTCCAAAGGGAAGAGTCAGAATCTCTGTGTTTTTGAGGTCTTGAAATTTAATCCTGACACACTGTCCAACACCAAAAGATTCAAAATCTCTAAAACAAACGTTGGTCTTCACTACTGTAGCTCACAGTGAGAGCTAAGTGAAGCTGAAAAGCACTCAGAGAGAAGCTCCTGTAGCAGCAGCAGAGTTGTGTATTTGTAGGAGGGAAAACAAAGAGCTGTCAGGGTCATACTTAAACATGAAGTTGCAAGAAAGTTTTTTAAAATGTTGGTCAACTTTGCAACTACAATGACTAACACTTAAGTAGACTCACTATTAAGTTAATGCAATAGCAACTAATATGAAGAATATACACTATACTGTATAGTTATCAATTACATAGTGGTTTCTCTAGATATGCTTTTTGGCCACTCTAGTACTAATAGAGTGCAATACTGCATTAGCTTAATTAGTCTCATATACATTATAATGCTGATGGAGTTCAATAGTACATAATTATCTTCAGAATGTTTGTCAAAGCAAGATATTTAAAACATTATGATTAAAGGTCCAGTGTGTAATATATGGCAAGGTTTATTGGCAAAATCTGAATATAGTACCCATGAATATATTTGTATGAGTGTATAATCGCTATAAAATAAAATTTGTTTGGTTTTCGTATCCTTATAATTATTCTTTTATATATATAGAAAGGGTCTTGCTTGAGAGAGTGTCGCGATCTTGCGCCGCCATGTTTGTATGGCAGCCCGAACGGAAAATTCAGCCAGCCAGAGAGCGCGGAAGGAAAGAAGAAGGAGTGGGAAACAGCAGACATGTCGTAAAATGGTAAAACGGATCTTCACCTCATCGCTCCAAATACTCCCAGTCGTCCCAGTCATGGTAAACAAGTTTTTTTGTCCTCGGAGGCCACCGTCATTTTGCTGACGGGAGCGGTGAGTGCGAGCGAGCGCAGCAATCTAAAATCTGAACACTAGATGTCACAGTTTTCCCCCCATTTTACACATTGGACCTTTAAGTGATATATTTTTAAAAGGTATACGTTAATGACGTATAACGTATTAACGTAATGTAAAATAATCATATGGTATAGGGGTTAGTTACATCCAGCTGGATAGCTCAGTGGGAACTTTGGGACTTTGGTTTGGGAGACTTGGGGTTCGAGTCCCACTCGGTGCTATTACTACATGTTGTGAGAGCAAGAAGAGGAAGAAGAAGAAGAAGAAGAAGAAGAAGAAGAAGAAGAAGAAGAAGAAGAAGAAGCTCTGCTTTCACCCCACCCAAATCCCCAATGTGGGCTTGGGCTGGGCCATTTGTCACTATACAGAAACACAAGAATTGTCTATAACATTATTTGTATTAGATTATATAATACAACAATTTCATGGAATATTAGGCAAAGCAATATTAAGCAAACAAACCTAGAGCTAATCGAAATGCGGGACATCGTCTCAATATGCGTGACGTGGGACCACGTGGGATTAAACTGCTGTGCAGTCCGCCACAAAACAAGATACCTGGTCATTCTAGCAAGAGACCGTATCAAATTCTAAGGCATTTATTCAAATTGACAGTGTACAGTATGTAGAAAAGACATTGAAATGGCTACTAGAAAAAGTGTGTTAAAAGAAGGCAGAATGAAAAAAGAGAGTGAGACAGAGGGACAAAGTATATTTTATGACTTCAGAGCAAATAGAAATAGGAAAAGATAGAAAATGTATTGTAGAGGAGACAAGTTTTTAAGTACATCCATAAATAACAGTGACTTTCTATATTTTTTCTACTTCCTAACATGCCTTTCTGTTTTATCTACTGAATGTTCGAAACATTACAAGCTTATTAAAGCGAGAAGCTGTTTATCTCCGAGACCAAGTTGTGGGATGAGACTAAGAGCTGGAAGACAAAGAGAAAAAAAAGTAAGAAAAGTAAAAAGTAATCAACAAAAAAGCTTAAAGATGAGAAAGACACAGATGTGGAAAACAGAAGAGAAAGAGGGAGGGAAAGACAATATGTTGTAACACTGAGTGGAGAGAGTATGTTGCCACTGAGTGATGAAAAGTCCATATGTTACAGAGCCGTCATAAATTATGTCCCAAAACGTATGGTAGAGGGGGCATGGGGTTTGGTGTGTACGTGTGTGTGTGTCATCCAGAAATAGGACACCCACCCGGCTAGTCAGACAGCTAGCCCTGGAAACAAATAGCTCTCCTCACCACCAGGACAGACCTGCAGCACCTATACCTGCCACACCTACAGTGTAATACTGGCCACACACACACTACACACACTCTTACACATGTACAAACTGCAACTTCCACACTCTCACTCCAGCAAAATGAATGCAGGGTGAGAATTTTAAATTTCATACACAAGAACAATGAGTGAAAGAGAGAAATGGTTCATTCTTGTTTTAAGTCGACCAACATTGTCTTATCATAGGTCTTATGTAAAAGTGCCAAACTGTTTGAAGCACTTCAGATGGAGCTGTCAATAAGACACTATGTACTGTATGCTTAGTGATACAGCATCTCCAAACTGTGAATTCGAATCAAGTTCAAACATTTAACTTACAGGCTTTCTCTTCTAACCTGGTTTCTTAAACCTCGTGCAAGCAAGAAATCTAGTTGGTGTAATCAATAGTTGGGGTAGAGATAGAGACCGCTTGCATTACTCTTGGGGCCAGGTGATTTGTCTGTGATGTAAGTTTCTTGTTTTCTTTCAGGATGCACATGTGAAAGTCCTGCAGGAAAATATTTGTGAAAACTAGCAGAAGGAAGATTAGTGCACATCAAAAAAAAAAAAGTTTGATTCTCAGTGAATGTGATAGAACGAAGATTATCTTTTTCTTTTGATCCAAATAGGTATTTGGTTTTCTCTGCTGAAATTCAGACACCTTTGTGCTGTAAGGGCAGGCTGTACATTAGTCTCTATGGGATCAGTTCTCTTGTTGCCCTGTATACACACACACACACACACACACACTCACACAAAATCAGTCCTCACACGTCACTAAAACAGACTGTCAGTACAAAACTACACGTGGAAGTAGTACGATGTGGTTGCAAAATAAGGTCGGAGTGTGTGTGAAATCTCTGCACTGATTCACTTGGATTTACAGTAAGCAGGTTACCACGGTATGTAAACGTGTTATCCACTTACCTGCATAAGCTGACTTCACTGAATGACCTGTTTTCTTGTGTGCTTGTGATTGTACTATAGCAGCAGGACACTTCTTGGTAAGAGCAACAAGCTCACTTGCCTTTCCCAGATTAAAAAGATAAAGAGAGGAAGTCTACATATAAAACTTACACTCCGAATGCAACAGCCTGTAGATCAGCTCTAGCCTGCAAAATTTAAAAGAAGCGCGGCACCTCTGGGGTCCTGTATCTTCACTCTGATCCAGTAGGACACAGCCAGAGGTGGCTTGTGATCTTGCCCCAGTATATGATCCCAGACAAGAGAATGCAGTGCTGCTACCTGACTGTCTGTGTCCCTGCTCTGTTTGTGTGTTTACTAATAAATCATCCCATTACACATCATAAGTAGGCCATCATAATTAATTGGCCAGTCGAGAGAAGCTCTGATAACAAGCCCCCAGCGGTGAGCATGCATACACATACACACATACTGTACTGTATGTAGAAGCTTTCACACAAGCCAGCAATCACTTGTATTATGCAAAGGTATGCATACATAACAGCAAGAAACCGTATACCGGTATATACTCATGCATATGGACACGCGGGATGTGTACACAGACATCAGTGCAAACAGGAAGTTACATCTGCTACATTAGAGAAAGGAAAACTTTGTGCACAGTTTAAAGAGTGTCACATTTACAAGTTTACATTACAGTGGGCACTGGGCACCCTCAATTTTATCCCTCAGCTTTACTAAGGAAACACTTTTTCATATATAAACTGAGTACTACAAGAAATTGCATGCTGTATAGGGTGGTACAGATGTTGTTCAGTATGAAAATGTGAAGGGAGAAAGATGCAAAGTCAAAAGACCAAGCAAAATTTTAACAGTATCCTTACCTCCTCCCCGTCTCCCCTCTGCCACTCCACAGTCTGCCATCTACCTTTCTCACCTATTGTTGGTACCACACTAAAGCAAGCTGCATGAGGAGCAATAATGCTTCACATCCTTGCAGTCTACGAGAAGGTCAGGAGGTATTCAGATACATGGAAACACAGGGGGAGAATGAACAATGTCCTGACACACACAATAGAGCTCACTGCAGGGGAGCCAGGATAGCCTATTCAGTGTGTGTGTGTGTGTGTCTGCAGGTACGTGTGTGCCACGCGTGCATCGCTTGGTGAGAGTGTCTATGCCTGTGTAGATATGCGCACAGCTGCTTTGTTTCTTAATGTCTGCGTGCATGCACATATGTAGCAGCGTGTGACCATGACAACGTCCTATATAACAGTATAGTGAAAGAGATAGGGAGTGCAAGTGTAAGGGAGTGTTGGTGCTAAAAGGAAAAGTGGAAAAGGTGACCCTGGGAGAAAGAATGAATGACCTCTGATACCCATCTTTAGATCAGAGGAGAAAAAGACACCTGATTGGGCTTTGAATAATTTAAAGGGACATTCCACACAGGCTTGTAACCCCACCCTCTAACACTGAGCTAAAATAAACAAATGTTACTCTTGACTTCAGGTGAATGGCTGATTCAGATCACGTGTTGCCTGCATATTCTTCAAGTTTTTATTATTTTTTGAGTTATTTATTATTTAATTTGCTTTTTCATACATGAAGGAGTTTTTATCTGAACTGTAACATATTCAACAGGGTAGTCCGTATCTCTAGTCTTGCTCTTTTCTCAGAAGTGAAGGTCATAGGCAGAAAGATGTGTGTTTTAGAGTGTCTTGGTGAAAACACAAATATCATGTGTTAGAAAATTTAAGTTAAATTACAGGAAATTGCAACATAATACAAGGACTGTATGAGTTACTGTGGCATCTCGGTTAAACAATATATTGCCATGATGATATGTTGTGGAATAAACTGCCAATTCAGGAATTACCTCATAAATCTCAGCAGAAACTTCCTCCACCCTCTAGACCTGCAATAGAGCTCATGTGGAGAAATCGGACCAAATCAAACACCAAATTGTTTTCTAACAAAATCAATTCCTGCAGAGGAAACACTGGCATTACTGATGACTAAATGGCAGCCCATTGACATGCTTCATTTAACATGTCAGCTGGAGCAGTAGCTAAAGACATGCAAAACAAAATGCTAAGTCAACAAAATCAGTCGACTGTTCATCAAACCAAATCTGTGTAGAGTGTGTTGCTCCACATGCTGAGGTGCTTTAGGAAAATGGTACTGTAATAGCTGTTGGACTGAAATGTTGAAATGCAATTAACCAAAAACACATGAGCTGAGTAGGATTCTGGGAAGAAAATTCAAAGAGACACTATAGGGCTTAGGCCTACTGTAATTCAGAATGAAAATGACAATACACTTGTTCAATGAGTAAAACTGCCTGTGAATGTGTGACAGTCGGGATGTGGAGACTTTTATACCTCATGAAACTCACTTTGCTACCTTCGAAGCTCCAAACCCTCAAACCAGATTTATTGGCTCAATTTGCTGACCTTTGCACCCACATATGTGAGAGAGCGAGAGGAGGGAGAGAAAAAGGGAGGCCAAGGTCAGGTTTAACAGGGTCAAGTTCAGTCCATCTCCCTGGTGCATTGCATTATGCAGTCAGCTGACTGAATTAGCATGACAACCCGATTTAGCCAACCTCTTTTCCCCAATTCATCAGTGAAACACATGCACATACGCACAAGCACACACATGGCCACCACACTGTACAAATGTTATTGAAACTAGACATAGAATGAATAGCTAAAAGATAGATATCTTACAGTTTTATTCCAATTTTCTCAGTTACTTTCAATTATCCTTTACATTTGCGTCACAGAAAGTGCAGATATATTGAAAGATAGGACAAAGGTACCTTATGCTCAGAGGTATTTAATCCAATAAACTTTCTGTGTTTATTGGCAGCTGCTGAAGTTCAGAGAGAGAGGGAGTCAAGAGAGACACAGAGCGAGAGGGGGAGCAATCTCCTCTTCATTGATCAAAAATTCAATTCAAAGTCTATATACAAATATAAATGAGCTGTGCTGCCAGAAGTGTTCCCCTTGATACATATATACCTGGGGCCCTGGGCATACATACACGTAGACCCACAAAACCCATACACACTCACAAAGGCATGCCTGTGTGTTTGAACAAAGGGAGCAGCAGGGTACGACTCAGAAAGACAGCAAAACATGAAATAAAAAAACTTCAGTCAAATACTTCAACTGCCAACAATATCACATACACTGTCCATATACAGTAGGTTGACGACAAGAGGTTGAAATATCAATATCTCTAGGGATGTGAGCGACATATTTTTGACTTTTTTCAAAGTATGGCTCAATTTTTTCCCCAGTTTTTTTTATTTACAGAGATACAGTAGTTGGGCCTGGTTTCTAACAGATGTGTGAGTACCCTGTTATTTTATTTTTATTATTATTATTATTATTTAGCACCAAACCATTTGCATGAATTTAGAAATTAGAAGCTAAGAGTCTTTGACTTGTAAGTTCTGATATAACCCCGTCTCCTTCAAATTACATTCATATTCAGAGTGGAGAGGTTAGGGGTTGTGAACTTTTCATTTATTACACTGAGTTATGAGTCATGTATGGGCACACTTACCGTTCTGCTGCTGTTACCATCCAGCTGTAAACAAAACTTTTTGCAGACTCTTTCAATGCAACAGTTCAAAACAGAAATTCACAACAAAATCTTGATTTAAATTGATAGATGACTAACAAGTAATTTGCTAAAACATTTCAATGACCAGTGAATGAGAAATACAAAGATATACAAATACCTAATACAGATGCATAGCAGGCGACAACTACAGAAACACAGGCCCTGGACTACACTCTCATCATTCAGCGAGGCAAAGAGAGATAGAGAGAAAAAAAAGCTAAGTCTAAATTAAGATGTTGGATGCTGGCTTTCCAATAGGACCTTGACACAGCTGTTGACCTACTCATGACAGGATCCCAGTGCTGCGGATTTGGAATTCTATTAGTATTACCAGCTGCAGGGGAGGGGGAAAAATGTCATGCAGTCATCAGGAAGAGGCCAATCCATAGCTTCTATCCATCAGCCAATTACTGGTGCTAAAGTGGAATTAGATAGGTATTGACAATGAGAGGAGGTGGAGGGAGATTAGGGAGAGAGATGGAAAGAGTAAAGAGGAGGGGAGGCGAAGAAGTGAAAAGGCGGTATAGGAAGAGGAGAGGAAAAGAGTAGAATGAAGAAATGGGAAGGGACCGCCAGGAAGACAGGAAGAGAAGGAAATGGAGCAAGGAAAAATATAGGGGCTTAAAGAAATGGCAAAGGATGAGAGGGACTATAGTGAAAGACAAGGCAATAGAAAATATGTGTGTGTGTATATATATATACTATATACAGTATATATCTTTTATATATATATATATCTATATATATATAGGCATACTGTATATACAATTTATATTACATTAAATTTTAAAAGTAAGTTTTTATATCATATATACTTTATATAAGTATATACTGAATGTATTCCACTTGTTTTCAAACTTTCAATAACTTCTTGGACACTGATCCGATCTATGTCCGACCACAGAGGAACTTGTTTAGTTTGTATGTTTTATGTTTGTATGTAATAGTTATGCATAATTGTATATAACTCTATTTGTTAAAGAAAAGCACCAAAATAGCAATTGTTTTCTCTAAAACATGAAGAATAAAATGTGCTGAGCACCAAATCAAGGTCATCCAGAAATACTAAAGCAGGGTGGGACAATCCATCCATTGAAATTACATTAAAATTAATCCACTGTTTGTTTTCACCTTGGGCTTCATCAAATGATGGGTGGGGTCCTTTTGGACAAGCTGTTTTTGCAACAGCAGGGAGTGCTGGTAGTCGATAACCATCACACCTGAAACAGCAGCAAAAAACAGCCTCCTGATTTAACCCTTAAACTGAGGAAGAAGGGCTGTGATGACAAGAAAATAAAAGAGCAAGACAGTGAAGAAGAAGGAAAGAGAAGGTGAGAGATTATGAAAAGAGAGATAGAGACAGTGGAGCAATGGAGGGAAAAGAGATGGGAGAGAAGGAGAAAAAGAGAGAGAATATAAACTCAGAGCTATGTAATGAATTTATGCCTGGCTGGCAGATCTTTATAAGTTATTGGAAAAATAGCCGGGGCGGCGTATTGACACAGCTGGGCTTCAGATCAATACATTGAGAATGGGCAATACATTTTAATTTAAAACTGTTCAAACTTTAGCAGCAAATCCATGCGGCTCAGCCTCTTGCCCCATCCAAGCACACAGACACTTACTCAGAGCCTCACACATATATGTACACACAAGCACACACATGCACACACACAAGGTTTGGTTGAAAAAGATAGGAACTCATTCGGTTTGATCACAGCACAAACACATAAAACACACACACACATAGATACACATTTAAAGGCTGGAACATCCTATTGTGGACTATAATCTGTTTATTGTGTCAATAAAATACCAAAATAGATGGATGATTATATTTTCCAAATAACCACAGTTGAATAAGTTTTGTTTCAGAGAAGTCTTATAAGAAAGCCACTGTCCACCACAGTGCATTACTAACATAATGCAAAGTTTGAAATCTTAAAATCCTGCAACCAGTGGCAAAAAAGAACAACATACAATTTGCTTCACTTATTTGCTTAATGGGGAAAAAAAGTCTAAATAACTAATTTTTTCCACCTTTTATGACAGGACATGCATGTATACTTCAAAATAAGAGCATGATGTTATCCACCCATTTCAAAAACCTTGTCATTTGTCCTGGCCTCTGTCTGTTTGTGCTAGGGTGAACACATAAGCCTGAGTGATTGTGAAGGTGTACGTGTTTGTGGTTGTGTCCATGTGTGCGTACTGTGTGTAAACATATGCATGCGTTAAACCAATAGCATCAGTAATTAAAGGGCCAGTTTTACCGAGGGATGAGTGGGAGGGCACTTTCGACATCTGTGTTCATCCTGCTCAATTAGCATAATTAATTAACGTTAATCAATCCAAACAAATTATTTTTTAACACCTAGAATAAATCACGACACAACTCTCCATTCCTCAGCACTGACTGATCCAGCACTCTGCAAAGTGTTCATTGATCAGCCAACAAATGAGACAATACTAGGCGATGAGGCTTTTTGTATTGTATTCCTATTGTATTCTCCTGTCTGAAGTTTTACATCATTTATCATTCCCCTGCCACAAATAGATAGCCTGTGATTAGAACTTGATGAAATGAATAAAGACAAAATTTATAAATAGCTTATCAGTTAACAAGGACACAAAACTTTCATTTATTTTGTATTTTTCATTTGGAGGAAATACAGTGTGCTCCAAAGAAAAGCAATGGCCAGAGAGTTGGTAGGAATCAATGAAAACAAATGTGAAAGCTGATCATATCAGATGTATAGGAGAGCAGAAACATCTGTTGGTCTGTAGCTATGCTAACAGTATTACAGTACCTGGGAACCCAAAGATGATGATGTAACCTCTGGAATGACCAGACAGCCTGTACCACATGGATTAAGATGTCAGTAGATGAGCAACTGTGTTGAGTTCCTCTTCTTGAATCCATCTTTGACATGTACATGTACGTGAGCTGTGATCAAAGCTCAGCAAATGTTACACTAGTGGCACCATGATGAGACAGATCATTTAGCCTAGTTGTTACTTTTTGTCTGTGCTTGTAAATGGATTTCATAGTAGAAGGTTTAGAGCAGACAGCAAGCCAGGCAGTGAAGCCTACTGCACTCCATTTGAACCGTTTGGCCAGTTTGCAACACAACTTAATAATTATTATCTGGTTGGTTAATTTTTTTTGTTGCTGCTGCTGTTATGTCTTGAAAGAAAACTTATTTGAATGCCTGATCCAAATGTGTATTTTCTAAGTAAATGAGATGTCAAATTATTGTGTAGTACTACTTCCTGCATTTTTTTTCCTGAATCTGCTCCTCCTCCCTTCTTTTCTGTGTGTGTAAATGAACCAAGTTGCCTTTGCCCCTCCAAATGTATTTAGTCTACTCTGCATGCTCCTTGTCTCCTGTGCCAGTTTTTCTTCAGTCCCAGTCACAAGCGTCCCAGCAGTGTTTTGTGTCCTGCCTCATTGTGTGTACAACCAGTTTCACTCACTGACATAGTGTTTAGCCTCCCAGTCTTGGATTTGCTTGCCTGACCCGCTTGACTAACTGTGTGCCGACCAACTTTGTATGACTGACGCTGTCTCTGATCTTGGTGTTTGGATCAAGCATTCTGAATACTCATCTCATGGTTGTGTTAACTTCGTTCTTTGCTCAGGACAGATGAAAGTCATAATTAGTTACTACAGCCACTAGGGGGCTCTGTCACTTGAATGCAAAATGTGTAATTTGAGGCACTTGCTGGAACTATTGACAGTGTCATTTTTCTAAGAAGGCATGTAAAAGGATCAAGCATCAACCTCAGAGGCTGAAAAGTGAAGCTAACACGCAGTTCTTCAAATGGCCACTAGGGGCTGGTTTTTAAACCAAGTCATGTTACATAAATACAGCAGAAAGATGTTTGAAATAAACATGAACGAACAATTTGCTCTTCAAAGCAAATGCTCTCAATAATGACATATGTACAGCGGTTGACTGTCACTGACCAGCAACTTCAAGCTGTGGAGTTCGTAATGCAAATGTATTCGTGTTTGTTTTGGGAAATACATTTCAATATATTACTGATTCAGCTTGTGATAAATGGAAAGCAAGGACAAACAATATCATTATCAAGAAAACAATTCAATATAGAAAGGCTTTAAAATGTGCAAAGTGTACATTTATACCAGACACAGCATAATTACTATAAATCAGCACTTGTGCCACTCTTTCTGATGACGTATTAAAATACAGAGACGTTTCTTGTTTCAAGGTGTAGCCTACCTTAATAAATGTCATCAGTTTTTTATTGTCATTTATTGTTTTCATTGAAATAGAAACTTGTAATTTCTCATGTTTTTTTTCTTGTCTTTAAAACAAAGATTAAAAAGGGCACTGCAAGTGAAAACCACAATCATGAAGCAGTTTCTTGGAAAGGGTGCTGCTATTTAAAATGATAAGGACTCCAATAACACACATACAAACACACATGTAAGCTCAACAGTGCACTCACACACACAAACAGAAACCACACTGATTCCTGTAAACTTGGCTATATGGCGGGTGCACCTGGTTAATGTGTCAAGGCTGAGTCTTTACCACAGTGGTCTGGTTTGAATCCAGCCCTAACCCTTTGCTGTGTGTCATCTTCTCACTCTCTCTGCTTTTCCTGTCTATCTCTACTATCACTGTCAAAAAAAAAAAACATTAACAAAAAATAATACGGCCTGAAGGTTTAATGAAAAAATAAAGACAGTTTCTAATAGACTTCGGACACATGTGCATGCACAGCTGGAAACATCTTCACATACACACACACACACCACTGAGACACATGCACACATCTCTAATATTGTTATATTGCTGTCAGGTTTTCAGTGGTGTGGGTTAATCAGAAAGGCAAGGGGAAGGGTGCTATCTACTCACCACACTGCCACATTTATCGATTCCATTTACACACAAATACACACACAACACACACATGAATTGACACCCATTTTCACCACAAGAACAGGCACCCATAACACCCCTTTAACTATTCCATTGGCCCCAAATAGATTTTCCCATTTTACGCTGTAGAGGCAGGGGAAACACTGGAGCAGAACTGAAAGTGATATAAATGTATCAAAAAACAGATGAACAAACACTGGGGGAAGATTTATTACTGGGGATTTTAATAAAAATTGGAGGCGGATGAATTGATTTTGGTTTAAGGGAGGGTGTTATAAGGAACAATTTATCGAGATGGCCCAGGTAAGATGCATTATTTTCCGATTGTTATCCGGCTTCCCTGTTTAAGGGGCTGATTTGTGTTGTGTATTGCATTTTATGGGTAAGAAGGAAAGGGGAACTTTCGATGATTTAGGTGGGATGTATTAATCAAAGGCAGCTGGTGTGAACCATAGATCGCCAAGCAAAAGAGGTACAGGTGACAGCTCATTCTGCTAAAGAATGTTTTGGAGCTGCACATCACCGCTTCTCAATTCCCCTTTCTTCTTTGCACTCTTTCTCCGCCTCCCTCTTTCTTTCTCTCTATATTTCACTATCTCTCTCGCCTCATCATCTAGGTCTTTTTCTCTTCCCTTCCTCTTGTGCTCCCTCTCTGTATCCATGCCTCTTCTCCACAGTTCAGTGCACACTTGGTTTTAATTTTATGAGGCCGAGAGTAGCTTTTAACCATCCATGCGGCAAATAAACGGGGGATTAGGAGTATTTAGTGTTTTCCTCCTCCCTAAAAGCCTCATACTTCCTCAGTGCTCAGTGACCTTTGCTGCTGCCTCTGACATGTGAAGAGACAAGCCCATCATCATCAGGTTTATACATTCACTCTGCTATCAGTTGGTGTGGTAATGCCTGTAAATGATGTACTGTTTGCCTTTGTATCAACTGCTTGGTTTCTGCTCTGTCTAGCTCATGGTGTAGCTGGTTTTGCCTGGGTATCTCAGTTTTGTTGTTTGTCTGTTGTTGTCTGTGTGTGTGTGTGTTCAATTATAATCATCATTCTTTGTGTCAGTCTATTGCCATGTCCTACCTTATACCCCATTGGCAATTTTGCTGTGACTGTTTGGGTCTCATAATAAACCAATCTTTCTTATTAGCAACTTTACTTTTGTGCACGTGCACACACACACTCACACACACACACACACACTCACAAATAAATAAAACTTTACAAAGTGCAATCATGGGACCGGTGTTGGACACCCTTGCCCCCTATCTAAATCTTCAAGCCCACAGCATAAGACATAGACCAGCACACACACACACACACACACACACACAAATGCGGGCGCACGCGCACACACGCACACGCAGACAAACACACAACGAAAGGCTATATTGCCAGGCCAGTCACCTGTGGCCAGGGCTGATTTCTGTTGATTTGAAAGTTAGATTGGTCCTGTGATGAATGAGGCTTTTTTATGTGAGTGGGCACGATAAAGGTGTAATGGACTCTATGAACTCTATAATAGTACAATCAGATTACACTTTGCTCACACTCAAGAGTTTTTGTCATTTAACAAATAAAATTAAGTAATTGTTGTATGGAAATCTGTTTTTATATTTTACCTGCAAAACAAACTGTAAAATGTATTTTATTATTTTATTTGGAGTACTACAGGTAAGTACCTTTATAACATACTTTGGGAAAACATTTAAAGTAATGGTCCAATCATGGAAATCAGTTAGCGAGAAGTGGGAAAGCAAATCTGTCTGTGGGGATAACGGCCAAAAGGCCAAACCCAGTCAAAGTTCCTTGGACACACACAGTGAACCACAAATACAAGTGTGTTGATGCGTGTTATAGTGTGGTCAATAGCAACCAGCAGCTACTTCACATTCAGGAGCATGGCTGGAGTCAACCACATAATGTCTAAAACCACACAGAAGTTCACCATTGACACACTGAAGAATTTCATTAATGAACTACCAAGTGATAGGCACACATCCATATGTTACATCCAGCATTCAAAGAATACATCTTTTTATGAATATATTATGTTCTTTGTGGATTATAAGCGATCCTGATCTCAAATAGCAAACGTTGTGCTTTGTTTGCAGAGCAAGTTCATTTGCACTACAGCCACACATTATACAACTGAAAGTGAACGTGTAACTGAATGAGCATGCACAGATACATCCAAACATCACAGACTTAAGGTCAATGTAATGTGCAGTATACTCTCACATACACAATCACATCCCCACTTACACAAGAAACCATAAATGTAATCAGGGGCTTCTGTAGCCCATGAATCATGCACAGAGGCCCGTAGGGGGCAAAGGTCAAGGTCTTTATGAGCAGCTGAAAGCCCCCTGCTCTGAGAGTTGTAATGTACTTTTTGCCCCCTCTTTTTCTTTCTCACTCAAGTCAGACAAGAGCCAAGCAATTACATGATAATTCAGGAAGAAAGAAGCTCTATCTATCCATAGCAATGGTGGTTATTGTGGCAGTGGGGTGTGGTTTTGGTATCAGTCTGGTTTGGGAGGCAAAAGTGGTTGGCATGTAGCTCCACTCACAGCTGCTGTTAGTTGGTAATTAGTGCTCATGTCTATTTATCTGTCTAGCGGAGAGACTGGAAGTCTGTTTTCCTTGGACCACACTCATTGCCAATTCACCTTCTGCACTCAAAAACAAGCAACTTGGAAGTGAACTCAAAGTAGTGGCCAGTGTTAATGCTGTGTGTTAAATGATCTAATTGCGGTGCATGTGCAACTCCCTGTACTTCTATCTGACATAACACAGCCAATCCTGCTTTACTACACCGGACTGGCAGCCATAGGATCAGACCTCAATGGGGCAAGCAAGAGTGCCTCACTTTGCTATTGTACAGAAAAGCCTCATTCTGAAGAGTGAATAAGCTGCATGGTCCTTTCTGTGGCACATGAAGGCAGTTTGAGTAAGGTCCAAAAGGTGTTTTCTGCAGCCGTGGATGATGTCATCATTGTGCATGACAACTGGGAGTAGGATCTGCAGATGGTGGCTGTAGTCCTGGGGTCCCCAAGGCAAGACTCGTGGCCAACCCCTAAAAAGTGTGTAATTGGGCAGGGGGAGATTCAGAGTCTGGGGAACCTGCTGGCCCAAAGGCAGGTGCGCCCCAAGCTAAGATAAGTCCATCGCCATTACCGCCTGCCTGAGGCCCAGACTTAAAAATGATGTGAGGTGGCTCACATGGCTGGGTGGGTTCTGGCTGTTGGTCCTTTATTCTGAACTTTCCGGTGCTGACCAGTCCCCTGACTGATCTTGCTTGGAAGGGAGATCCAGTCTAGTAAACAGAGCAGAGCCAGGAGGCATTTTAGAAGGTTAAAGTGTCCCACTGGTGAACCATTGTTAACTCTTGTCTCTTGTTTGTCTCTGGACATATAACAGACAGACAGATGGGAACCTTTCTGTCCCACTTACCACTAGGGAACAACAACAAAGGCGCCACCATTTGCAGGGTTAATAGTTTTAATGGCAGTAATGTTGGTATTCTTCTGGCACCATAGGCAGAAGTTGGGGATACCATGGACTGGTGAATATACAGTAGCTCTTGTCTTGCCAATTTAGGCTGTGACTCTCTCTCCAATGACCACTAAATATCCTCCTCAAACTTAGTTCAAAACAAATGATCAATACAAAGGGTTTCAAAAGGATGCTGAAGTTCACAGAACTAGTCATTTCCCATTCATCTTTATTTCTGTGGAAATCCTTAATCAATCATGCATTAAATCTATTACATTAAAAATATATGATAAAAGCAGACATGAAGACAATTTGACCTGCTTTTAAACTTCGACAAAAGTTCCCCAACACAGCATCTGTCCAGCATTAACGTGTTAAAGCTGGACATGGTAGAAATCCTCTGCTTCTCCCCATCCTGCATAATATGCATTAATTCTACAGGAGAAAAAAAAAAACATCTCCACAGGGGCTGAGCACAAGTTAAGAAGCATGAAAAAAGGAACTTTGACAATACCGACATATGTAGCTACAGATGTTCCCACAAGAAGATGTTCAATTAATCATTAAGTAACTCCACATGTCACTGCCTCAACTAAACAAGGTCCAGCGTATCTGAGCCATACAGTATACGTTCCTGTCTGTGTGCATGTATATGAGTGTGTGTGTGTGCCTGTTTGTGTGTCAGGGCTGATTGCTCTTGACTTCATTAATCTCTGCAGTGTGGTTATGATTAGCTCTCTGAGGTATGCCAGAGGACATCTGACACGCATGCGCGCACTCACACACTCACTGTCAGTTCTGGCCACCTCTCCAGCCTATCTCTCTCACAGGCCAATTAGCTGGGAGCAAAGAGGAATAGACTAGCTATTGCGGTGATAGGACATTCAAAATACACATGCAGGCATACTAAAGGTTTATTATACTTCATGGAGAAGCCAGACTGTGTGTGAAGGTATGAATGTAGTCAGACACACATATTCACACTGATATGCTCAGTTCGCAATTGCAGCCAATGGATGTTTTGGAGATGCACAGTCATGCTCCAGGAATGGCAGAATAAAAAGTTGCAGAGGGTTGATTTCAGTATTTTGTATTTTTCAATAGAGAGCTGAGTGACCCTAAAGTTTCTAACTGTAAATTCTCAGGTGTGTAGAGATTAAACTGGAGACCAACAGAAGTGATCTGTGTGAAGCCCTTGTGTTCCACTGCAACTTTAATATGCACTTTTTTAGTCTTTATACTTCCTCCTTTGCTCCGGTCATAATTACTGCAGGCGCTAGAGGTTGCTTAAAAATAAAACAAAGCTATGGGTCATAATAAGCTGCTTGCACAGACAACCTATGGGGTCATTTTCCACAGGAGGATAGTCCCGAGAGAAAGAAAAGAGACAGAGGTTGATGTCAAAGAAAACGAGACACTACAAAATGTTAAAAAGCCTGGCTGCACAAAGATAAAGCTAGTAAGCAATGCAAACCAGACAGAGCACACAAAAGTCAGGCAGGAATCAGAGCAAGAGATGAGAATATTAGTGGATGGGTTTGAGTAGATGAAAAGAACAAGTGAAGTGTAAGTCGTGAAGTGCTACAGAGATGGAGAAGACGGAGAAGCCTCAGATGCATGCCTACTCCCCGCCATGATCAGAGTATGCACTGGATGATTTATTTTCCCTCTACAATATTGAGTCCATGGAGAAAAAAATCTACATTCCATTAAACTACTGAGGGTTTTATTTTGAAAGGAGAATGTGATTGTGGGTGTGGATGTGTGGCGGTATGGAGGAATGGCCATCTTGTAGCAATCATGCAACTTAAAAATGTCTCTGCTTATCATTTATTCTCTTCCTCTCTTCCTTGTTCTCTGCTCTGATGCCTTTCTTCCTTTCTATAAAAAAAGTGCAATTATATAATCAAAGAGAACATTGCTTCAAAATAAGAGAGAACAAACTTTTTTCAGCCACATTCATAAAGGCTTACTACTGTGTCTGGACTGTGCCAGCCCAGAAGTGCAGGTTCTCCGCCATCTGAAATTCACTCTGTATTATTTAGGCCTGATTTTGCATATTGAGGGGACACTGTGCAAAAACCAGGAAAATATATAATAAGTGTGAATACCTGCAGTGGATAAGGGTCACACATTTTTTTTTCTTTTTTTTTTCAAATCCAATTTAGCGTTTGTGATTCTTGCCTTGACTCTACACAGAAAACATACCGCCACATGAATGTGTGTACAAAATGACAAATTGTTTAAAAGAAGAATGAGAGGAGTAGTGATGGAACAATGATGCCACATGTGTACTGTAGCTCGTCTGTGTGTGTGTCTGTATGTGTGCGTGTGTGTGTGAGAGAGAGAGAATGTGTGTATGTGTGTGAGTGTGGTGATGAATCTCTCATTGTGACAGTGGGGCCGGCAGCAGTGAATGTCCTTCTGGGTGGGACATACACACACACACACACTGAGACACGCATACACAGATGGAAACGACCACACTAATGGATCACCCCTGTCTGCGCGCAATCCGCCACAAATAATGATGAACCACCCCTGCATTAAACTATTTTACACAATGCTCAATTCATTACTTCTCTCTCTCTCTCTCTCCCTCTCTCTCTCTCTCTCTCTCTCTCTCTCTCTCTCTCTCTGTGGGTATAGGTGAGCTAATAAAGGTATGATATTTCTCCTCTACCGGCACAATCATAGTTTTTATCCATTAGTAGGATATTAGGATGGGGAATGAGGAAAGGAGGGAGGGGATGGGATGGAGAGGGGAAAAAGAGATGGCTTCAAATTGGTTTAAAAGCATTGCCACTGTAAAAAGTAACAGCAGCCCCAGGTGGAAAATTATGAAGGGGCAATTTGCATAGTTTTGGTTTAGAACACCAGGGCTTCCCTCAGGCCTTTCTGAGCTCTAGGTGAGCTTCTGGATTTGGTTCTCTCCACTAACATTTCAGTGTGGTGGAGTTAGCACTATGTATGTGGTGTTAATTATCTTAAAAGGCCAAAAAAAGGAGAAAAAATGGAAACAAGGCTTAAGGTCAAGACATTTGTCAAGTTTGATCTTATAAAAATGATTCAAAAGACTCAGCAGAGGCAAAAAAATATCAATTATTACTTAATGGGATGGAAGAATAAACAGCTATAATATTGTCACATTGACACTGAGAGAGACAGTGAATAGAAAAAGACTGTAAAAGAAGTGCACACAGCCCATAAAGTGTTTGGATATTAATTGATTTGAGACAAATTCTTTAGAAACCATTGACTGAACTTGTGTAACAAAAAAAAAGATAAATAAATTAAAATAAACTAGATGTAAAATAAATGTAAAGGAAATGGGGCCAAACTAAAAACATTATCTAAAATGAACATAATTGACAGCAGAAGATTAATGATGAAATTTTCTCTGTGAATCAATTAATCACAATTGTTTTCATTTGAACACAATTTCCCTATTTAATTTGAAACTGTATTGTTGCTAATTAATCAATAGCTAATCAAAACAAAATAACTCATGTATTTGGCTTATTAGAAATATGTCTATCATTTTCTTTGTTTATCACAAAATCAAAATGTGTTGTGTTCAAAATGTTTCAGGCTAAAAAAGTATGACAGTTGGTGAGACTCGTTTTTCTTTTTTTGTCTGACTCATTTTCCAGCGTCACTTTGCTCAGTGTGGGAGAGAGGAGAAGAAAGAGTCATTATGGATTTCAATTAAGTGATCCCTGGGCAAAGAGGGATGCATCAGAGTGGGGGAATTAATGTGCTGCGGACAGATGTTTAATAATAATGGCCGAACTGGCCCTGCCGAGAAACACACATCCCATCCACCGCACCCTACTGTGGCAGTAGGAACACACAAGCACCAACAGACACACACAGATAGGCCCACATACACAGACACTAACATATAATCACTCATACACTGACACACACAATAATGATTCATACACACACACACACCGTGCGGAGCAGTGTAGCTATGACAGTCTCACACACGCACTCACACATTTACTTATAGACCCTGGTATCACCAGTGGCGTGTGCATGTGTCTTTATGACCAGTGCTGGCCACAGCGCATATGGCCCTCATTTACGAACAATGGGCATGGAGAATGACTCGCTGGATGAGCTTCCTGACTGTGAGAGGTGACTGGAGGCATGTTAAACGACATGCCCCGTATGGAGAGATGGAGTGAGAGATAGAGACAGAGAAAAAGAGAGAGAGGGAGTGGGTTTACATCAGTAATGCTGGATAAGGAATTGCTGCCTCATTGAGCAACAAAAATGTTTTGATTGAGAGGAGATAGAGGATGGAGAGAAGAAAAAAACAGAAGCAGAAAAGTGAAAAGAGAGAAAAGGAAAAAGTAGGAAGAGAGAGAGATGAAAAGGGGAAGAAATCTGAACAGATGAGAAGGGAGGAACTGACTTGATGGAGGAGTGTATTACAAGTGTAGAGGGACGTGGAGATGGTCTAGCTGGGTCTAGAAGTGGGTCATTAGACAGAGTGTAAACAGCATGTCTTTTTATGAAGTGCTCTCACTCTCCTTTCTGTGTTGTTCTCTCTCAGACACACACCTGGTGACACCTAATCAGTGTTGTAGCAGGACGAATGGCTTCCAGCCGTCCTTACAGTCTTGTCAAAAACAACACTTCCTTAAAAATCTCTCCGTCTCTCTCTCTCTCACACGCTCACATACAGTCTTGTCACAACAACATTTCTCCGGTAATTACCAGGATGGCCTCTCTCCTGCCGCCCCTCGATGGATGGGTTGAGCCACCATGGGTTCACCCCTCCAGCCATAACTCTACCTAGGACGTCTGCCTACCGCTCCTCACCACCGTGGTGGCCCTCAGACAGCAAATTGGCCTCAGAGAAAGACAGAGGGACAGAATAAGATTCTCAACAAGCATATTGGCGTACAGAGAAGCAGGCATGCCTGCACATAGACATGAAAGAGCATAGAGACAGATACACACACGGGAAACATTCATTCACTTTCGCTATTTGTCGTTTTCCTGTCTCTAAGGAATAATCTATAATACAGACAGTCTTTCCCTCTGACCATTGGCTAGACAGATATCTTTCCTTGAACAGATATAAAAGTGCACACACAAACACACACTCACCCCTGCTGAGGTGATCATTTTGACAGGTGAATATACTGTAGCTGAAGAGGAGTGGAGGACTGAAGATGATGGGAAATATAGGGAAGGGAGAAATAAACTGATAACTGTAAGATGAAAGGTGATAACGTCAGGAAAAGGGGGGAATAGCTTATATGGAAGGATGAAGGAAGGAAGGAAGAAGGGAGGCAGCTGGCAGATCAATACACAGATCCTGAATCTGCAACATGTAAAGAGTCTGTTTTTTTTCTTTCTTTCCTCCAATCCTTACACTAGGCCTATATTATTCACATGGTATTTAGCCTACTATGCATGAAATAGACAAAATTTCAAAATTGAAGCAAGACCATCCAAACTTATCAGGGCACCTTCCTTTTGTCAAAAAAAGAAAAGAAAAAGTGGTATTGAATCCCACATTGCCCATGATGGCTGTTTCAGTGTATCAGTCCTGTGTACTGGTGTGTGATCTATGAATGTGTGAGTGAATGGATGATGGCAAACAATTTTAAAGCACTTTGAGTGCTTTGAGATTGGAAAAATGCTATAAGTGCAAAAATAACAATAGTACTCAGCAAAAAAAAATTTAGAACCTGCGCTGCACAACTTTTATGCTTGACACAATCACTGGGATTGCCAATTTGTTATTTTTTTAACGGATTCTTGCTCTTTTTAATCACTTTAGAAATAGGACACAGAAAATGAAGTCCGAGGTGAAAAATAGGTAGCCTACCTTCTTTGGCCCCTTGATTTTGTCGTCACGTGTCAACACAGGTTAGACACTTTTGAGCTGCCCTAGAGAAAGTTCATTTTTACTAGATGACTGTGAACGCATCTCTAGGAAGACCGCGTCGCCAAGACAACAAGTAAACGCACGCCAGAGTAGACATGGCGGAGCTGCTTAAAATAAAAAGTGACGCTGAAAACTTGCAAAGGGAGTACTTCCTCAGAAACAGGTGCGTATTTTTTGATAACATCAGTTATAAATGACAACTGTGGATGTTGTTCAGCAGTTTCACAGGCCATTACTTACCTGAAATTTCAGCTATGCCTGTAACCACCTGCTAACTAGCATGTCATGTTTGTTGTCAGGGTAAGCTAGCTGCTATTACTTTTATCTAACTGTTGTACTTTTAAGTGTACTGTACATTACAAACACGGTTGTATGCATCGGCAGCGGTGCCACGAGGAAGGTAAATCATATGGTCGTGAGAGGTAATGAAACTCTAAAGCACCTGTAGAGCAAATATACACATGGGACCCACATCAAAGTCAGTCGGTGAGCTTTGCAAGTACCGACTTTAGCACGTAATATAACGTTACACACACACACACACACACACACACACACACGATGCCCTACAATAATGTACATTGTTATTTTTGTGTCTTGTGTGCTTTAGCCAAGCTGAGGAGAACAGACCTAAGGAAAACCAAGCTGCCATCCGGGTCCAGAGCTGGTTCAGAGCCTGCAAGGTGCGGGCTTACCTCAGGTATAACATGTATGGGCGCTGGGCGTGTCTTGGTCTAATGAGACGTTTGGTACATACTCCTTTGCGTGCCACAGGCAAAATACAATACAAGCCTTAATATTTTATATACTAATTTGAGGCTTGCTTTTTCCTGTGGGGGTTGAAAAACATCCAGACAGGACTCAAAGAGTTAAAGGGATAGTTCACCCTAGAATGATATTTCGCTCATTATCTACTCACCCTCATGTTGACTAAGGGCTGGAAGAAGTTTCAGAGTCCACCGTCCCTTCTCTGAGTTACAGGGGGTCTTGGCGTAACAGTGCATGTCCATATAACGGTTGCAAAGGGACACCAGAGCTCTTCGTAAAAAAACACACACAAAAAAACATCCAAATACCTCCATGCTGCTCGTATGTAATGTCCGTCTTGTGCTGAAGCCCCAAATTGCGTAATTGTCCCGAAAAAAATTAAATAAGTCTATATTTTAAGCTTGTTTGTAGCGGAAGCTTCTCGAAGCTCCTCTTCCTGGTCCGTCCAAATCTCGCGTGATTTGCGCCGGCGTCAGTGCGGTTACTGCGAATCACGCGAGATTTGGACGGACCAGGAAGAGGAGCTTCGAGAAGCTTCCGCTACAAACAAGCTTAAAATATAGACTTATTTAATTTTTTTCGGGACAATTACGCAATTTGGGGCTTCAGCACAAGACGGACATTACATACGAGCATCATGGAGGTATTTGGATGTTTTTTTGTGTGTGTTTTTTTACGAAGAGCTCTGGTGTCCCTTTGCAACCGTTATATGGACATGCACTGCTACGACAAGACCCCCTGTAACTCAGAGAAGGGACGGTGGACTCTGAGAATTCTTCCAGCCCTTAGTCAACATGAGGGTGAGTAGATAATGAGCGAAATATCATTCTAGGGTGAACTATCCCTTTAATTTCAAGGGAAACCCTGGTACTAGCTCACTTCCATAATTATCCCACTTCTAGAGCTTTGCAAATGGCCTGGAGGAATAAATGTCGCTTGCACTCTGTGCTCCTTTCACACGCGCAGAAATGAATGTCTCTATCTCTGTGCCTGATCCTATGCTGTGACCCCAGCACCATTCTGCAGGGTCAGCAGACAAACTTCCAGACAGTAGGTTAATTCAGATTACTTTAGTTAATTGATCAATGCGTTAAGTGGATAATTAGCAACAATTTTAGCTGCCTAAGTGAAACTCCGGGGTTGTGCTATACCCACTATAAGCATTGATTTTCTGGGCATATAAATGGCCTTTTGGAAATTGATGGCCTCATTGGAGGCAGAGAATCGCAGTGGACTTGCATTTAGAGTATGTTTGAAGATGAATACAAATGTGTGCAGCTGACTTAAAGGAGGTGAAAGGCTCATTGGACATGATCGAATGCCTGGAGGAGCAGAAATGTTCCGTGTGTGTGTGTGTGGGTGTGTGTGTCTTTGTGAAAGCATGTGTTTGTAAGCATAATGTTTCCCTGACCTTTTTAATTGAAGTCCTTTACAACCTTTCATTTGTATTCAGAAAATGGCTCTTTATTGTTTTTCAACAAGAGTTTGCAGTTTATTACAGCTGTAGCAATCTTATGGTTATATGGTGATTTAATTAATTACAGTGCATTATATACAGGAATGCAATTCAACCATCTCTTTTTTTTTCTATGCAGGTGCCTTGTATTTCTATAATGAATTAATTATGTTTTCTTTTTTTTAATAAGTATCCTTTTTTTTATAGTTCATGCCTAAGTAAACAAGTGATCAAATAAAGAAATACAGAATTTAATTTACATTTTAAATAAATACATATTCTCTATTTTTTTTTTTTTTTACCTCATTTTAACTACGGGAAAATATGCATTTATCCTCTCCCCAATATGACTTTATTACAGCCATCTGCACAAGAAGGCAATCATTATACAGAAGATATGGCGGGGCTTCACAGCAAGGGCACGTTTCAGAAAAATGGTGAAGGTAAGCAAGCGCCTGGAAAGGCTATAGATATATTGATTATGTTATGATAGCATGCATTAGAATTCAATTGCTATATCCCTAAGTCCCTGCGTCTGACCTTAAGAAATATAATTCACTCATTACACATTGGGAAATTAGCACTTAGGAAATATGATGCAATGTGATAAGGAATTCCATCTATATCGCGAACTCCTGGGATGCATATAGAAAGACTGTGGCGAAGAAAGAAAGAGAAGGAAGGAGTAGAAGTGTGTATGGTGAGTGTGTGTGTATGTGTGTGCTTCAGTAAAACAAGGCCCCATTTTCAGCATATTGCCTCCAACTGCTTCTTAATTGAACAGATTGTTGATACCGGATCCAATACCCAGCGCTCTCACATATAATTTTCCCCTGGATTGAGTTTTGTAAACGTATCACAACAAGCTATTTATCATGCCTGTAAATTGACTGTTTGTTAAAGCATAACTGCCAGCCGCCGTTTGGGAGGCGTTCAAGAAATGGAAAGAGGGGGGTGTATGGGTTGGGGGGGGGGTGAGGGGTGGTGAAATAAACGATGAAGGATGTGTCACAACACACATATGGGCTAAAAAGAGGCTGTTTGGTCTCATTTGGAAACAGACGAGCACTAATTTGAATCACTCAAAATTGCCACAGCGCACTATTTTGAATTAGCCCTGAAAGATTCTGTTCTTCCTCTCTCTCTCTCTCTCTCTCTCTCTCTTTCTCTCTCTCTCTCTGTCTGTCTTTTCCTCTCTCACTCTTGTGGACCTTATCATGTGTAATGTGACGTGCACAAAGCCTCATCTCAAAACATCAAGCTGAATTTACAGCCTCCTTTCAAGTCTTTGTCTTCCTTCCCTTCCACTCTTCCCTCTCTTCCCTGTCGTTATTAATAAAGACATGTTGAGATATGAATCCCTTTTATGGTCGACTCTCCAGTTTGCTCCTGAAATGTGCCCCCAGTGGTCGGCCGACACGTTTGGTGTGCGACGGCCTGTCGAGAGCGCTGCTGAATATTCTCTGGCCTTTTGTTAGTCTCTTTTGGCAGCGCTGTCATTGATTATGAAATCCAGAGGAGAGCGTTTGGCCGTCATACATCTCCATTAGCTCACTGCTTGACTACCATAGATTTTCTTGGCCCTTGTCTGCGTTGGTGTATTAAGAGAGTACTGTTCTCCCCTTGATACAAAGTCCCGTTAACCACTCTCTCTCTCCCTCTCTCTATCTCCCTCCCTCCCTCCCTCTCCTTTCTCTCCCTCTCTTTCTCTCCATACCCCTGACTTTTTCTTGTTTCTCTTGTCTGTCTTGCTTTCCCTCCCTCCTGCCCCTTCCCCTCCCCTCTACAGTGGACCTATCTGTGCTGCCTCTGTGCAATGTATTATGTATAAAGAGCTCTTTATCTTTGACGCCTGCTGTGGACAGATCAGAGGGCCGGGAGACAAGGTGTAACGCCATCTTTTCCTTTGTGTTCACAGGCGGCATATTTTATCATGAAGATGAATTTCTACGAGGAGATGGCGGTCAGGGTAAATATCGCCACAGTGTCTTATTTTAGTAAATGGGGAGTCGTGGTGGGGGGACACTGTTTCTGTGTGTGCTGTGAACCCCCACATGGTACACAATAGTAGCCTGTAAGCACTTCATCACACCATTTTACCATAATAACTTCTTTAATCCTATCTTCCTCCTCTTTAATGCTGTGTTTTTGTTTTAATTTGTAACATTATTTAATCCAATTAGAAATCAGATATTATGCACAAATATCTGATTAAATTATACTCGGATATACTTATTTAAATGACTCACTGTAGTTGGTCTATTTATATTGTCAGTATTAACCACTCTAAAAGGGGCCTGCCAGTGAATGCTGTCTTTTTTTTAAATCAAATTGGCTTGTACCTCAGTCTTAGCAGCATTTATTTTATTTTTCTATTCTCTTCAATGCCCTCAATAGTTACTCCTGTTCAACTCATAAATCACAGCACTGTGGCTGTGACTGATGCTTTGGCATTTTTACACAAGGATATTGCGCCGAAACCTTATATTTTTACTATTCCTTATAGTCCACTCTTTTGGCTAACAGTTTCATTCTGCCTCAACTATTAAAAGGTTTTATAGGCCAACAAAAAAATCCACTAGTGTTTATTGAAGAGTGTCTGTCACTGTCCACGTGGTTATAATATTTTCATATTGGTGGAAAAGCCTGGAAATTGAGGGCTTCAAGTTTTACACTTAATAGAAACCCAAACAAATAAAGCTGACCACCCTGTAGTTTCAATAAAGGTCACATTACAAGAGAGACATGGATTCAGGAGGAGTGTTTGACCCTAGCTGTATTAGGTGACAGGGTGAAAGTTTAGAGGTCATATCACCATGTTGAGCAAAGTGGAAGCTTCTGAAGTAAGAAAGCTTTATTACCAATATAAAATAACCACTGTTTCCTATAGGAAGCAATAGGAATTTTAATTGAAAATGAAATGTGTGTGGATAGAGAAGCAAAGTGGCTTAGTGGTTTGCAGTTAAAGAGGATACAGGGTTTGAAATGTGCATTTTACTCTTGTCTGGGTTCTCTTTGGGTGCTCCAGTTTTCTCCCACCTCAAAAGCCATATGTGGGTATTACGAACATTACTGCCACTGCCCTTGACCAAGGCTTTGGCCTCAGAAGTGGTGTTGGTCCCTTGGCGCTGCACTGTGCACTGCCCACAGCTCCTAAAGAGATACCATGGGACAAATACAGAGAAAAACGTCCCCAGGCTGATCAATTAAGTGTAACTTAAAACTTAGAGTTTACAGTTACAGTTAGAAAAAACAATAAAAGGTTATAGTGAAAATATATCTAATAACTGAATGTGGACCAGTATTTTTTTATGATGACACCTGTGGAAAGACTTAATGATTGAATGTGTTTTTTTAGATTGCTCCTTCCCTGCTCAATTTTGGCAGGACTTTGAGCAATCATTTGCAGTCTCAGACTCTAAAAATCTCTCCTGGATAATTGGCCTTTTGGACAGACTGAAGCTTTGTTCATGTGTATGAAAATGAACTAGAGAGAGAGAGAAGGAGAGAGAGGGAAGGAGCAAGATTCTGTGCAAACATGAAGGACATCTGCACTCACAGTCCTTTTTTCTTCTTCTTCTTTTTTTTTTTTTTTTTTTTACCAAAGAAATAGTCAGTGTGTAAATAGAGAGAAAGAGAGACACAAAGGGAGAAACAATCATCTCAGAATCCCCTTGTGACATTTCCTTTGAATCAATTTAGATTCTATTCTTTTTTCTCTTCTCTCCTGTTGTCTTTATCACGCCGTGGTAGCTAACAGAGGATAATGTATTAGGGCCGTAATAGAAACCAGTGTTTACATGCCGCACCCTGGATTTGTATTAGATTCAACAGCATTGATTTCACTAGTCAACAAAGGTCAGCAAGAACTTGGGAGGTGGCAATTACTTTATTTAAAATTATCTATTGACTGGCAGATCAATGCTAATTCTCATTTTGCTCTTTGTTGTTTTTCCCCATCCTCCACTTCTTCTACTCTCTCCTTTTCCCTCTTCTCATTGTGTGATTATTCTTTTACCTGCCATTGTTTTAATCTCCTAATTAGTCTGAAGGACATCCGCCCCCTCGCTTTAAAATGGTCCACTGGTGGATGTGGGTGTGTGTGCTAGCTGCTAGCAGCCTTCACAATCAATGTGGACTTATACAGTTAAATGTATGAAGCTGTGACAGCTGTCTGTTCCACCTTGGACTGTCCCCCCATCACTCCAGGGGGAAAAACTGCATGCATGTTTATGTGTGTTTTAAAAGTTTTTTCCCATAGACATATGTTAATATGTATTGTTTTTCTTGGGTCCTTCAAACTTTAAACTAATGAGAAGAAGCGTTGGTAAGATGGTACTTAGTATGGCAGAAAATGAAAAGAAATACAGCATAACAACGTATTTGTTCCTATGACTTTGTAATATGCTGGTTTTTGTATTAAATACTGTACGTTGGAAGAAAAGACAAACAATAAACTGAAAAAACAAGAATTAAAGACCATAACACCACCATGACTGATTAAATTGGTTTTCAATTCGAATGACTAGTATTTAGTATTATAATTCTTTCATATTTGTTAGTTGTATACACACCACCACCTTTTGAAGCAAACCTCTGTCATGCTTGTATCCTTCACAGATCCAGCGGAGATGGAGAGGATTCTTTGTGAGAAAGTATATCCATAACTTCTACGTACGCAAGAGCTATCTGAAAGGGATTTCCAGAAAGAATGAACTTGTCAGGTAAAATAGCAAAAGAAATGGTTATGAATATGAGAGATAAGACAGTTTGATGTTATTGCAGCTGGATTAAAGCCTGCTTCTCGTGTGCTCTCAGTTTAGTACAGGGGGTTAAGAAAAAAGGAAATTGTTGTACACAGTACTTCACTGTGTCTTCAGTTTTTTTCCACTGCTGTGTGTCTGTGTGTGGGTGCGCATGTGTGCAGACACATGCGTGAAAGGTGTTGGTAAGATCTGTACTTGCGTAGTTGATAGTGTATGAAGAGAACGGAGATAGGAGAAGAGGAAAGGAAGAGTGAAGGAATGAAAGAGACTCAGATATAAAGAGGTGGAGAGGAAAGAAGAGAGAGAGAGAGGGAGAGAGAGAGAGAAGCCCTCTAAAATGCTCGAGGCTAAGAGTGAGAGAAGTGAACGATGTGAAGAAATTAAAAATTAGCCTCTGATTTGAACCGCAGCTCATGCATTAATAAAACATCCTGTGCTCCAGGGCTTACTGCTAGAGATATGCCATCTTTTATTTTTGACAAAAAAAGAAAAAAAAACATCACGTTTAGCTAATAGTCACATTTTTAATGTTGCTAATATATTTTACCAGAAAATATCTTTAGGCCTCAGCTAAAATTAAATGTAAATTTGTTAAAGTGCTCCTTGGATCACTGACTTCCCCCCTCACTTCCCCACCAGCGTTCCATACTCCTTGCCCCTTTTGGAGGTAGGGGGACTAGGCTGTTGAAGTCCATGAAAGAAGTGTTGTCACCTCAGTTTAATAATGCATGAAGACAAACATGCGCAACTTTGTTATACAGACATGAGCACTACTCCAGTGATAAAAGACATAACACCAGGCATTATTGTGCTAATTATTTCTTAAGTAAACTTGACCAAGTGTGGAAACTGAGCATTTCCAGAGGTCATAGTGGAATTGGTAGTCTATGCGTAATTAGGCCAAAAGTAACAGCTCATGAAAACCATTACAAATAAAAATTTTTACAAAATACATACAGTACACGTTAAATGTTGTAGGTCTCGACATCAGCTTACACTTTGCAGTCCATAACAATAACAGTTTGTTTGTTTTTAACAGCTATTGAATATGGCCTTACTATATCTCTCTTTTTCCACTCCTACATAACGTATTTTGAGAACAGGTTTATATAAAGTTAAACTAGATGGACAAAGTGTGATGTGACTGATTTGTGTGTACTGATTTGGTTGTATTGTTTCAACTACGTGACATCCGTCTCTTGAGGCAACCCCTTTCCTCACACACACACACACACACACACACACACACACACAGCCCCTCCTCCACAGTGGTTTCGGGTGTTGAGGTCACTTCACTTCTCCAGTTAATCACATGTTTATTTAGTGCTGCTGGGGTCACGATCAATTAACGCCGTGCCGGCATTTATTTAAAATATCCTTTCTGTGTTAGCCACGGAGCCCTTGGATCACACGCTGCCTGATCACTCACCTTGCAAAGGTCTACTTTTTAATCCACCGGCATGCTCCCTCCCTCTGTAAGTCCGTGTGTCTGTCTGTCCAACCCTCTGTATAAATTATTCAAAGTTGGACTAATGGTCCCCATTTAGCACAGGCTGATCGGCTGCGCATGGTAATGATATAGGAGTAATACATAGACTGCTGAACCTCTCTCCCGCTCCCTCTCTCTTTCTCTGACTCTCTGTCGAAGTCTCTCTTTCTGTCTCGTGACAGATCTCCCCCACACAAAACCATCTGTGTCATTTCATTAGGTACAGCATCAGGCTAATACATGCTACCTATTCTACCCTCTTCACTCTACCCCTCTCCTCCAATCTCTGCCTCTTTTCTATGTCTTTCTTTTTCTCTTTCTCCATCTACTTTGCTCTATATCGTTCTCTCCCTCTCTCTACCATTGGTTAACTGTGCCTCAGTGTCCATCCTCATCCATCCTTCCTCTCCTTCTGCATAGTCTAATGAAGTCAGGACCCCGGCGCAGTCCCCACTCTGCCACAGTTTTCCTTGATACCCCAACAATTTATCACTTTGTCAGGGAGACACTTAAAGTTCCTGGGCTTTAATAAGGGCATGCAGTGGGAAGATGGGGGCAATTAGGAAAGCAGAGCAAGCCCGCTTTGCATATTTACTAAATGTGCTGGTGTCATTGCTGCCGCCACCAACATGGCCTGTTGACTACATGAATTATTCCTCTATCTGCAATAAACAGCTGGGTAATTATTACTGCCATAATCAGATAAATAATTCTCCCTGTGATGTTGCAACAACATTGCAAAATCTTTTAACTTATCCTAAAGAGAACAGAAAAAAAGAAGCTCAGGGAGAATTTACAGTCTTGGTGTTGCGAGGCTGAGCAACACAGTTTTTTTTTTTTTTAATTCTTCTCATGCTATGGTGTCTCTTTTTCACTTTCTACTTTTTTCCTGTCTCCCTTTACTCCAGCTCTCTTCATTTCTCCCTCTCTTGTGTCCCTCTCAAGGACATTCATGAAAGGAGAGCTGCTATGGTGGAGAGAGTACAGGCCTGCCTGAACGCCTGCCCTGCGATCACTCTCTGTTTCTATGCGTCAGTCTTTCTTTAACTGCTCTTTCTTTCTGATCCAGTTTGGGTGGAGACAAGTTCACTCCTTCAGTCTGATTGGATTTGTATATTCCGTGTGTGTACGTGTACGAGTGTGTGTGTGTGTGTGTGTGTGTGTGTGTGTGTGTGTGTGTGTGTGTGTGAAGTATAATCTGGGTGCCGTGCTCTCCATGCCTCTTTAGGAAATTACTTTTGAGAGAGAAACAGTGGAGAAAAGTATAGAACATGTTTGAAATTGAAAGTCCTTTTCACTCAGAGTTTTGAGAATATTGATTGAGGATAATTTCAACAGTGGAATTATTGTTTGTTGCATCCATATCAGTTTAACTACTTTAGTGAACTTGTTAATCAATCAGTCAGTCACTTAAATGGGAATGGTGTGTTATGAGGGTGTTGAAGGCTCAATACATTGAGCTGGTCAATGTCTAAATTGACTAGCTGACTACACCCTCCTTGCCAGCTATTGAATCATTTAATTGGAGCAATTAAGCAGCCAATCAGGTCAAGTCTCCATTAAATATTTAAAACTTGGCCAATTAGCTGCTCTAGTACTGGCCTGGACGACCGCAGGTGTGGCCTACTGTCCTACGATACCTCACTCTCTGATATCCCCTCAGCCCTTGATGCCCCATTGTGAACCAGGGAGTAAATAATTGAGGAAGAAGTGAGAAATGTAGCTGTGCTATATTAGCCATTTAAATAAGTTAACAGTCGTAGGTTAAAATGTCGGTTAAGATTTCAGTTATTTGAAAGTAGTTCAAGTCTAATTAGCTTGTCCAACAGTTCAGCAGCCATCACAAGTAATCTGCAGTCAGAGTTCTTGTACTGCATTATGGCATGCGTACTGTAATAATTAATCCCAAGGAAGTTTATGCAATAATGGAATAAGGCCTGATAATCTTTGTAAAGTGATATGTAAAGTGCATGATGGATGATGATGGAAAACTAAACTAAAGCTAAGTAAACTAATTCCTTACTTGCTGAAAAAGTCCTGTCTTCTATGAAACGTACAGTTCTTATGGCAACCCAAACCTGTGTTTGTGTGTGTGTGTGTGTGTGTGTGCATGTACACTGTATATCATGTCTCGGAGGCCTAAGGATCTTGTTCAGCTAAAACTTTAAAAGGCAAAATTTATGCTATGTTTAAGTTTCAAGGTGTTACTACACCTTGAAAAAAATGTATGCTATGTTTAAGTTTCAAGGTGTTACTACTGTCAGTTATTCCCATTTCAAGTGTTGTCAATGTCCACCAGGATGTGGAGTTCCTCAACAAAAAACATAAAAATAGAAAAACAACTTGAATGTTTAAATGGTTATATATTATGTATAAATTTAGCACCGATCATTGCTGAGAGTCAATAATGAGCTGAAACAGCAGAGAAGTTTAGTATTATCAAGTGTTGCAGTAGCAGGAACAAACATAGCACATTTATATTTTGTCAGGCTGCCCCCAAATACTCGACCAAGCATTAGTCACAAAGTCATTAGTCGACCAAAATTTCATTGGTGAATTGGTCGCAGGATAAAAAAACAAAAACATTTGGAGCTGTGTCTCTATTGGGATTTTATTTGAAGGGCCAGATACAGGAAGTTGTGACACTCACTCGCTGTCAGGTTTTTTTTTTTTTTGTCAAAAGCGACTTTTCCCAACGTTTCTGGTTTGGAGACTCTGACGTTAGCGGGTGCTGCCGTGAGCCCTGGCCCCGTGCCAAAGCACCGGCGGACAGTCTCACAGTAGTGTCAAGGAACAGTCCCATAGTCCTATTAGTCCCCCCATCCTATTATTCGACTAATCGCCCTAAATGACGACTATTGGTCGACCAAGAAAATCTTTGGTCGGGGGCAGCCCTAAAATTTTGTGCTCCAACCTTCCACCAACCTGCAGCCACAACTTAGTCAGATTGCAAAGCAGTATAGTCAGACAGAGTAATGTCTATGTTTTTAGTATATAAATTAGGGTAAATAAAACTTTATAGCCTCATACAGTTAGTGCAGCAAATAAATTGTTTCTTTCTTTCTTTCTTTCTTTCTTTCTTTCTTTCTTTCTTTCTTTCTTTCTTTCTTTCTTTCTTTCTTTCTTTCTTTCTTTCTTTCTTTCTTTCTTTCTTTCTTTCTTTCACTCAAACATGCACACACACACACGCACACGACACAAACACAGAGGGCACGTGCCGTGTACCGAACAGGGCTAATGAGGGTTGTATGTTGTGGCGGCTGGTTGGGTCGACACAGATCGAGGTGCCTTCAGCCGTTACAAATCTGTTTGGCTTTTGTCCACTACACAGCAATTAATAACGCTGGGGATGGGGGCAGGGAAGCAAAGGTCACCCATTCAGCCTGACACACACACACACACACACACACACATGGATACAGACATGTCGACACACATACAAGCAAGTGTGAACACAAAGCACCAGCACTGATACACATACATGCACACTGATATAATCACACCTAAACGCTTGCAGCTCAGACACACAAATGTATGTACACTGGTCCTGACCCCTGAAAGCATTACCCGTCCTTTTGAAGACAGTATTAATGCATGAACCCACACACAAACACAAAATACACACATATTGTAAACACACATATCACCAATTGGTGACTGTCCCATAATAAACTAAAAGTTCATATTTTACATTAATAAGTTGGCAAGGTGGACAAATGGAGGCCACAGAACCTCTATATTCACTCACACACACACACACACACACACACACACACACACACACACACACACACACACACACACACACACACACACACATGCACACGCACACATACAAAGTGCTCTGCATATTTCATTTATTTTGTAATTTAATCTGGTGCTGAGGAAGGAATGAGAATGCAAAGGCAACGAGAGCCGTGTTGTGATTTCTTTTTAAATGTCAGTAGTAGCCACAGAATGTGTTAACCTCACATTACAGACACACTATGAATATTCTGATTTCTCTGTGGAGGTCTGTAATTGAAAACAGAAGTTAGGTAGAGAAAGAAATGGTAAAGAGGAAAGAAAGAAAAAAAAGGAGGGATAGGAAAAGACAAAGGGACTGTTGATGTGCCAGGACTAAAATCGTATTGGTAATGCTCTTGTGGTATTAGATTGGTTTTACTCTTCTCCTTGTGTGTGTGTGTGTGTGTGTGTGTGTGTATTACCATGGCATGTGTGTTTTAGTAATTGTTTCCAATTCCCTTTTTAAGTTATTACCCCCTTGTAACAATAAGGCTGTGTGATTGCGGAATGAAATTGCTGTGTATGGGCTTTTAATGCATCCCATTTAGCCAGCTTCACTTAACAGATGTCACAGACAGACCTGTCCTGGCTGCGGTGATGAAATATATCCATCATCCTCCCACTTATTGCCTCTCGCACTCTCACTTTGCTTTTTTCTCTCCAATGCAGAGCTCCCCTGTCTTTAAGTCTGTCCCAGTGTCTCTCTTATCGTTCAGCAGTTATTTATCCATCTGAAGGACACTTAAGGGATTTGTAAAATTTGTGCCTAAAGACTGTGCTCTTACAGTAATACACGCTAACACATGCGCACACACTTGCAAGTTTAAATTAGTTATGAGGTCAGCTGAATTTCTAGCTAATATGCAGTATGACAGGTTTGTTTGCTCTGACAAAGGTATCATTGAAATATTAGTCTTGTGCATGGTTGTTGAATTAAATCGAAGTATGATTCGTATCCAATCAATAGTACTCATTCAGCAAATCTACATAAATTACATAATGATCAATTGCTCAAACAAATCTGTCTGTTATTTTGAAAAAAGTGTAAAGTTGTAGTTGTAGTTGTCTTAAACACAAACCATGTGCATTAATTTGGAGTTGGAATTTAAAAAAATTTGTTTTCCTTGCAGGAGGGAGTTGGATGAACTTGAGGAACTCCAGAAGAGAGAGAGAGACTGTCTGGAGATGATAAAAGAGCAGACAGCCAAGGTTTACCAAGCTCACCGCTTACACCACCTCCTCAGTACAAAACAGGTTGGTTTGGATCTCAAACATACACACTCACTTATTCATCTCACTTATTTGATGAAGAAATTGCTATAATTAGACCAATATTTGACCAGAGGTGAGTGTGAAATGATGGTTCCTTCTTTCAAAATGGATCAGTCAGAATTTCGCTGCATTATAAATAATTTTACGTAATTGCTCAATTCAAACTAACTTTTAAATTAAAGGAGGTTTAGATCAGCCACTGATCTAACTGATGCAAATGATGATACCATGCTTCTGCCTGAACTGTGACCACACAAGCATAAACATAACAAGCATAAGCATAACACAAGTTAACACACTTTACAATTATCTGGAGTCTCTGTGTCAGTGTAAAATGCATGTTATATATACATAACAGTATACAGGCAGATTCACACCCATACACATGTGCACATGTATGCGCATGCACAGCTAAACATGCAGGGACTCACAGAGGAAAGCAAAAAAAAAAAAATACAGCTAGGGAGTTTCTCCAGAAAGTGACTACAGAGAGAGAAACATCTTCTGTCATTCCTTTTGTTAACATAGGTGGGCTGTGTGCTGGTAAGTTGTGTGTGCACACATGAGTAAGTATGTGTCCTCATGGCTCTTCTGATGTGCTGAGTGGATTATTTTAGTGCTTCCCCTGGCACAGGTGTGTGCACGCGTGTGTGAGTGTGTGTGTGTGTGTGTGTGTGTGGCATTCACGCATCTCTGTGACTCCCCACTGGGATCATAATGAAGACAAAGCACACTGGTCACTGTTGATTCAGCACCACCACTTCTCCTGCTCTCTCTATCCCTCTCTTCCTCTCTCCTTCATGCCTGTGCAACCAGCATCGTCATCATCTGTCTCACAACCTTTCCTCCTGCTGGTATCCCATGTTCACCTAAGATGCTAACATACAGTACACAACTCCCAAACATTTTATTTTGAAAATGATGTAAGCTGGGGTCCGGTGAAGTTTGTATATTGTCACCCTCCAGTTGCATTGAGGTGGTTGTGTAAAGAAAAGTCCATTGTTTTGTTTTTTTTAAATAATTTTATATAGAGTTATCTTGGGTATTTTATGAATAATCAAGAAGGAAAGCAAGCAAGTAGAAAAGTTTTCTGTTCTTCGCTGCCCTCTGTCCATCTCTTTCTCTCTATGTATCTCTCTCTCTTTCTCTGCATATGGCAGGGGACTCTTTCCCTTCGTAGCTCTGACCTTGTCAGCAGTGAATAGATGGCTCTCCCACACAGTTCATCCTTCCTCACTTCTCGGACCCCAGCCCACACACACACATACCGTACACATACACTCACACACACATGCACACACAGCTTACCAAAAGGCCCCAAGTCCCTCTGACAGAGACAGAGAAGGTGTGTTCCCCGGGTCAACATCATTGCTCTTCCCGTAGCTAGGTTGGTACTTTTGGGCTTGTGTGCGAATGGATGTGTGTGTGTGTGTGTGCGCATGTGTGTCTTCAGGAGTGGCAAGATTTACGTGTGTGTAGGCATTTGGGTGGTGTGTATGTCCCCACCGGGTACCCATCCTTCTGTCCCTTCCCTGTTTGAGGTAGATATGTACACTCATACCTATTGCATTTTATAGACTGATAGTGGGCACTAAAGAAATGTCATTGAATACAGAGAAATGGCTGATGCATTGCAATGCATTACTTTAGATGCTGCAGTGTTTTTTATGCTATTGTGGTTATTCTGTCATGTAATTACTTAATTACAGCCAAGTACATACCGTAGGCTACAGTATGTGTAAAAACCTTGGTCGGGACCTTTTCATTTTCTGTGAAGTCCTTTAACATGACTGTGAATGCAAAAGAACAAGTGCAGTACTCTTTTAGCAGCAATTTACTACAGGAGGAACACATCAGCATGTGGAGTTAGTAATGGAGGGACAAGACACAAATATTCAGATCCTAATATTTTTTCCTCTATCTTGTCTTGATTTAATTATTTCAAGGACACGTATAGTTAATTATGATAATGTATAGCATTGTTAAATATTATTATTTGCTGCAGTGATTCAATCTCATATTGGAATATACTTCTATTACCTACTTTCATAATCTGAAAGAAAGGACATTACAAATTCTGCAAGTTGACGTGTAAGACATTACTAGAGAGGCACATTCATCAATAGAAACATCTAAAACTAAAATTGTATTTTAAAAGCATTTGTCAGTTTGTTAAGATTAAAAGTTATTTTGCTATTGCAAGTGTCCACGTGGGTGCCTCTGCTGACTAGAGTCAGGAAAATTGCTCAAATTGGTGGTCTGCCCATTGACTCAGGAGAAATAAGTCTACTGTCTGCCTCTTGACATAGAGACTCATTAATAAAAATAATCAGCTGTTATCCAGTTGTGTCTATAACCCATGGTTAAATAAATCAGACTCAGTGGAGTTGAAATAATTTCTCTCCACTCATTCTGAAACACTTGACATTTACATCATAAGTACTCATGGCCTCATAATGAAACATTTACTAATTAACCAGTCTGTTAATATGTTATTTTTTAAGTGTGAGGTTTGGGTCGATATAGTTGGAGCAATTTCCCACTTATGCCCTTTCTTTCTCCTCTCTCTCCGCTGTTTCAGTCTTTTAGAGTGGCCTAAATAGCAAGCAGTTTTATTAGCATATAGAGTAGATACAGAGTCCTCCAACTCAAAGCTTTGGTCTGGTAATTAACACACAGGCAAAAGGATCACTGTGATTTGAATAATTATTACTGAGGCTGTCTGTGGCAAATCTGTATCCCACTCTAGAACAGGAGAGGCAAAGTTTTGTATGTGTGTACATGTCTGTATTTGTCCCTTTGAACAACGAGATTCAAGTCATGTATGATGCCACATTTAAGACAGATGCAGTTATCTCTGTAGTATTTTTTTTGCTATCAGTCCATCTTTCTGTGTGAAGTGCCCACAATTAACTTCCATAGTCAAATAATTATCCTAGCAAAAGCTTTTTGTTGGCCAAGAGCCACATTAGAAGTAGTGAAGATCCACAACTGTTGTCAGTATGCACACCAAATGTTTGGATTGATATGAATAATAAGAAGGGCAAAACAGGCAAAAGTCTGCTGAAAAAGTATGAAGAAGTTGTTAACAAAAGTGATGTTTTAAATTACCTTAGAATATCTTCTGTTATGGCTTAAAGGGACAACGAGGAGTTTTGGAAAAGCGAAGCGTTTTCACACTACATTTATGAGCCTCCGCGCGCACCGTGAAATTCTTTGACCGGCGCAAGACGGACTCATGTTTTCATTCATCAAGAATTAAAGTCAGAGGTTCAAAGACGATCACATACCGTCGTAGTTCCGACCATAAACGGTGATTCGGCGGCGTTATTCTCATGACTCGCCACGAAACCGAAAGTAAAGAAACGCTGGTCGGCTCGACCAGCATTTCCGCCACCACTAATAATAACAAAATAACGATAGAGACAAAACGATATATTTATCGAAAATGGGCCCATTAACAAGTGTGGGTAGCGTAGATTCATCCACATTAACGTGAGACTTTTTTATAACCAAATAGAAACTCCTCGTTGTCCCTTTAAATGACTAACAGTTGTTATTTTCATTTTAAGTTGTCCCAGGTGGCCATTCTTTGGTTTGAAGACCCCCCTGATAAATAAAATTACTCTTTGGTTTTCCCAAACTTCAAATGGATTTTAAAACATAGTAGTGACAGGGGAGTAAAACACCAAACATCAATGCCACAGAACTACAGTGCCCTTGGTTTGAATCTGAGTGAAATGCTGTAGTCCTCTGCTCATATCTTTTCCCAGATATTTTCAGTTGCAGTAAATTGTTATGTTAAATAAAATGAGCAGTGAATAATAGTAATGTTCCCACAGCCAGTCAGAAATATGTGTATGGATCTAATCATATCATATTGCTCATGCTTATTCTCCGTGTGTTGATCAGTCTCACTTTCTTAATACAGGCTCAACCCCTCTCTCTCTTTCTCTCTTTGTCTCTCACTCACTCTCTCTCTCTTTCCCCATCTCCCCCTCACTTTCGTTCCTCAGTGCCCAGGGGTCTTCAACTCTCCATTCAGGCCAGCCCCCCATGAGACAGAACTGCTGCTGCGGCAGGTCAAGTACCAGGCCCCCACCAGACTGGCCCCCAGAGGCAGAGCTTGTCTCTGGGGCATGCCTGACTCTACCCAGAGTTACCATGGGAGTCTTGGATCCCCCTGGATCAAAACCACTAGAACCTGCTCCTCCTCCAAGCCCATATTGCCCCCCATTGTCGACAAGAAACAGCAGGTGAGATGGTCAAAGCTCTGATCATGTCAGACATAAACAGGTGGAGACAGGTGGAAACGATATATATATACAGTATATATATAAAAAAAACTACAGGAACGCATAATTTAAGGGAGAAGAATAAGATAAGAAAAGACAGTGGAAAAGAGCATGCACAAGAGGTGAAAGAGAATATTAGTACTACAAAGTGTCATAGTAATTATTAGAGCCCCACAACGTCCCCTTATTTCCCCATGGGGGATGGTTCTTGATGAAAGCAGAGATCCTTTAAAACTCCTTTCAAAGAAGAATGACATCATTAAAACATGGCAGACAGCTCTCTCGGGGGATACAGCACAGAGTCGCTTAGTGTCTATATTTCAGCGAGTACAGTTATATGTTGCTATGAAATGCTATCATCAGTGAGTCCCATTGGAGCTGGAAGATGGTACTTTAAATCAATATCACAGTTATTTAAACTTTTACTTCCTTTATTAGTGAACCATTACTCAGCCTCTCTTTTTAAGCCATGCACGTCTTATATTCATCTTTGTATAACTAATATGTTGATTGTGCCAACCTACAGTAGGTCACTATCCATGTTGCATTCACTGTCAATAGACTGGTTTACTAATTAGACCAAATCAGGAAGCCAACATAGGTGTCTGTGTCATCCTGAAGTTTTAGTTTCTGCCCATCCAGACTACAACCCAGTCTGGATTTTAAACTTAAATGGAGCCAGGAGCCTCTCCAAATGTCTCGAAAACTTATTGTGGATGTAGCCTGAGGCCACTGAACTCAACATATTATTTTTTTTAAAAAGGACATCTCATGAACACAGGAGTACTGAGTTGCTGGACACTCTTTTAGAGCACATGTGTCAATTGAGGTATGGGGTTTTGTGCACGGCACGCATGTGTGTGTGTATGTTAATGATTTGATGAGGAGCCATTTCAGCATTTGTGTTATTTACGCTCTGTAGCTCTTTATGGCAAAGTGCTTTCCCTATTATTAGTTTCTAGTAATGTAAAACATAAGTGAGCAGAAATGAGGCGTGGATTTGTCTCATTTTATTAGCTGTACTTCACACACATGCACACAGACAGCTGGCTGTAGTTAGGGTGAGTTCATTAATGGTGTCAGGAAAGTCTCCTTGCTGACGTGGAGAAGAATACATTATTTATCTTTATTTAAACGTGTCTGTTTCTGTGTCTCTGCCTTCCTGTGTTTCTTTGTTTTGTATGTGTGATTAGTGTAGGAAGCCCCCCCCCCCTCTTTCCCTGGTGTGATAACTATCTAGTGGTGATGGATAAGGTTGAGGTGCTGGCTGTGGAAGTGGTCAGGCCAGGCCACCGATCCCATGGCGATAGGAGCAAGGACAGGGTCCCTGTCCTTCCCTCTATCTCTCCCCTCTCATCCTCCCTCCTTTTTTAACACCAAACAACAACTGAAGGTCACCTCAAACAAAGCAACAACATTTAAGTTAATCTGCACAAAGTTTACACGTGATTTTCAGAAAAAGAGAATACACACGTCTACGAGTTACAGAGTGATGCATGTTTAGAAGAGACAGTTTCTCATTCTTCTTCATTAGAAACCCATAAGTTTCAATATTCCTTTGGTATTTGTAACTTGAAAATGTATTTGTGTGCCGGATTATTAGCATTTCACACAACTGCTGGATTGTGAAAACAGCATCCCCGCTTTTGGTCGCAAACAAGGAAGTATTAACATCACTTAGTGTTGAGTTGGAAAATGTTGCCTTTATTTTTTAATAGGTGATAACCATTGAATGTTTTAAAAATCTCCAATGTCTTTTGTGTATTTATTTGACAATTGTGATGATGAAGTCTTAAGGGGACACATGGGGGGAAGTAAGGTTAAACAAGGAATGGTATAAAAACTTATTCCTAAAAGCGACTTTTCTTTGTCTTTGCAACTTTGATGTATCAGTAGACACCAGAAACCTATCACTCCAGGGAAGGAGCCACAATGTCAAGTAGCTGTACAAGGGGAAAAAAATGACAGACAGCTGTTTCAAGCCATTTAACTGCCTTTATTTGAGATTGCCTCCAACAATACTGTATGAGTGGAATTTTCTCATCAGTTCGAAACAGGCTATATATTTGAATCAAAAAAATTCACACACTCAGAGGAATAATTAACAATAATGTTGATTGTCTTTTACCCTTATATTTTTTACTAATGACAAATCATTGGAAAAGACTTAAATCTGCCTTTTCAGTGCTATGATGGTATTGCACAAGACAATACCCACAGAAATGGCACATGGGTAAATAACACACTACTAAACCTCTTGTCTTTGAGGCTCCTGAGATAAGATGATAGATAAGCAGCTGGGAAGTCCCAGTTCACAAACTGCAGGTGAGTTTTCGATGGTTTTCCTAACAAATATGTGATAAGTAGATTAGTAGTCACTGATCAACACATTTACCTATTGTGTGCTGTGTAGCTTAGTCCCACCTCACACCTTGTTCAGTGAACAGTATTATGACAGGCCAGGAAAACAAAATAACATGCCGTTGCTGCTCTCCCATCATCTAGGAGGTGAATCTTAAGATAAAGACGTTTATGCACAAATCTCCCCTTGAAGGCTCAGTGTACCTTTCTAGTATAGGAATCTGAACTTTGTGGTCCGGCCCTCAGAACTGAGATGGCATCACGCACTTATGTTGTGTTGATGACTCTTCTGCTCTCCTTGATCGATCGAGCCTAAATAAACTTCTTCAGTATAAGACGTCCAGGACGCCGGTGCTTCTTCTTCCTGCATCACCTCAGAATTTCTCCCGAACATTTACCAACTTTTGTTTTATTTATTAAGTGTGTGAGACTGATACACTGTACGCCATCTGCAGTGCATGCCAAAAATCATCAGGACAACTGTTGAGTCAGCCAATCTCATGTTTACATTTTTTCTCAGTTTTCTCCATATCTATCTTTGTTCTTGCTCATCTTTCTCTGCATCCCTCCCCTTTATCCTCACATCCCTAGTTCTTTCGGAAATAAATGTTTACTCTATTTTCTCTCTGCCCCCCTCCTTCTCTCATGGTGGCTGTGCCACAGGAGGAGAGATGAAGTGCATTGGCCTCTGGTTTTAGCATTAAGCCAAAACTACCTGTGAGAGGGGCATCGCATACAGTAGCTTACTGGGTAGGTACCCCATATTGAAGCTATAGTCCTTGCTTATAGGCCCTGAGTTTGATTCCACCCACCTGCACTTTGGTGCATGTCATTCGTTCTCTCTCTGTTCACCCATTTGCTGTCTCTACATCTATTCTGTCAATTAAAGGCATAAAAGCCCCCCAAAATACTTTAAAAAACTACCTGTGAGAGAGGGATCAGAAAAAGAAAGATGTGGTCAGTAATAGAAGGATACAGTGATCGTTATCTGATTCTTGTGTCTGTCTGTGTGTGTGTTTCTGTGGTTGTGGTTATTTCAGGGTGTGCGCAGAGAGCCAGGGGAAGTGTGGGAGCAGCGTGTACGTTGTCCTGACCTGACATTGCATCTGCGGACCTCTTACACACACCTGGAGGAGACCCAGAATCAGCTACGACAACACAAGTTTGTAAAACTCAACAATGGACACATACAGTATACACACAAATGTGGATTAAAGAACACCCACACAAAAATTTTGATTATAGAAGCATTCTCATATACACCCACACAGGCATGAACATAAACTGTAAGTGTTTCAAAAAACCATCTCTCTGTTTTTTTTTATAACTTTCTATATAACAAGACGTGCTAATACGTGCCTGTGAACATATACACAAATTTGCACATGTTGTATGAACTCAGTGTGGTCACTAGCAGATTCACGCAACATTAAGTAGCAAATGGTCATGTCCTTATTATGAAAACTAATGGGTGTCACTGTTATTATTCCTCTGTTTGATTGTCTCACAAAATAATTTCACTGATAATAGTGTAAAAGACATTTCAGTCCTTTGTCCCACTAAAATTAAATGACTAAACAGACATTTTTATAAAAGTCTGCCTTTTAACCCAAAGTCATTTTCTGCACTAGAGATTCATGCTCAACCCAATTTGATGTTTTAGTCAGCAACTTGTGCTTGACTTCAAAGTTTGTGACATTCAACTTGTTTTTGACATGTCTTGACATTTACCAACCAGAGGAACAGGGAGTGTCTTCCACCATGAGAGCCACAGCAGCAGTTCCTTTACGCAGCCAGCCTAGGCCCTTCAGATATCCCACACTGGCTCCAAGAGGAGGTAGGTTAAAAACTACAAACATAAACATCATTCTTGCCATAATTCTTATTATTATACATTTATTTGTTATATGTCCTGTACATATACAGTATGTCCCTAAATAAAGTCATCATTAGAGACCACACACCCACTTAGCCAATATACTGTGCAGAGATGCAAAACTGATGAATGCTTCCTTACCTGCCTGGTCTCTGTACACACAATCCATCAAGATGAAAAAACCCTCACTTAAACCATTTTAACGCACTAGTACTATGTGATAATGGGGGTTACACTGATGTAAACCTGCAAATGACCCATTTTATACTTGACTGCTGTTACATGTAGTCAACATTGTTAACCAGAGACAGAGGTGAGGCAAACACATTATGGCTATACACAGTTCTACACAAGACCAAGACTACGCAAGACCATATGTATATGGTTTGTTTTAAGCATAACAGGGCAATTGTGTATCATTTGATATAAAGGGTTTGCGGCCATATTTTTGCTGGAAATTTATTGTGAAAGAAAAAGGGAAGGAACATCTGTTTGGCAGTTTACTGTATAGTTTATTTTACACACTGTTCACATTGTTGATACCCGTTTTCACTGTTTCACTGTTTCAATGTCAGACTTATATTAAACCCAGGTCTGGAGCTTCATCATGAGGTCAGCTCAATCATCACCGTTTAACAAAGGTAGACTGATGGCAGACGTAGGTTTATCCTAGGGTAGCCTGAGTTTCAGTCTGATTCTCCTCTAAAAGAAAAGAGGAAACAGAGAAGCAGTGTAGCCTAACCCTTTCAACTTGAGTTGCACAAATTTGTCAAAAGTGACAGCAATTTAATAAATCGCCGCTCTCCATCACACGCATATGCACACCCACCCACACACATGCACACAATTCCCAGTTATGCCCTCCACTGCCCCCTCTCCATGTATACGTAAATGAGGTATATGCAAGGGTGTGTGTGTGTGTGTGAGTATGTTGGAGAGAGAAATGTGTGTGCGTGGGCCCTGCAGTCTGGTCCAGGCATTAGGTAATTGACTGTGTCTTTGCTCAAGGCCTTTCATGGATCACCGTCCTTTATTAGCTCACTTCCCAGCACACACATACACACATATATGCACACGCACACACACACGAAGTTCCCAGCAGCTCCACCCCAACCTCTTACCCCCCCACCACCAGCACCCAGACCCAATTGCCCGGAAACGAGGAGTGAAACAAGAGAGAGAGAGAGAGGAGCAAGCGAAGGAGGAGAGAGCAGCGACAGGGGAATGAACTAACACGGCCCCAGGAAGTGGAGATAAATAAGTATGGGGAGTGAGTGGGCGGGTGAATGGGGTCTCCTGCAGCTGACAACAGGGGTTGGGGGAGTAGGATCGGTTTTGCTCGATGCATCTATGCTGTATTTGTTAACACAGTTTTTATGGAACGCTTTGTAACGTCTTTGTGTTTGGACATGTTGGGTAAACGACATTTTTCACTGATGGTACAGAAATTGTAGCCAGCAGGGATAATTTGGCTCACCATGAGAAATCACTTTGTAATTTTGCATACTGAGTAAGTGAAATCATTGTCTCATTTTTCAAAATCAACCAAACAAACAGGCAAACCAAATATATACTTCATCGTAATATTTTTCAGATGTTTCTACATTTTTGTTCTCATATGGAGGCTGGAGGCATATTGTTTTTGATTTGTCTATCTGTCCGACCAATTCTAATGGACACATTATTTTATTGATCCCTTGATGGAACCTCCTCAAATTTGGCCCAAACATTCGCTCGGACTCAGGGATGGAATTATTCGATTTTGGGAGGCAAAGGTCACAGTGTGGTGACCTGACAAAACACAGTTTTGATATTATTTATTTCGAGAACACTTCAGTGGACTCCCTTGGACATGCAACTGTGAGGTGCTAATTCTATTTTCAGTAGAAATTACATTTAAATGAACAGGAAACTAAACTGTAAAGAAACGAACCCATTGCCACAAGTTACCTGCCTAAACAACATCTGCACACAAATGAATGTACAGACAACACCATCACCCTCCACCCTCCCATGCTGATGGTGACCTTTCCTCTGTGCTGCATCGAAAGTTGTTGTAAGGATAATATGGATAGTGGTACCTGCTCTCAGCTCAGTCATGTCATGCTGCTGTCACTCAGAGCTCATCAGACTTCAGATCCCTCCCTCTCTTGTCTGTTTGTTGCGCCATCTTTCTGTAGCCCTCCCCACCTCTATTTACTCTCTCTCTTCTCTTGCTGTGGTAATTAGTGCATTAGTCCTATCGTTGGCATCACCTCCAGCTACAGCAGCAGCCAGCAGAGCTTCTTGTCACAGCTCAGAGGGTCAATGGAGTGGACAGCTCAGCCCTGGTACTCATCATCTTCATACCGTGCCCAGCCAGCCTCCCCCCAGCCACATTATCTAGCCATGTTATCCAGCCATGCTCCTAATTATTTTCAAACCCAGTCACAGCCCTCTCACCCAGCCTCTGCCACATTACCTAGCCCAGCTTGTAATCATCACCTTAAGCGTGCTTCAGCCCTCTACACAGCCTGAAGCGTCATCATTAACATAGCCCAGTTTTTTTTTTTTTTTGTAGTTTCAGACTGTAGCTCTCTGGCTCGACCATCACAGCTCTCTTCTGCAGCATCCACAATCCTAACCAAGCCCTATAAATGACCCGTCCGTGACTCCTGGACCTTTATCTACCTTAGATGTCTGTGTTACAGTAAAAAAGGCTATCAATGCAAATGTGGCCCAGCCTGTCAGGACACATTCATATCCACACGACAATCCCCACCTCTCCAGAACCCCAGTTTCCCCAACCTTGGCAATGAGGAGCTGTGTAATTATTGGCCTTTCTCCCATGTGGCGTTGCCTTGGCTTCCCAGGTTCCCCACCAAAGACCAGCTTCATAAACCTTCTCTGCAGCTCTGTCACTTCATCATTTTCACCCTTCAGCTTGAAAATCAAACCTTTTCTCAACAATTTTATCTCACAGCTTCACTGTTTTTGACATGCAAACACAGTGAAGCTGGTTAAACACACACATTTGGTCAAACTAAATGGGTCAACATGAGTCACCAGACTTGTATTTACAATCTTCCTCTGGACCAGGGTGGAATATGAGTCTCCCTTTACACAGCACTTGTTAGCATCAAAAATCATTGTGTTAACTGACATGTATTTGACAAACGGAGAAACGTATCTTGGTGTTAATTTAGAACAATTGCCTGTAAATCTATAATTATAACAGCAAAAATACTTTTTGAAATGTTTGATATGAAGAAAGGCTATGAAAAGGGAAGTTTTTATGGGAAAGCAGTGCCTGAACCTCTCAAAGTTGAAAAGTTTAATACAGCAAAATCTGTAATATTCATTTTAAGAGACAATACTCAGAGGTTTTTTGCTTCAGCACCAGCTAAATGCACCAGTAATGACTAATTTCAAATGCAGATATGGGAAAGCCCTCTCTGTCCATGCTAATTTTGTGGTTGTTATTAGCCATGTCACCAGCGGTACTGCCTGTAACCAAAGAGGATAGCTAATTAGGAGGCTACGTGCTAATCAAGTACACTACAGTGAGTGGTCACGTCTGTGTCTGTCTGTGCTCCAAGCCTTTCCTTCCCCTCACATTAGACTGACACCCGTCACAACTTTCAAAAGCTAGCATCTGAGCAGACCCAACACACGTGGATACACATCAGAACACACGTTTGCACAGGCATCTCTGCTCTCCTGAACACATGCACATATACAATCATATGCACATATGAATTCATGCACATACCCAAACCACTGCTGATCCACCCCCCACATATACTCTTTAATGTAGCCCTAGTAGTGTCCTTGTTCCCTGTTCTTGCCACAACACACACTCAAAGACACACCCCTTCTCACACCACCGTCTCCTCCTAGTGTGGCTTTATGATGGTCATTATTGTGTTGTTGGTACGAAGCTTCAGGCAATGGGGACAGGAAAAGTGTGTCTACACACATACAGTCACTGGCTCACTCTTAATGGCTTCAGCCATAATGTATCACCATGATGCATACAACTGATGTATGAGGGATCTTTTTAATGGGAACAATATTCATTAGCAATTAATACCTAAACTGAAATAGGCCACAAGTAGAGACAATGGAATTAGGTGGGGCAGGGCCAGCAAATGCATGACCCCATATGTGTCCACCTTTTATGTGTGTGTCTGTGTATGTATTTCATATGTTATCATGTCCATCCATCTATCCAGCTCTGCTGCATTAGTGTCCAGGTTACTGCAGTGAGAGAGAAAGAACGCTAATTCTCCATAACCATTTTACGGCGTGTGTAAAACTCTGCAGCCCCTTCATTTGCACAGCCGTAAAACATTCCCACTGCCACACTCCTTCCTACTCAGGACCTCAGATTTATCAATTAACCCAACACTTTGCTTCCATTACGGTGGCATTTTGCACTGTGAGGCCTGCATACAGAGTAACGATGAGGGCCGAGTGCACACAGCGTGATATTAAATGGACAGTTGCAATTAAATGTTTCGCAGTCATATTTTGGCATGACTTGAGAGAATGACTGACATTAGACTTTATTATTTATGTTCAAAGCTGTTGGACCTGACTTGATCAGTATAACTTGGGTCACGTCAGACCAATTTTTTTAAGCTTAATTGTATGAATTTGTGTCAAGCGCTTGTTTAAAACTAATAAATTAAAAAAAAATGGTGATGGCAAATTATCATAAAAAAATATTTATAACTTTTGCCCTGACTCAATGGTCTCAATTTGTGATTTTAAGGCTGAATGCACCTTTAGGCAGAAGACTTGGCCTCTCCACTTCCAAGTCTGACAATTTGGTGTTTTCTGAATTATGATGTGATTTTTTTTATTGTTAATTCTACTTGGTGTTAGTGTCTCTTTTAACATTGATAGACCACAAGCATTAAAGTCAAACAAGTGAATTATTCTCTCCAGATAGACGTAATAATTTTTCTTTAATTAATACAGCAGACTCGGGTACTAAATTCAGCTGTGAATTTTACATTTTAGATGTATTGTAATAAAAAGCGATAAATAATGTGCACGACGATTATAATGCTGAAATTGGTTTTGTTATACTGTGATTTTCTTCACGCAAGTTATTACCAAAATAACATAACCACAGTAAAATGTAGTATTAAAATGAAGTTAAAGTGTCTTGCGTTGAGATCCAGTGGCAGTATCAAGGGATCTCGTCTAATACATGAGTTTGCTAAAATGTCAAATAGAAATTAATTTTTATCATCAACTTATATGTACGGCCAGTAGAATTAATGTATTATATGACACACAACAATAAAACAGGGCAAGACTTGAGATGATGCTGTATAAAATGCTTTGTCATCATCGTTGTTCTCAGGTGAAGTAAAGATTTAGAAATGTAGTTTCCTCTCCGTGTGCACATGGATGTTAGAGAAAGCAGGCAGACAAGCAGGATAAGGATGTCTGTGCTTTAATGGACCGCCTGTCCCTGTGCCGATATGCTCCACTGAACCATACTGTATGTAGTGTGGTATAATCACTGCCTATCTCTATTTCTATCTATCTCCGGCCATCACTCTTTCTTTCCCTCACTGTCTTGTTTATTTGCGCACTTGTTCTCCTTTTTCCTGCCTTCATCTGCTGTACTAGGCTGCAACTTTTTTCAGCCCCACCACCCCCACCCTGTTTCTCTCAAACTATGTGTTGCGTGTGTGTGTATGTGTGCTATCAAATAGCTGAGTGCACAATACTCACACAGACACATGCAGACTTACTTGAGGAACATGACAGCCCTCTCATAAAGCAGTGTGTTGGTGATAGAAGTCAACGCTGGCTGTGAAATGCAAATGGATGTGATGAAGCTTCGGTGCAGACGGACACAGAGAGGATACAGTAGACAGGATACATAGACTTACATGTGTGTTTTGCTATCAGAAGAGCTAAGGAATACATTTTCCAATCGTAGGTCGATGTGTTTTGATTCTCTTACGTCACGTGTATTCTTCTATTTATCCTAAAGTATTATTGTCTGTCTTGTTTTGCTCTGACCTCATTTTATAATTATTGATAATGAGATTCCCACTCATCCTGTTATTTATCTATGTATTTTGACACTGTACCCTTTTATACAGCTTGTTCAAGGAGAGAATGTTGCACCTTTATTCCACCTTGCTCTGTAGTAAGGCTAAAGGCACCGAATGGGGGGTGGCATCGTTAGACAGACACAGTTGTGTTACATCTTAGTCCTCTGATTCTTGAATGCCTGCACACCATCTAAAATATCACCCTGGAAAGACATAATGAGGGGTCTTCTTAACAACAATATAGTGGGATTTCAGTTGTAAAAGGGCGTGTGTGTATATGTTTGTGTTTTTATTTTTGTGCGCTTGGTAAGCAGCCTGATTTTTATGTGAGAGCTTCTCCTTTACCAGTGCCATTAAATGGCTGATATATGGGCATGTGTGTTTGTCTGTGCGTATGTGTGTCTCTGTGTCTTATTGCAGGCTCATATGGTCACTATCCAGCACAGGGAGTGTGTGTGTGTGTGGGTGGTTGGGGTGGCAATGGGATCTGGAAAGGGAAGCAATCACAAACACTTAAACCTGCAAATGGCCTTGATGTCCTGTGCTAAGCAGCCTGTGTTGACTGATGAGCCTGTTAACCCTGGCTGAAACAACCCCAGCACAGGGGATTAGACAGCAACGCTGGTCCCGTCTGTTCCTGGCCCATTTTGCATGGGAATTGTGCATATTTAATCTAAGGTGTGCTGAGGTGCAAAGACAAGCCCCCCTCTTCTCCCTTTCTCATTATAGATGTGTAATAGCACCCTGAGGCAGGGGGGGCCTTAATTCACCAGCCCGAGCCCCAGTCTTAATCTTACCCTCAGTCTCAGCCCCCACCTTCCCCCAGAGTCTACTGTCAACCCAAATCAAAGTCCTAGTCCCAGCCCTCTTCCCAAGCTTTGTCTCTCCTGGTCCTTTCGTACTGTATGCCTTAAGGTGCCAGTATGCTTCAACCAAAGCGCTTGTCAGGTGGTCAAGCAGTGTCAGTAACCCCCTCTCCATGTCTGACGTCAGACCCGATAGATGGGTCTGTCAAATTTATGTGAGTTTGCAAAACTGATAGCCCATCAAGCACAACCACTTCACACATAAACTGGCCACATGATGCTGTCGCTTTTCATACAAACTTATACAACACTATGAAAGCCCTCAAGGAGGTATTGTGCCAAATGATGGCCATTTGGAGCTGTTGTCATTACTGTTGCCACCAAATGTGTTTTTTTTATAATATACCCCTGCCTTTAGCCTAGCCCAAGAAATACAAGCCAGGGAGTCTAATCTGAGTATCTCACTTATTATTTGAAAGCTCAGACACCAAAGGCGTGCACAACAGATTGAGACAAACAGTAAATACGGCATTTACATTACAACTCGATGACACATGAAGTTACAGCATCAATTAAACCCATTTGACCTTTTTGACGGATGATGTGCCGTTTTCTTTTTCTTTTTTTTAATCGACTGCCTCCTATCTGAATGAAAGGATTGTGTTTCTTTCATGTAGGTTAAAGTCAGACTCAGTCTGAGCTTTAGTCATATGCTTACAGTAAAACTACTGTCTCCCCAACTCATACATACACTACATACTGGTACACTGGCAGAGAACAGAGAAATGCTTGAATGAGGTTTTCATCAGCACTAACTGAAAAACCCTCTAGTACGTCAAGCTTAATTCAGGCCTGAAAATGTATCCCCAAGTGTATCCCAAACAAAAACAGACTAGACTCGCTTGTGACATCATAAAAAGAAGACAAAATGAAAATCCAATCTTTTGCAAACACTCACAATCATTCACTCACCCTCTGCCTTTGCATCCCAGCTCTGTTTTCTCAACCAAATCCTCCCTGTGTTGCACCTGCAGCGCCATCACTGCTGGGGCTTTGCAATATATCCTACTTCTCCAGAAAGTGGTATTTGTTGAAAGACAGTGGATAAAATGCATGAAGCAGCTATGTGGTTTGGTATGTAAAAAACAAAAAACAAAAAACAGACTAGTTTGAGGAGCCACTTCATTTATGGTGCTGTGGAAAGGTGAAGTCAATACAGATGTTAAGTTATGTTAATGGATTCACATGGTGGCTGTGTTTTTGGAATGGTGATGGATGACTGTTTTGCTGGCACTGTAGCCAGACACTTGCCAACTGTAGCCACTCTTTCCTTTGGTATTTGTGTCCTTGTCTGGAGTTGCTGCTGCTGCTTTTTGTTTAAATGGTTTCTGTCTTTCTTTCTTCATGTTGTATTAGTTGTGAATTCTGCATCCGTTCCCTGATTAATGCGATCGAGTGTCAATGACAAGAGCTCTCTGAAGCATCTATCTGTCTAATTCCATCTATCACTCCATCTCACTCTCTCTTCCCTCTCATCCCCTTCTAATCCAGCCAACACTTCTCTCTGCAGGACAGAACAATTAATGTGCCCTCTCATTTACTCGCTCTCTTACCCTTATGTTTTCATTTTTTCCTTTATATTCCTCTTCAAACAGCATTGCTTTTCTTGCATCGCTCGTGCGTCAAAATTTACTACCTTATGTGAGAAAACTATGTGTAGTGTGTGTGTGTGTGTGTGTGTGCGTGCGTGCATGTAAGAGGGACCCCATGCTGTGTGTGTAATTTCTTGTTTGTACATGGTTCCAAACATCTTTGACCACTGCAGATCAGGGGAGAGATATATAGAAAGACAGAGCGGTTGAACAAGACAGGAAAAGATTGAGAGAAAAGGAAAGAGAGGGGGGAGATAGGAAAAACAGGATGATAACAAAAGCAGCTCGGATTTCACAGACGCATATTTCATCAATCATGTGAATAAGTCGTGGTGATTATGCATGGCGGTGGCAGGCCGAGGGGGGGCTGATTACCATACACCATAAAGGCTGCTTTCTTATCTCACACACACTGATTAGTTTCTGTCTGCAGATAGCCTCTCACTCCTCGCTCTTTCTTTCTCACACACACACACAGGCAGTCATGGGGTGTGTCCGTCTCTGGCATACACACACATGCAAACACAAGCACGCACACACACGCGCACACTCATATATGCATAGACATAATACTGTTAAAATCATAGGTAAATTGGTGGCAGCAGGCAAACCCCAAGAGCCAGATGAGAAAAGTTCACTGTGCCTCCCACTGCGAGCTGGTTTTTACTTATCAGGAGTCAGAACAATCTGGGAGAACGGAACGCTCCTTAAAAAAGGCTACATGAGAGGTTTGAATAGAACAAATGACTATGTATGAGTATGTTTTGCAAGCAATTTAACTGAAAACTGCTAGAAGTACTAATGCTGCCACAGCTTTTTTAAATGAACATTTAAACAAACATTACAAGACAGTTACACAGACAGTTGGACATGTACAAAACCATATGGGACAACAGAACAAACAAACTGGGACAGAACAGAGATTGGAGGGTGGAATTGCCAGAGGGGGTGTTGAGCTGACATACTGGGTATGTTGGAAATAAAAACATAGAATAAGGAGGTTGATAAAGTAAAGAAAGAGGGGTGGGGGGTGAATGATGTAAGGTAGTGTTTCGAGAGATCAGCCCTGGACAAATTGTATGAATGGTGACCAGGTGTTATTGTAGTGGGTGATATTATCTTTCATGGTGAATGTAAGTTTTTCCAAATTTGAATGTTCCGTTAGCAGATTGTACCAATCAATCAATCAATCAATCAATCAATCAATCAATCAATCAATCAATCAATCAATCAATCAATCAATCAATCAATCAATCTTTATTTATAGAGCACCTTTCATACATGGAAATGCAACACAAAGTGCTTTACACACATAGAAAAACAATGTTGTAGTGAAAGTTTTGTTCTGTCTTTCCAATTGAGTAGGATTGTTTTTTAGGCCATGGTTGTGGAGATGAGGTTGAATGTTTGATGATGTTTTGGAGTTGGTAAAGGAGAGAGCTCACCAAGCAAGGCTATGGTGGGGTGCCACCGCTTTTTAGATTTTGAAATTTGCGGTTAAATTCCTTTTGAATTTCTACTAAATATTTTAATGCCCATTTTTGACACCATAAAATCCACCATAAAAAGACAGTTGTTTTATATTTTAGGTCCTAAGAGAAGCATGGTCTTTAATAAATCTTTTACACCTTTGTAACTGTCTATGGATATGCTCATTCATCCAGGTCATCGTTCTTTTCTGGGCAAATTGAATCGTAGGCAACTGGACTTGTATTTGTCTGGGAAGACGTTTCGCCTCTTATCCAAGGGGCTTCATCAGTTCGTATGCAACAAGTCTCACTAGTCTGCACTAGTTGGACCTTTGTAACTGTTATTCATATCAACAATTACTGAATGATGTCTACTTTACTTATTTTTGTTGTTGTTGTACTGAGCAGTCACCATAAACCTATGTACAAATTGTCTTATTACTTCACTCTTGACCTGATTCATTGTAGACCAGGTGCTGCAGGTCTTTTCCCCAGAACTGTGGCCTTTACATGATGCAGAACAAGAGAGAGAGTATGAGACAGGAGGAGCATAAGGAGGTGAGGCTGGAGCAAAATTAGCTACGTATGAAAGGCCTCGCTTTGTGTCTCAACCAGGGAATTAGAAATTACTCATTTCTCTTCTGCTCCCCTCTCTCTCTCCCTCACTCTGATATATAATGTAAACTAATTTGGTAACCAGGCTGGAGCTGCGTTGCGCTGTCTGAGTGCCTGCATGTGAGAAGTGCGCCTGGGACGCATTAGGCCCTCCTGACAGGGGCCTGGGTGAAATAAGTGAAATTAATGGAGCTCCTTTCATGTCGGACAAGGCCGCGGCACCCCTTTCACGCCGCGTACAGTCACAGAAAAGTCAATACTTTTTTATTACTCCTCGCTTGCCCTACATTCCCCGCTACAAGTGCTCTGCTCACTAATTGGTTTCAGTTTGCAGAGAAAGAGAGAGAGAGGGAGAGGACTCCATCCCAAAGAACACTAAAGCAAATAAATCAATCTCATATTTTTTCTCCCCGCTGTCTTTTTTCATTGAGTAACATCATGGCAGAGAGAGGGAGACATGAGAGAGAGAAATAGAGGGGAGAGGGAGAGGGTAAATGGTTGGTTAGAGCACGCTTGGTCCCCAGGGAGCATAATGATATCTAGGAGCCTGTTAATGGAGACGAGTGGTTAAAGTGGTCTGGGGCCCTGGCCAGGTCACCCCTGGGGGTTTCTAACCAGCAACTCCACTTCAGTTGGCTGCTTGCGCTCTGGGCTCAGAGGCACAATGGAGCATCCCACCAAAATACAATTTCAGACAAACGCTTTGACAGATTTGTAGAAAATGACATTTAACATAACTGTGTGTGTGCACATGTGTGTGTGACTGTGTGACGATGTTGGACTAAGTGAATGGAGCAATTGTTTGCATGATTTTCTGTGTTATCTTTTATTATAACAGGTGTTAGTGATTTAGATGCAAATAATTAACACATCTTTTTCAATTAAAGTGAATAACCATGTTTTGTGGCAACATACACACAAACCATGTGAATGGTTTTGAATTTGACCATGATAGACACCGTTGCTGTTTAATTGCACTTCTGGGTGTGTCTGCAGGTATGTGTGCGTGCATGTACTCCTGTGTATGTGTGTGTGTGTGTGTGTGTGTGTGTGTGTGTGTGTGTGTGTGTGTGTGTATACACTGTATGTATGTGCCCTGTCTGTCACTGTGCCGTTCACTGTTGGGCTAAGCTTAAGTGGCAGTGGGGTTAGCCTCTTTCAGAAACAGCACAACCACAAAATGATGTGACACTTTGAACCCCCACCCCCCTCCTACCCCACCAGAACCACGACCTCTCAAAAACACACACACACTAATCAGCCTCCAGTTAAAGGGAGGTTCCACCAGTCTCATTTTCTCTCTGCGTCCCAGCTTTCACAGCTCTAGAGTGCGGGTTAGGGCAGGTTTGGGGGGCTACAGCATGTGTGTATGTGTGTGCATGCGAGTTTTTGCATATGTGTGTGAAGAAGCTGTCACACAGCGCTGGCATCACCATCCAGTTTGCCATCTCTTCCTCAGCTTGACAAGTCCCTGCTCCCTACCCTGTGGCTAACACACACACACACACACACACACACACACACACACACACACACACACACACACACACACACACACACACACACACACACACATTATGTCTCTGTCACTGTCTTGCTTCTTTTTCACACACACATATGATATGTGAACGCACCAATCACAAGCTCACATGTATTGTTTAAATGCATAAAATGAATAAATTCATAAGCACACACGCTTCAGATGCACAGACAGCTATGTGTTGCTTATTACACTGTGTGTTTGTGTGTATGTGTGTGTGTGTGTGTGTGCGTGCGTGCGTGTGTGTGTGTGTGTGGCAAAACAAGCAGTGTGCTCTGGACAGTGACAGTAACACATTAAATCACGTCACTGTTATTGAAAAATGGAGCTTTCATTTTAAATTTAAAACATGATTTGCTCCATTTGTCTTTTGTTTTGTTTGCAGGAGCTACCATTGTGTTCTTGTGTGTGTCTGTGTGTGTGTGTGTGTGTGAGAGAGAGAGAGATCTTCTCGGCAGTTGCTGGCGTCAGATCGCGGAGGGGTTCTGTTTGTTACAAGGACAGGCTTGTCCCCGCCCCCAGGCATCGGCATTACGATGATTGTCATGGCGATGGAGTGTGAGTGACAGGCGGGATCACAAGTGGTAGCCGGGGAGCAGGAAGCCCGAACCGCCCCAGTCCCTGACATTAGTTTGTCCTTCATCAAAACTTTACACTCGTTTATAACTACTCACTCTCGGTGCTGCAGAATGTCTCTCGTTTACTTTGTGTTTTTTTTTTACCATCTGTCTCTCTCATGTACTGATCTCTCTTTCCCTCTTTTAGTTCTGTTTCTCCTGCTCTTTCTCTCATTTACATTTCATTTAATATTGTTGTATTTCCATTTATCGCTCCCTCCTCATCTCAATTTCGCTCTCTCTCTCTTGCACTTTCTCCCTCTCTCTCTCTCTCAACTGCTCTCATTTGCTTCTCAATCTTTCTCTCGCTGTTTTCTTCCAGTGCCAAGCTTAAGATATACGTATGTCTGGGCTTTTTTCTCTGGACATCACACAACTTTGCACTTAATCTCAGTGATCAGTAAGGAGCTAGTACAGGTCGTATCATTTCATACCTACAGTACATGCAGACACACACTCGTGCACAGTGCATTCCTCAAGCATGCAGTGTTTTTGTTTATTGTTTTTTTTTTTTTCGTAAAGATGTGTGTTGCTGCAAGCCAGTATGTGTGTGTGTGTGTGTGTACATGATCGCATGCGTTTTTGCTTTTTTGTGCATCACAGCAGAAAAGGAGGTCAGGGTTTACACGGAGACTCAGGCATTCATCATTAGCCTGCTGCCGCTGCCGGTAATGTTGCCTGTTACAGCCGTGATTAAGAGCCCCGCTTAGTTCCAGCAGCCGGTGCAGATGCACAAACACACACGCATATGTGTGGTACCAACTTCAAGCTTTGGTACTTCTACAAAAAAATCTCTTTTACACCATCACCCAGGTCAGCATGTGTTCATGTGAGTGTGGGTTTGTTCGTTGTTTGGGGGCTGAACTGTACATGGGCTCTAACTGCAAGCTTCAGGGCCTGATGAGAAACCTGTCACAGTCACTCATGAAAAGAGCAATTCACATAACACAGTTGCACACAGTCTTGGTCACTGTATTTGGGTACCATAATGGCTGGATGTACATCTTAACCCCGATTACCAAAAGAAACTCATACCACAGCACATCACATCACCACAGCTCTCCTCTCAGAGTTACGCAAAAGATGTATTCTGCTCCCCCTAATGCACAGGTCATCTCTTACGGTCTTTGACTTATGGCTGGTTTGCACATTTGAAGTGGGTGACAACTGGCGATTGGTTTTATTTGTCTTTTTGCCTGATTAATGAAGTTACAACATAATTTTTTTAGTTTAATTGATGCAGGAAAAGATTTACTGTCCCTTCATTTATCCCATTTTTTTTCTCTCCATCCCTCCTCTTCTCATCTTCTGTGCCTCTCCTCCCCTCCAGGCGTTCAAGACAGCATTCACCACCTACATTCTTTACTCATTGGTACTCCAAGGCAGTCAGCACTGAGTGATACACCTCCTCCTGGCCTGAGATAATGAAGGGAAGTACAAATAAAGTTAGACTATCCTTAATGTGTATTGTATTTATTACAGTGTATAATGTGTATATTTTGTTACAGAAAACACACTTCACAGTCATCTGCTATCTAATATGTTAATTGTATTGTGTGTGAATGGGTCACACATGGGAATAACCAACTTAAGCAGGTCTTTTTGAGAGGTACAGTATCATGTGTGCCTGCAAGTCGTGACAGTTCCCGCTGAGGAAAAGTTCTCCCATGCTATTTACCAACAGGCCTGCATGTTTTCAAAGTTATTACTGGATCCACTACAGTACGCTGCATATTAACATGCACATATCACAGCAATTCACAGTCCACAGCATAGAAACAGTAATCAAACTTCTGACTGCTTGTTGTGTTAGGTCCGTTGTAATGACCCATATCAAGTATAATTTTATTAGTATCAGCAGAAGTCCAGTTTGCTTTTCAACAATTAAAGGCCAACACAAAGTAGTTCTGGTACTTAGAGGACACATTGACAATTTCACAACTGTTTATTGATTATCAATGCAATCAACAAAAGTGTTTATGAACACTTTTTTAAATTACTATAATGATAGGATGTACTATTTTCATATAAAATTGGATGCTAGTGCTTATTGATGCTACTTGAATCAAGGAGCACACCCTAGCTGAAAACTATGATACAGATTTTATGATAAATGTATTATTTGTAATTTGCTATCGGGCTTCATAGTAAATTATAAGGATGGCTCTGAGGATCATTGCTGACCAGTAAACTTTAAAAAATGGGATTTTGCTTCTGCTGAACACTCATTGATTACATTGACTGTAATGTAATAAATACAATAGCGTCAAATATGTGTGTGAATTGTAAATTAAATTCCTTTTTGTTACCTTTAAAAAGAAAATTCAAATGAATATATTAAGTGTTTTTATCATTTTGTTATTTGGAGTCTTGAAGCAAACAGTAACACTTTTTGCTGAAAAGAATAATAATTTTCATTATTGATTAATTTATCTGTTATTCTCACAATTAATTGATTCATCTATGAAATGGTTCCAAACTCTAAAAAATGCCTGTCACAAGTTCCCGGAGAACCTTGGTGACTTTATTGTCAAGTTATTTAATCATCAACTGTTTCAGATCTAATGACTGTATTTCACAACTGTTCATCTTTCCTCAAGATTCATTTAAAACTAGAGATTAAATTGAGATTATAATGACAATTGTCCGGAAGTGACAACTACACACGACAACTCCTGCTCCGGGGCCCTGAGGCAGAACTTCTTAATGAAGTTCAGTTTTGATGTATAAAGTAATTTCGAAGTCTGTACTCTGTCCCAGGCAAAATCTTCTTTTTAATTCTCAAAAGAAAACTCTGTCCTTTCTTTGCTGTTTTTCCGTTGCTTCCTCTGTCTGTCGCTACGCTCTTCTCCTCTCCTTCTCCTCCATGTTGCTGGCATTCCCCTGGGCCTGTGCTATAAGGCGTGGAAGAGGAGCAGAGACAGAGCATTTAGTAATGGCTTCTTAATGGGCTTGTCGACAGCCACATTAGAGCGCACAGACAGCGGGCGAGGCCGGGCAACGATATGCCAAGCCAGATGCCATGCCAGCTGTGGCACTCCGCTCTCTCACTCACACTCTCATTTGTAATCACATCTCTCATACGGATGGACGCCATGTGCGTAACGGAGAGAAAGCAGACAGACAGGCATGTCCCCTCCCAGTTCCTGTCAGTATATTCTTTTCATCTGCTCAGGCCTGGGTTTTTTCCCTCCTCTCTCCGTCAGGTTCTTTTGTGCTTCAGATATTACAGTTATTCCACCCACATCATATTTTAGCAGCTGATTACCTGGTTCAGCTGACCTACTGAACTTGCTCAGCCAATTCTGGGTTTATTTTTTCAGACCAATATCATGTCAGCATTTGAGAGTTTGAACAAAATCAAAACTGTAGCATAAACATGATTTTTGATGATAGATAAAGTTCACTCCAAGATATGTACAAAGGGAAATATTTTATCTTTAGAGCCAACATCATATATTTACTTCAGGATTAAATTTCAAGGCGTTTTAAGTTATCAAGCTTAAAGCAGAAGTAAGCGATCCGGTCGTTTTGGCTAACTTCTTGTCAGCCGATGGAGTTAGCAGCCCCCGCCCTCATCATGGATCTATTGGTCCTCGTCCCTACGTTACCACATTCACGTGCATCCCTTGGCTGCACACACAGCCCTTCATGCCGTTCTCTCTCCTCATTGGATAAAGGTTGTAGGATACAAGGAAGTATACAAGAAGATTTCTCCTCGGCTTACAGCAGAGCAGAGTGACTGACAGACCCGTGTTTCGGACCAAACACTCTATGTAAGTGATTGCTGTCGGAAGATATAACTATTTAAGACTTATATTAACACAAACATTCCGCTTACTTCTGCTTTAACAGCTGTTCTGTTTACAACATGTCTGATCATCTAGTTGCTGAGGCTTTCTCTTTTTTCTGACCTCGTTGTAGAATTATTAAAGAGCTTTAAAATATCAGCAAGTAGCCTTTGCCATGTTATCATCACAGCAAAACATTCCCAAATGATGAAACTAAGTCATTCATCATCTAGATTTATTGTTCTGGAGATTAATTTGAATAAGAATTTCAGTTATTGTAGTTTTATGCGTATATCCAGAGATGATATGTCTAGAAAAAGACTTATTGGACATTTTCAGCTGTTAAAAGTCTATTAGAAAGGATGCTTTAATCTTGCAATCTTAAAACAGATGCAGGAAGGAAAGAAGGAAGAGTATGATAAAGTAAAGGAAAAGTGAGGATGGAGAGAGGGAGGAGTGATTAAATGAATAGATGGATGATTGAATCAATTAATGAATGTTAATGTGCTACAGCGAACCAGGGACTGGAATGTCATTGCCAAAGGTCTTATAGGTCTCCAGTAGGGGGAGCCATGTGTCAGTGACTCCAGTCTGTGTCAAAGACCTTCATCAGTACAATACTGTGTGTATCTGTGTGTGTCTGTCTCTATGTGTGTGTGTGTCTGTGTCTGTGTGTGTCCTGCCAAAGACTGAATAGTCAGAAGGTGGTTCTTTGTTTCCCCATCTGATCTGATCTCGTTGCTACCAAATTTTCCTGCATCAGCGATGATCAAGTGTGATGAGGATGCAAAGAGAAAAACGTGTGTGTGTGTGTGTGTGTGTGTGTGTGTGTGTGTGTGTGTGTGTGTAAGCCAAACTGTGTATGTGCAATGTGCATGTGTTTGTGTGTGTGTTTATGTATTGGCAGCTGATAGTATTTTAGGAGTTGAAGCCTACATACAGACTGGTGGCCCACAACACCATATCGACAGCTGCCAATTGTCACTCCAGTGACTGACAGTTCTGTATTGATGGACGGGACCTGCTGACAGAGAGATGGAGGACAAAACAAGAGGAAACAGAGCACCAGCAGTGGAGAGATGGTGGAGGGGACAGTGAAAAGAGGAAGAAAAAAAGGCTCGAGAACACTGGGACCTATAGGAAACTTTCCCAAGGTCACGGTAAGGAGAGAACAGAGGAGGAGTGGGAAGGGAAATATCTCAACCTGGGTCAGTTTACTGTCAGTTCTATCAAAAAGGCCAATACTACCAAGGATTCACTTGCCCAGCATGGGTAGTAATGGTGAAGGTGAAGAGACCAGTTCTGCCTTATAATTCAAACCCATATAAATAAATGCTATAATACCGAAATTAACCTGGGTAGCAAAGTAGTGCAGTGGTTAGCATCATCACCTCACCAAAAAAGTTATGGTTCAATTCCTGGGCCTGGAGCGTTTCTGCGTAGAGTTGTTCTTGTTCTTGCATGAATTCTCTGCAGGTAGCCTACTCCAGCTTCATCCAACTGCAGAAGATAGAAAGTGACTTCTACTGTGAAAAGAGTCCCAATAATCAAAATGAGTGACACAAGGTGCAATAACATTTTGTCTTTGTGAAAACAGAACCATCTATTCACTGATAGAGGGACGATTGGCTTGTGTTTTGTTTTTAACCTGAAAGACATCATAGCTCCACTGAGACAGACAACACTGATAGGCTTTTGTTTTTGTTGTTTCTCATTGTTCTGGCAGAGTAGTTTTGGACTGAGCTGACATCTTTGTGTCTATTTATTGACCTTCGCAGCCCATTCTCAACACACACACACAAACACACACCTCACCACCACTATTTTGTATACACACACTTAGTAGGCTGCTACACACACTGGTGTCTATAGGTGAGTGTGTGTTTGAGTGTTGCCTCACCTCAGGAAACTTGTGGCTAATTCCATTAGTGGGAGGAGAGAATATGTAAATGAGGGGAGACAGCTGGTGGTGAGGGGAGGTTGATGGAGTGAGCCTGGGGGGGCACAGACACACACCCACACACAAACAGGGGGAAATATGGGGATGGGTATGATGGGTTTTTATTTTTTATTTTTTACTGTATATGCACATAGACTGTAAAAAGAATGGACGTAGCGTCCGTGACGTCACCCATTGGTTTTGGGGAGTCGTTTTTGTGACTCAAATATGGCGGCCTGAACAGCGCCATGTTGGATTGGCCAGCCGAGTTCCCGCCCACTGGCCTCGAAGCAGCTGTCCACGGAGCTGCTCAGACCTGTCACTCAACGTTTCCGCGCCCTAATTGGTCAGAGTTTTAACCTTATAACAGTAAAACGGCAGAGTTAAAAAAAAATTCACCCCCCTCAGAGTGTGTGCGGGGGTAGAAACTATCGATTGAGACGAAAAAACGTTCTGACACCAGGCTTTTAACATGTTTACTGAGGATGTAAAGTCGGCGATTTTAACATGGGGGTCTATGGGGAATGCTCCCTTCTGACACCAGCCCCCAGAGGAATTCGAGGGGATTGCAGTTTTTTGAACGCGGAAGTGAGCTTCACTTCTCAGACCGACAACTGCCCCCTTGTATATGCACTATTGTACAGATCCAAAGGCAGAGGAGCAGGTTCTGACTATGGGATATGGTCGTGGGGTGACCAGAGGGCGTCCCCAGAGGGAGCTCGGCAAAGCCCATCCCCCAGGATCCAAGGGCAGACACACACTTAGCTACTTTTTCACAGGTTACGTCACTGGTGAGGTGACATAAGCCTAGTTGTACAAAATGTAGGCCTACTTGAGATGGAACCAAGAAACTGTGAACTTTGAGCAGCAAAGACAGACTTTGAAATCTAGTTAGCCTACTAATTGGAAAAAATAATGATATGCCTAGTAATTGTTGCTTTTGTATCTACACAAACGAAAATAAAGTAAACCAAATGAAATGTCAATTATTTCTCTCTTTCTTTATTTTGTTCTGCAAAGATATAGCAGTCAGTCATATTTAGCATCACGAAAATTAGTTTAGCAAGCGCGTTCGATAGGTTCGATATCGAACGTTAGTTGACGTTACCGAGGAGATCTGAGCCAGATCTCGCGAGAGTTTGTTGTTGAGACAGAGACGAGTCTTGAACAAAGTTCATTTTCTCGTGATTTGTTTGTCTGAAAATTGGCATTTTAATGTCAAATGGTCAGATGATATGTGGCTTGTGAAAAATATTTACTTCGGTGACTGTAGGGCGAAAGAATCAACCATAATCTGTGCCTAACCTGCCGTTCGTTTCGGTAAGGGGCGGGGCAGCGGCAGTGCCGCTGTGTGGCGGCAGTCTATGGGCGAAACTCGGAAACTGAGTGGTCGTGGGCATGGATCGTTAATATAATACATCCATGGCATGGATCTACATCTAATCATAGACTGTAAAAAGCATCTAACCTGCATCTAACCCGTATTTGAGTAAACAAACAACTACGGGCGGACTGCTTGGAGAAAGTACAGGTGCAACAGGTGTGGGAGGAAAAAAATGCACCATGACTGATGTATGGAGATATTATGCATTTGACGTGGTTCATCGGAGACGAGCGGCAAACGGAGCCACAGGAGGAAACATCTGAAACTCATCAAAGTAGTGCAAAGACTGTATCTGCACCTGTACACAGAATTCAAGGTGGGTCTTGAAACTGTTCTTGTCCTAAAATGTCGCAGCTTTTTTTCTTTCTTTTTGTCATAGCATCGCTCCATAAACAACTTTTCACAGTAGCTAACGTTAGCTTGTTTATGCTAAAGTAGCTAACAGCTTGTAACATGAACTCGGCGCTCACAACAGAAGCAGGTTACAGTCATGTCTGTGGAGATATTAAACTGACCTTTAATATTTCCATGTTTTTCTACTATGTTAGTCAGTGAAAATAGCTGCTTTTCTCCCGCGCGCGTACGTAAAGGAAGCCCGTATGTGGAAAGACATGGCCTCTAATGTATAACGTGTGTTGAGAGAAACACTCACTTCAGGACCTCTGACTTGTATCATCAGAACAGACAAACGTAATCACAGAAGGCTGAAAATCACAGGACGTGTCTGTTGTGATTATACAAGTCAGCAGTGTAAAGGAGAGCTGTTAAGATGTATGCAGTACATTAATTGTTGCATACACTGTACCTATCACTCCTATTTCCCATGTACAGGTGCATTAGAATATCATGGGACAGTTTATTAAGGCCTATGTCAGTAATTCCATTCAAAAAGTGAAACTAATACATTATATACACACATACACACAGAATGAAACATTCCATGTCTTTATTCAATTTATTTTAATTGCAATAATTATGGCTAACATTAAATTCAGTATCCCAAAAATCTAAATATTACAAAGTACCAATTTAAAAAATATATATTTTTAACACAGAAATGTTGGCCTTGAACTACTGGAAATTGACTTTTCATGATTTTATAATATATTGAGATGCACCTGTATATTATTTGTTAATGGTGAGTATCGCATGCCCTCAGTATGGCTTAATTTTCTGATAACTGTATGTACCTGTCATTAAGGCTACATCCTTCTTTATTTACATCTGTAGCACAGTGGACTCTGTTGTTTTCCTTTTTTTTTAATGTGCTATTGAATTTGGTATCAAGACTTTAAAATAAGAATTTAAAAACAATACAAAAACAATAACGATGGAGTGAATCAAATGATGTGGCATGAACACATTGAGCAGTTAAATAAACAGATTGAGCAGAAAATGATAGAAAAAACTGAAGAGTGACTATAGTTTTAAGCCGGTAGAGTGCGAGGTAATTGATTATGGTGAGGACAATGGCTGACGGCCCTCAGCAGAAGTTAAGGAGAATGGTTGTTGGTTTGATGCTAGGCTGCAATCTTACAGGTGTGAGGGTACTGAGAGCCCAGATGATGGTAGAAATTGATGGAGTAATATATCAAAACAAAGAATCAGGAAACAATAGCAGATGTACCGGTAGTCAGTGTTTATCATTCAGGAACCTCCCCTGATGGTCACTGCTCTGTTTACACATACACACACACAGGCACACGCAGGTGTTGGTCATAATCCTATTGTGCTGCAGTGACCACAGAACAGGACTGGCTCATCACCTGTCACCTCACGCATGCACGCACACGTACACACACTATAATCCTGTCAGTAACTGTGATGGAATTTAGAGAGGATTTAATTTTTTATAAATCTAACGGCACACTGTGAATCATGGGAGCAAAAAGTAAGGCCCTGTACAGCTGTATATTATACGCCTGCACTTCTCCTTTCTGTTCTTTCTGCAATGTGTTTTTATGTCACTTTGATCCCTCTTGTGTCTGTTGTTGTGCTATTGCACCATTTCCATTTACAGTCTGTTCAAAAGTCCTGATAACAGGGGATGATTTAGATATTCACTACCTCCATTAGTTTGTACAAAAATATTTATGATTCTTTTCTTTTACTCCCTCGTGGCAATTTAGTGTAGGACCAAATTAAAGTGAAAGCTGCCTGTATGAGACTGGAAATGGCTGCAGGGAAACGGCTGGTGATGGGAGCTGTGAGGGTAAAGGCTACTAAATCGAGTTGAATGTTCACGGACACACATTAAACTGTCCTGAAGCACAGGAGCAGTATGTTAAAACTGTTATTGGATGGTTTTGCTCTTTAAAGTGAGGTATTGTTGGCTGAATGTGATGTACTGTGCTTGATTGACAGGAAATGAGAGAGGAGGCCGGGCAGTCTGTCATATCGCTAATGTGATAGGTAATGCCCTGAGGACACACACACACACACACACACACACACACACACACACACACACACACACACACACACACACACACACACACACACACACACACACACAGAGTGACTCTTTCTATCTGTCTCTATGTACACTCCCACACACACCTCAGTTTTCTCCATTTCTCTCTGTCTCAGTTTTCTTCCCATATACACATGAACACTTTGTCATTTTTTTCTCCCCACACAAACACACACACACACACACATACATACACACATACACACACTATGCCGCGCTCTCTAAATCACTCTCACACACCCATGTACGTATACTCTCAGTGTTTGGCTACGTGGCGTTTTACTGCAGGTTAATAATGAGAGGAGAGGTGTGTGACCCTGTCAGAAGTGTGAGAAACTGACCCAAAGAAATCAGACAGGGGCCGAGACCCCCCCAACCCTGAGGGCATAGAGTGTGAGTGTGTGTAAGAGAGAGAGAGGAGAAAAAGGTGTGTGTGTGTCCATCCGCAGCTTCTCATGGATGACATACGTGGGGTCATTTACATACTATTACTTTTGTGCTGGGTATGAGACACCGCACACACAAACACAGACACGCGCACATGCACGCACAAAGATTGGTGGATTGGCCTGGTGTGATGCCCCTGTCAGATGTCAGGATGCAGATGGGATGGGATGGAGGGGGGTAGGTCACGTCCACCCCCCCCACTCTCTCTCTCTCTCACACACACACACACACACACACACACAGACACACACACACTCTTACACATGCACCTGTCTTGCCCCCCTAAGGTGCCGAGTTACTAAGAGAGTTGTCAGCACGTCTGTGTGAGGCTTCAACTGTTTGACATCTGCCAGCAACCCCCAAAACACACACACACACACACACACACACACACACACACACACATACCTCCCCTACCACCTCTGTTCAGAACAACAGAGCATCTCCCAGTGATCAACATTTAGACACAGTCATCACTTACTGGTCCCAGCTGCCAACACACACTCATCAGGAGAGAGAAGGGGGGGATTGGAATCAGGGACAAGTTGGGAGAGAGAAGGAAGAGAAAGAAAATGTGGTTGTTGTCTGTCCTGGTGTGTGTGTCTCTGTCTGTGTGTGTGTTAAGGTGTTTGTCTTTTCAGTTCTCTATACTTAAACTCACAGTGATAGAGAGACAAGCCTCCATTTGTCCCACTTTCATACAAGATAATGAAGCTGTCATTCTCAGACAACTTCATTGGATTGGTACAGGAGCACAGACTGCTGCTCAGGGACACACACACTGACACACACACACCGACACACACACATACTTAAACCTACATGAGCACACAACGCTGCGAGCTATCCCCCTGGCCCCCGTTAAGCATATGTCAAATATAACCATGTATAGAAATTGAGATTGTGTGACATATGTACAGCTGGCTGAATGGCAGAGACACAAAGCACAGAGCAACACACACACATACACACACACACACACACACACACACACACACACACACACACACACACACACACACACACGTGCACACCCTGCTCATATCTTTAACATGCAAACAGACAGACAGCCCTGATAGCGAATAAAATGAAATCAACCTTGAATAGCAAAACCCTCTGTGAGTACTTGTCTCCTCTTTACAAGTCAATTTCATATCCTGTAGCTCAAGACAAATCTAAAGAGATTTGGGAGCGATGTAGAAACAGACGGAAGAGGGAAAGGAATAAAAATGGTTACAGGCAGAAAAGTGTAGAAAATGAAAGGGAGTGTGATGGGCGAAGAGAGAAAGGAGACCTCGGTGGGATCGTGTGTTAAATTGAGGTTGAAAAGTCATAACAGTACCATCGATTCATAACTACAACTACACTGAGTTGTATCACAAGATTAGATAAGATTGCTATTCTTTCTGACAGCTCAGTGGGCTAAAACACATAGCATTACTTAATGATGTTGTGAGTTTGAGGTCTCAGTCTTTTTGTCTGGCTGCCAAAATTAATAAGAGTTTGCCTTTAAACGACCTGTAGTTTTTAAAAACAGACAATGCTAACTTCTTATTTTGAGCTTCAGCAATTAGAAAAATTCATGTTGTAACAAAGTAATAAAACATAATAATAGCAAATAAGTGGACTTATTTTCAATTTTGTTTAGATTTTTTTTCGATATCTTTTGTCTTGAAACAGGGTTGGACAGCTATAGCCTAAAAGTGCTCAAGATGTCATTGCCTTTGATTTGATCCAGGTTAGTTTTTCCCCTTGCTTTCAGTCTTTCTTCTCAGCTAAAATCACTGTCTGCTTGCTTCAGGTTTTCAGCTTGTCTTAATCTCAGGAACAAAGCAAATGAGCGAATTCTGAAAATATGTTAAATTTTCATTTCAAAAACAGATTTTTAAAAGAGAGGCCAAAATTCAAGCACCAGATGAGATTTTCTGTGGGTCAAGCTCCAATTCCTATTATTAAACTCAATAACATAATTACTCAGACCCACAACTACAGCCATTGTTTCTTAACAGTTTTCTTTGGAAATGTTTGATTCTCACATCCCATGCAAACATAACCCTGACGACATCGCTGGAGTTGTTTTGTTAGATTTTATTAAGAGCCACAGAACAACAGTTTAAGGCATCATCAGGAATAAATAAATCTTATGTACAAAATCAATGGAGAGCCCCTTAGATGGGTTTAAATGAAGCAGGAGAATCTTCTGCACTCTTCATCTTCTCATTTTAATAGACTTGACAATGGAAATTTCAGACTAGACAGAACCAGAGGCAGAACAGCAATAAGTGTCTGTGTTGTGAACGTGAGCAAACGAGGAAGAAAGAAGGGAAAAACCAGGGAGGCAGTTAACTTTTCTTTTTTTTTTATCCGATCATCCTCAGACCCACTCATCTCTGTCTATTCAAAGAAAGACATAATTACAGCTTTGAGTATTTAGCCTCATAATTTACTCGTTCTGTCACATTATTTACAACTCTCTGTCTCTCATTCTCTCTCTCTCTCGTTCTCAGCAGGGGTTAATTCACCCCTATAATCTAGTCTGTTAGGTCCAATCCACATTCCAAGTTATTATCACTCTCATTTGCTTATTAAGTGAGCCCTTGTTTTCTTCAAATAAAGTTATAATTAGAGATTTAGTGTCGGCAGCTTGAAATACTATCTCCTCTTTATGGAATCTTGGGTGGGATGAGAGAGAATCATGTTTTATCATACTCGAGGAGTTAATGAGGATGTGCACAGCTTGATATTGTGTTTGTATGTGTGTGAGAGTGTGTGCGTGTTTTCTAATTATGTCTCTGTGACAGCTTTCTGGCCTCCAAAATACCCATATACTGCATACCCTCTGTTGTTTTGTCTTCCCACTGATTTATGTTAATGAAGTACACCACATAAGAGGAAATATATAAGCTTGGGCTTTATATATTGCTTAAGATTAATAAATAAATAAATAAATATAGAAAACTGCAGACGTGTTGACTTCATTTCGGCATTGTTGTAAATTTTATTTTATAAACTTAAAAATAATATTAGAATAGAGTGTTTTGCACCATAATCTCCTCTTTAGTTGCCTATTTAAACTAAATTGCATTTGCAGGAGCTGGGAAGACTCATAACTCGGACAGTGTTTGCAGCTTTGAATACCAATCACCAATTTTTTCCCGAGGATGATCCACTGATCCATTCTTACCTTCTCGTGACCCACCCTGTGGGCCCAACCCTGTCTTTGAGAAACAGCAGAGTAGAGTACATTAAGACACGCCCCAGCAACACACTGATTACATATGCTAGCTACGGTAATGAGCTGAGCTGGACAGTGGAAGACTGCTGCTGTTTATGGCAACTCATTATCTGGCCCATTGACCAGAACTGTTCTACACATCATAGAGTCCCGTGTCCTCTACATCTACTCGACCATCACTCTCTCTACTTGTCTCAATGGGGGCTGTGATGTGTGTATGTGTGTGTGTCAGGTGGTGGTTGGTTGAACGGACTGGTTCGTGTGTGTGTGAGAGGTATCTGGTTGTTGGAAGGATGGATGCACGGATAGAAGTGGAGACCAGTTTCAGTGTGTGTGTGTGTGTGCGTGCGTTTTAGCTCACACGCATGTTTACATAATGAAAAGTTAGATGATTCCTAAGCTAATGATCTCACACCCGCACAAGCAGCATTACACACTCATCTGACTAATACTTTGTGCCGTTAGTTTCATTTAAGTGTGTTTGTGCATCTCTGTATTCGATTATATGCCGAAGTGTCTTTCTCAAGAGTGTGTGTCTGTGTGCATCTGTGCGTGCACGTGCGTGTTACTATGATCGCCTGCCAAAGTAAAGTGTTTGCAGCCGAGAGAGACAGGGGCGCTAAGCTCAAGGGCACATTTGTTTCAAGCTAATGATAGAATGTAAATGGAGCAAATTTCCTCTGCAAGAACAGAAGCGCTCTCGTTCAACACACACGTACACACACATGCGCCAGCACACACACTTTCATACTTTCACACATACACTCAGATAAAGACACACGCTCTTTCTCATGCACACAGACACACACACAGCAGCATCATGTTGATGGAGTGCAGAATCTCATTACACATCTAATAGAATAAGTGTAGTGTGCGTATGGGGAGAGGAGAGGAGCAGCCAACCTGATTAGCCTTATCACTTTATTATGCCGCTCTGCACGCAGCACACAGGACAATTGCATTAGAGAGGAGCAGATGAGCTGAAGGCAAGGAGAACTCAGCAAACACAGCCTTAATTGATTCCTCACCAAATTAGCAGGGACAGGTGGGGGGCTCACTGGCTGGGTGGCTGCTTGACTGACTGGATGCTTAGTCGGGTGCTTCACTGAGTGGCTGACTTGTTGACTTGTTTAGCGGTCGGTTGGCTGAGTTGACCGTTTACTGACCGGCTTGTTGCGTGAGAGGCCTTGAGTGGGGTTAAAGACGAGAGCTTAGTTATATCGTACTGTAACTGCTCTAATAGATTCCTTAACGCATTAACAGGGACGGGTGAGGTGGCCAACGTTGGGTGGGTGACGAGTTGACAAACATAATGGCTAATGTAGCCAATGTCATATCTGGCCCTCTGCGTTGTGTTTCTCACGGCCTGCCCTAGGTGGGGTTTGATCCCACGACCTCCCGCACCGGAGGCGACGATGCTAACCTCTTCGCCAAGAGGTTGACAACCACTTGGTGGGTTGGTTAGCACGTCTTTTATGGGTGGAGTGAGTGCACATCCGTTACACTCACCCTCGCTGAACTCACTCCACCCAGGGCATCCGGGTCACGGCACCACTATAGCCGATATCATATCTGGCCCTCTGCGTTGTGTTTCTCACGGCCTGCCCTAGGTGGGGTTCGATCCCACGACCTCCCGCACCGGAGGCGACGATGCTAACCTCTTCGCCAAGAGGTTGACAACCGCTTGGCAGGTTGGTTAGCACGTCTTTTATGGGTGGAGTGAGTGCACATCCGTTACACTAATATGTTGTCAAAGAGTAGTAGTTAAGGCTGTCAGCTCTTCTGGAAACACACGACCAGGTCAAAACCAAGCATATGGCAGGATCACATACTACGTCAGTTGAAGACATAGTTGGGGACTGTTGTGCAACCACTGTGAACAACTGACATCAATGCATCTAGAACTACTTGATTTCCCCAAAAAATGTTATTTAAAGGTACTTATTTGAACTGCACACATCCACACAGCCCTTTATCTGAGGCAGGCAGGTCCTTACCTAATTTCTGATTAACTGGAATTTAGTACAAAGCCTTGTTTTCAGTCACTTTGCATTGTTAAAGTTACTGCAAGTTACCACTGTTACATGTTAATACAACATTTCAAATTGAGAGCCCTCCAGTATTTCAGTGGACAGAAATCCTTTATTTCTTAACTGGGCTTTTATTGCTGTGCTAACATGTAGAATTAAGTGGTTTGTTTCATTTCCAGTTGTTACGTGCAGTTCAGATCTGCTAGTTTCTTTAGCTTAGCAGTTACTGATGATTTCGTTTTTTTTTCCTTCCAGTCTCTGTTCTCTCTCTTCATTTGGTTTGCCCTTGGCCTCCCCTTTGTAGTGATGATATAATGCAACCGTGAAATGAAATGAAAACCTCAAACTCACGGGGCATTCAGCTGGCCAATGGTAGAAATATGATCACTCAGTCGGTAACTCACTCATAAACATTTGTAATTGTAGGCCGGACCCCACTGTTGTGGTCCAGCCAAAACTGGATAGTAGCCATTGATTGAAAACTTCAGTTCCACCTTCTATAAATGTAGTTTTGACTCATCCTTCCAAAACTTGTTTTCAGGAAAACACACTTGAATTTATTTTGTTCTTTCTAGCAATTATTGATTTATGTGAATTTAAATGCATCAATTTATCACTTTCACTTCACATATGTGAAATGTATTATGATAGGGGTTAGGTAGTACCGTAAGTTCTTTCAGTGTGTTTTGTTAACTATATTCAGGGAATTTATTCCTTCACAGAAACCTTGTTGTTTGGTGGTGTGTGAGGGAGGGCAGGAGGACAGGGTGGGTTGTTATGGGGGGAGGACATGGACAGTGGTGGTGGGGAGAATACAGGACACAAGGGGGAGCGAGTTTGTCTTTGTCTCTGTAGGTCCCCCGGGGGGATTGTGGGGTAGTGGAGGTTAATGAATCTGATTGGTTGGTGGGAGTTTTTCTGCTGGTGCTGCGGTTTGCACACTCACAGAGCCTCACTTTTTTTATTTTGCCAAGTTTGGCTTCGACACACTGCTGCATGAAGGACAGAATAGCAGAGAAAAAAAGTGTGCTAAATTTTACCAAGTGTGAAATAGACTGGAACTTTCATTCAACACTGTCCAGGCGCTGAATAACAGATGTTAGAAGATACATTATATGCACTATAACCCAAATTCACCTGCAATGATACAAGGCACACCTTTGACAGAACAGAAGAGTGGTATTTTAGATCGTTGTGTCCTCTTTTCTCATTGGACTTCATCTGTCTGTGATGGTGGTTGGTATTGCAGGTTGTGAGGGTGGATTTAAAAGGCAATATACTACATCTTAAATGTGCATGTGGTTTCAATAATCACTGAGTGTGTTAACTGTCGGGCTGCAACTCTCAAAATGCACATATACTGTATTGTATATACACAAACACTGGCCTATGTGAGAATTTTTTGTTTGTGATTTAGTTATTCATGTTTTTCCTGGTTATTTAGATGAAACCAGTGAGGATTATATAGATATTATCTTGCCTATAGGCATCAAGTTCTTCAGGTGGAGTGTATGCTAACATCTGCTCTTATGTTTCAGATTTTGTCAACTTTAAAAGTTGGCTGCCCTTCAACTGATTACACCTTGACAAGCAATGATGCAGAAAACTGTAAGTATATTTTGGTCTGGTCATCTCAGAACTCTGTTATTTTGGAGGTTAATGTTTTAGTCTTTTCGTGTATTCTGTCCAGCACCATTATGCCCTCTAGGTAAACAGCATTTCTGAGAACAATTAACAGCTTCTCGAGCTGAGTCATTGTGCTTCTAAACATTATCTGTGATTTTGTATAGAATAATGACCAAGTTCTACTGTATAAAGTAGCCTCCACATTTTTGCATTTTTTAGTCAGCATTGATGTTGTTATAATTTCACCAAACAGCAGTAAATCCATGCCTACTGCTGTGCATGCTGGGACAAACAGCACATTGTTCATCAGTGAATCTCTGATACCTGGCAGGAAACAAATAAGACAAGTCCTGAACTAAAGAAAGATCAAAGTTTGAGTCTCAACATACGTCTGGTTACGTCGCAGTATGTGAAGCTATGTGTCTCCGCACACATGTGCACATGTTACCGTCCATGTCTATGTGTATCTGTGTGTCACTCTTTGTGTGTGCGTGAAGCTGTATGTGTGTGTGTGCTAATGAGAGTAGGGGGGAGCGGGCCGTCGCAGCAGTGCGTCCTCTGCTCTCCCGGCAGGTCACTAGCGACAGATGTTCTCAGCATATGTGGCGAATTAATTAGCCGCTAGTAAACAGAGGGGGCTGCCGCCATGAGCTGCCGGTCTGTGCTGCCGCCGAGTCGCAACGGGCCGCCTTTTGTCCAAATTCCTCTTTTCTCTCCATCCTCCTCTGGTAGATAGTTACAGGCAGCATCATTCATTTTGATCAGTGCACCCATAATGAGTAGGGGTCACGTGCATGTTTGAGTTGTGTGTGTTTGTGGGTGTGTGTGTGTGCAGGGGACTGGTGTGCGTATGCAAATGTATGGTGTGTAGTCTGTGGATCAGTGTCTCTTGAGTTTGGAGCCAGGGAAGGATGGCAGTTGTGTGTGTGTGTGTGTGTGTGTGTGTGTGTGTGTGTATGTGTGTGTACGTCAGCACCCCATCATTTGGACATGGCAGTGAGCCTGTTTTTGTGATGAGAGATCCCCTTGATGACCTAATTGGTTGATTGAGGTGCATCTCTGCATGTGTGTGTGTGTGTGTGTGTGTGTGTGCCAGGGCCTCAGCATTCCCAGTGCTGGGAATGTTTTCACAGCCTCAGAAAAACTTGGCAGAGAGTGGAAACACTTTGAGAGCTGTTTGGATAAACCCCCACACACACACAGACACGCACACACAAAGAGGCTTCATGCTGATACACCTGAGCTGCATTTGAAGCCCCTTAAAGAAAATGAAATTGCTCTAATCTAATTGTGTTATCACCTACGTATTTGTATACGTCCATATCACCAGTGGACATCAGGCCCGGCCGTCTCTGGCTGACAGTCCCTGATGACGACTGCTGCTGCTGCTGCTGCTGCTGCTGGGGAATAGATCTAGTAAATCAAATGCGTAAATGAAAAGGGTTTGTGAGGTATTCTCAAAATAAAAATGAAATTGGATGAGTCACATTGTGAAACTTTCTGACTCAATGATATTTGGAATTTGTAGTGTGTGAGTTAGGGTATGGTTTTGTGTGTGTGTGTGTGTGTGTGTGTGTGTGGCTACAGTAATGAAGTTGTTAGTTAAAGTGGCCCCCACCCCTTGGGACTGGCTTAAGCTGTGTGTGATTGCTTAGGGATCGGGCAGATACACACACACTTATCATTATCCACACACACACACACACACATACACTCAGAGTCATTACTCCATTACGCACATGGGCTATTGATTTCCTGCCATCTTTCCATCAGGTGAGAGCTTGCCAGGGAATATGGGAATGAACGCCTGGCTAGGAAAATCAAACTGTCACTCCTCCTTTCCTCTCTTCCTCCCTTCTCTCCTTCATTATAGACAGATGACAGGTCAAAGCTGCTCCTGTTCACTCTGTTGTTTTTCCTCCATCCGTCATCACTCAATCACTTCTCACTCACCTAGTACATCTTCATCCAACAGATCTCTTCTTCTGTCGACGCCTGTATCTCCATTGTCCGCGCTCTCTACTTCTGTATTTTTGCTTCTGTATCTCTGGTTGGTTTTCTCTCTTTCTCCTTACTTATCTCCTCTCCCTCTATCTTTTTTCTGTCTTTGCATGCCCCTCTCTTCCTCCCGTGAAGTGATGGATACAGTCCTCTGGTTTATTTTCCCTTTCCCCCTCTCATCATCCCTCTTTCCTCAAGTCTCCAATACTCTGAACAATCAATCAGCTGGCCCCTCCTCCCTCCATCCATCCTTAAACCCCTTAGTCCCCTCTGTAGTCCCTCTTTCCCCAGATTTCCTCCCTTCTTTTCTCTTCTAATCTGTCGCTTCTCTTCACTTCTTGTGTATCACTCAACTGCATCTAATCACTTATTTTCCACCCTTTTCTCTTATTTTACCATTGTTTCTCGCCAGCTGTCTTGATCTTCCTTTCCTCCGTGCTTTCTTTGGTCAAGTTTAGTATTTTTGAGTCACTTTTAACTAGACATGTCTGTCCTCTCTTCCTCCCTTTCCTTTCCTTTCAACTCTTCTCGATTCCTTTCCTACTTCTCCTCTCAATTCTCCATCCTCACCTTCTGTCCTCTCCTCCTCTCTTCCCATGTTCGAATATCCCTCACCCCTTCCTGCCTCTCTCTCTCTCTTCTTTTCACCTCCAGTCCTCCTCCTCCTCTCCCTTGCTCACTTTATCTCTCCCTTCCTTCACCTCCCATGTCTCCTCTCTCCTCACCTCTCCTCCCTGAGAGGAGGATATGGGATCAGAGGATGTAATTCACTGACAAGGGTATCTATATTTAATATTAATGGGCGCATAGGACCCTTCACTCTCACACTCACACACACATATGGACACACACATGCTCAGTGCCAAATAAAGAGTGATCAGAGGCTGTGTAAGGTGCTGTGTTGTAGCCCCCAGGATAGACGCCTTGTGGACACACACACACACACACACACACACACACACACATACACCTACCCGCATAGCGCTCGGCGCTCCAGGATGGATGTGGCATCATTAGGCAGAGGAGTGTGGCCGTTCTCAGCAGAAACGGCCACGCCGGCGGTACACATCAATCTAGCACCGCACGCTCCCTCAGATACTGTCTCTTTCACGCACACACACACACACAAACACACACAGAGGAAGGAATAGGGGAGAGCAGTGAAGGTTTCTGTACAAGTACAAACATATATACACACACACACACACCCACCATGGGCCTCGTAACGTAGCCGGCGCTATCTCTCTCGCTTTGTGTTTTTCTCACACTCACTCACACACACACACACACACACACACACACACACACACACACACACACACACACACACACACTTTGTCTAATTTATTTACTGTTGAAAAGTGCCACCAAGGAGAAAGGGACAGAGAAGGAGAAAAATAATGTTCATCCTCTTTATCGCCCCTGTTCTTGTCTTTTCTTTCATTCTCTTTTTTCCTCTTCTCTCCTCCTCTTGTCATGCCTTACTGTCTCTGAAAGAACTTCTACTGCCACTGATTGATACATTTGTGTACAAGTTCTTGTACAGTAAATCAAGTGATTCAGGAAGTATTTATGCGGAAGCCATACATTGTACAAACAGTGATTGATAATATATATTAATAATGTAATTCAAACTAGTATAAAAAAATCACATAATGCTTTAAATCTTGTATTAACAGCAACTTGATTTTGTTACTTTAGTAAAGAGCATTATTGGTTATTAAAAAGAAATCAAAACTGAACTCTTACTGGTTCCAAATGCTCTGAGAAGCAGAAGATAGAGAGGTACACTGACATATTTCCCAGACGCTAGAGACATTTCACTAAAATATCACTGGAGAGCCACTTGATCTACAAGTTTGTGGATACAGCAATATTTTTACTGCTGAAGTGAACACCGGTGATATGTGTCTCAAAGGGAACATAAAGAAGGCTGCTCCATTTCATCCATTTCCTCTTTCGACATTCTACATTTTGAATGACATTTTCTAAGTACCACATGTCTGTGTCCCCATCAATTTTAAAATCTTCATGACATCTTAATAATCTCCATATCTGTTGTTTTTAGCCGAGGCATGTGTGTTCAGTGATTTAACAGTGATATATTAACAGCTAAAAAAAATCCCACACACGTCTGCTTTAATATGGTGATTTCCAAGTTTAAAGTTTTATCTCGTGCATTCGCTTCAGGTGTTTCAACGTATTTTAGTGTTTTCCTTGTGCTAATGATCTCCATATCAGAGTTGTTGAGAATAACAAGCGTCTACTGTAGATACCATCTGCCTGCAGGCAACACACAGCCTGGTGTCTCTCTGCACTGTGTGTGTGTGTGTGTGTGTGTGTGTGTGTGTGTGTGTGTGTGTGTGTGTGTGTGTGTGTGTGTGTGTGTGTGTGTGTGTGTGTGTGTGTGTGTGTGTGTGTGGTATCTCCTTGGCGTCCATTGATCTGTGGGTATCATACTGTATCAAGTAATAGAATGCATTGGGACAGAGGCAATATTTAAATGAAAGGGGATGTGTGCACATGCATGCACAGACACAAATATCTACCTGTGTGTGTGTGTATGTATGTATGTGTGCCCCAGTGTATGTATGTGTACGTGCGTTGAAATAAAAAGAGATCGGTCGTGGGACAAGTGCAGCGCAGAGTTTCCCTCCATTCCCCCAGCCGACAGACGAATAGACGGCCCTATTGGGAATCAATGGTAAAACTCGAGCCATTGAACAACTGTCCGCCTTTTCAATTGTGTCCCGTTTGAGAAACAATTTGACAATAACGTCAGCTTGAGAAAAAAGACACACAGTCGATATACAGGGAGAGCCGTGTGAAGGACAATTTAGAGAGCGTCATCATCTATATGTGAGCGTGTGTGTGTGTGTGCGTGTGTGTGTTCTTTGTCCCAGTGTTTTTTTTCTGGTCAGTACTGACAACAGAGCATTGTATACCCTTCACTGATAAACAGCTTCCAGAGTCATTAAAACAGAGTTAGTGTGTGCATACACAGGCCTGCATGCACACACACAGACACAGAGAGGTGAAACTGCACGAGACCAAAGACAAATGTTTCAAATGGAAATTTAATCGCAGCTTAATGTTCAGTGGAAATTCAATTTTCTATAACAAGTTAAAATAAGGAGTTGATTTATTTCAGATAGTGAAATGATGAAGGAATTAAATGAATGTAAGTCAACACTTAAGATGAAAATGACAAACACTGCACTCGTTTGGATCTTTATCCTGTGACAAATATGCTCATGAAAAGTAGTTTAATCATAAATGTTATTGGGACATTTTGCTTAATCAAACTATCTGTTTAAACCTTAAATCCTTCAGAAAGTAATCACTGTGTGTTGTCATTAAATTAATGACAATAACACATTTTGATTCTTAATATTAATCTCTGGACTAAACATAACATATGATAGATTTTCTGGACAATTGGCCATCTTTTGTCTCGTTCCATCGGTACATCTCGTCAAGGTTAGTTTTGGATTTTTCATTATAGTGTAGTTTTATTTAGTTTTGACTTTTTTTTCTCTAATTCAGTTAGTTTTAATTAGTATTTAGAGCGGGTTTGCTAGTTTTTGTTAGTTTTCATTTTTTTCTAAATGCTTAATTTTAGTTTAGTTTTTATTAGTTTTAGTATTAGTTTCAGTTTTTTCATACTTTGGGTTATTTGCTAGGTGCAGTTTTAAAAAGATCAGAGTAAGTAAGCTATTGTGTATTGTTTATTGTTTTGTTGACCTATCAGTGCTGTAGATTAACAATACAGTATGTTTCCTTTATGCTGGCATCATTGCAAGTTTTAATATTTCAGCAGCTCGTTCATGTGTGTGTGTGTGCCTTGAGAAATATTCCACATTCCACATTCCACAAGGCACTTGCTTTCAGCTTTCTCGCTGTCGTATTCAAAGAAATCCCAGGACTCTGCCGCTTTCTCCCAACTTTTGTCGCCATTTTGCCAGGTAGAGTGCCGGTGACGAGAAGCCGACTCTAAACGAGAAGTGACGGACCGTGAGGCGCCGTATGTTGCCGCCAGCTCACGTAAAATTGCTCAAGCGAAATAAATCGATTTCATATCAATCCGAAATTGACAAAGACGAAAACGAAGGGAATTTTATCTATAATATCAATACGTATTAGTTAGTTTTGTAAACACACAATACAGTTTCAGTTAGTTATCGTTTTTTCTTTTAATTATACTTTTTATTTATTTCAGTTCGTCCCCGTTCGTCCCCCCCGGATGTGTGCATGTGTGCAGAGAACTCGATATATCTCTATTTCTGTGTGAGTGTGCACCGTACTGTATGTTACCGGCTGGGTGTTTCTGTGCTTTTTAAAAATACACACAAGCCTTAATGGTCATCACTCAAACTTTTTGATTTTTAACAAACTCAGGTAGACGCACGTAGAGCTGTCTTGTCTTAAGTTGTTAGTGCTCAAATTGTTCAAGTGTGTGTGTGTGTGTGTGTGGTTGATTAAGGCAGGGGTCCCAAGGGCTCTGCCCCCCTCCCATCCATCAGTTTGATAAGTCCCTGAACAGGCAACATATTGCCTGAGACACAAAGACACAGCCAGGGATATCAATTTTCAACTGTCTATGTGTGCTGACACACACACACACACACACACACACACACACACACACACACACAACTACGTACTGTCGACATGGTAGGTAACCACACAGGGTGTAACATACTGTAAACCAACTGATTACAACAGACACACACACACACACACACACCAGCAACACTGAGGCGATAGTGGGGGTGAACAGGGAAGGGGAGAATAAAGGTGTGTGTGTGTATGTGTGTGTGCGGCCTTAAGTCAAGTTAATATTCTTTTTTTTCTTTTGTTTTTATTTACACCGTGTTCATTTCTTTGGTGACTCTTCATGATGCCAAGTAGAACACATGTTACACATCAGCTGAAATATGTAATTCATCTAAATTTACTTTGTCCAATCATTTTTATACGGTATTCAAATATGTTTTCAGCCATCACTCTCTCTGGTCTCGTGGTGTGAGGACCTCTCCTCCCCCCTCTCTCTTGTATACATGCATCTTGTTCTTTATAAAACCTTTCAAGCTGTGACTGAAAATGTAATAAATACGACCTTGCACTTCCGTCAGGTATTATAAGTTTATTTATTGGTCCCCACACTGTAACCCATCCAGACCCAGACTGGCCCTGCTTGTCTCATTAGCCGTGGACAGAGTGGCCAGGCCTCCTCTCGTGTGTGAGTGCAAGTGCACGTGGATCAATAACCATCCTAGAGGTGTGGATAGTGCGGGGCAAGGTGAGGGTCAGGGTTAGCCGCCAAGTGTTAGGGAAATAAGTGGATAAGCAGATGAGAAAGAGAGCGAGAGATTGAAGTAAATGAATTACAAAACACAGTGATATTGACATAATACAGTGTCATTAGACTTATTGCATTATTAAGAGTAAAACACAGTTTATTTTTATTTTATTTATCAGTTTACTGTTACAGTTTTAGGGTAATTAGATAGTTTGTATCAGTGTACACCGAAATCCTTGTCAACATCCTAAAAAAAAAAATAATAACTTTGAAAATATAGTGGTATATATGATCACATTCACATTTTGGAACATTTGGTGTCACTTTTTTTCTAAGCAGGTTAAAAATGCAGAGAAAAGAAAAAAAAATACACTGATGTATAAAAAGTAAAAGTATGTAATACAACTTATTATCAATATTATCAGTTTTTCAAAATTAAGTAAGTTTATATATAACAACCCAAAAGATTATCAAAAGTCTTAACATTGTTAATATTTTATCTTTTTTTTTTTTTTTGTACTGTGTAGGGTTACCCACAGCTAACAAACCTTTTTTTTTTCCAGTGATAGCTTTATCTGTCAACCACACACTCACACACACACACACAGCTCACACTTAAGCATATACGGCAACTACCAGATTTTGCTCTCTACGTAATTGAATCAAATTCTCCACCTGAAAAAAAAAAAAAAAAAAAAAAAGTCGGCGTCAGCAGCTTTTGTTCCCGTTTTTGCATGGCCACTGATTGTCCTTCCTCCTCCACTCTGTAAACTATAATGCTACAAATGACTCTACAGGCCAGAGTGAACCTGCAGCATCCACAACAGGACAACAGGAAGTTCTCACATCTCACTCTCTCTTTAAACTGTCCTCCCCCTCTGATCATCACTGTCTTACATACTAAGTTAGATTTTCCATATGGTATAACCATGTCAAATGGAGTCCACAGTCACACACCCACACACACACTCACTCACTCACTCACTCACTCTCTCACACACACATACGTATATACGCGCACACAGTCCTATTGTCATGATAATGGATTTTGTGTTGTTGGCTTCAGGGTCACGGGGTCAACATAAGCTTCTTAATGGACTGTGAAATAACCCTAACTGCATTAACCTCCCAGATCTCACATCTCACACAGGCACATACACACACACTCATGTGCATGCATTCTCATACATATAAGTGTATACATACAGGCACACACACCAGATCACACACATACACATGCTGCTCCCCCACACATGAGCACACACAGAAGCTCAGATGCGATTGGATTGGTCTTTAATTGGCGGGGCGATCACACCTTGAGGATGGAGAGAAGATCCTTCAATCAGATGGAGTGATGGAGCAAGGGATGGAGAGGAGAGGAGGGAGGACAGGAGTAATGGATGGATGGAAAACAAATGAGCAAGCCTAAAAAGAGGACACTGTTGAGTCACGCAGGGCCATGAAGCTTGTCCTGTGCCTGGACTCTGGTAGAGCACATACGCACGCACACGCACGCACACACACACACACAGAGCTTACATTAAGATAATGTGCTGTGCAAATACTGCTTTGCCTTTTAGAGTGTATTAGAAAGTGGATGATGTTCAAGTGCAAGCTCAGTTGGTATATAGGGAGCCAGCGAGAGGCTGCCGCTGGCTAAGTTTGACCTCAGCCCAGTGTCATTCTCCATATGCTCTCCTCTAATACAATTATTCCACTGGGTCTTTACAGTTATCAAGTGCGAAGTGGTGTCTGTCTGTCTGCCTGTCTCTCTGTCTGTCGTTTCAGGACACATGAAACGACAGACAGGAAGTTTCTGGGGGGGGGTTTCTTGGCTTATTTACTCAAAAATAGGTTTCCATGCTTTGAATTTAATAAAGACAGATTTTTGGCAGAGTTTAACATGTACTATTGACAACATATTTTCAAGACTAAATCAATTTCCTCCTCTCCTCTCCTCTCCTCTCCTCTCCTCTCCTCTCCTCTCCTCTCCTCTCCTCTCCTCTCCTCTCCTCTCCTCTCCTCTCCTCTCGTGCCAAATGGGTGTCTCCCTGAGTGGGGATCACAGAGGATTTTGGGGGAGATTTAGCTCTGTGTCTTAAATCAGTCTTAATTTTTGCTCTCTGCCATTAAAGAGCCGCCATTAAGCTTTTCTCTTCTCGCCTCATTTCCCTCTTCCTCTTGTTTCACTTTTTCAATTTGTGTGAGAGGGGGAGTTCACTCCTCATAAAATTTCACTTTGGCCAGCCTATCATTTGCATCTGGGCCAATAAATAGCAATTAGCATTAACAATTAAACCAGCCAGTGGAACCGCAGGCAGCTCCCTGAGATGGCCTGATGGATGGGAAGGTGGATAGGAAGGAAGGGAGGGAGGAAAGGTTTAGCGTGTGTGTGTGCGTGCGCGTGTGTGTGCGCGTGTGCATGCGTGGCTACTTACATGAACTCTCACAGGGCAATCCAGTATATCTTGCACTTTCATTTCCTTCCCAAAGCTAATTTATCTACTGTCTCTGTGGCCTAATCTCAACTCACACATATGTAGTGTGGGCAGAAACGCCAAGCTGGCATGCCATTTGGTACTCGGATACTGGACAACTTTTACTTGTTAATTACACTCATTAAATAACAACTGTTTTCGCCACTCTATATTATTTTATAGTTCTTTTTTCAGCACCAACGACGAGACTCATTGATAAAGACCTGATGTAATGAGGTCACCCCCTGGCCAATAATGTCTGTTAATATATAGTTGTGTCAAACTGTGTTGCTATTAACACATCTTTAGCCTGAGACTGACATTACCTTTAAGTCGAGCAGTATAAGGGCTGTATGTTCCTCCTATTGATCCCCACAGGATACATTTCCCCACTTCAGCTAGAAAAGATTTTCTACTTCCATGAAATTATAAAGGGGACCTCACACAACTTAACTGACTGAAAGTCAAAATCACACAAAATCTCACAAATATGTCTGTGTATAAATCTATTGTCTATTTCTGTTTAATTTTGACTCCAGTATTTTGTAATTCAGACTAAGAAAATATAAAATGAAATGACAACATAAAAAAGAAAAGTAGGGAAGCAACAAATTACTCATATCAGTGATGAATGATTTTTTTTTTAATTATTATTAATGGATTGGATTGTTTTTTGGAAATGAACTGTTAGAAAGTTGCAAAAACCATCCAACATAATTGCCCATAGGTCATTTTTTACATTCAACAGTCTAAAACCCAAAGATTTTCATATACACAGAATTGATAAAAGCCTCTAATAGCTTTAAGAAGTTTAAGAAGAAGAAGATTTTGCTTCTATTTCATTTTTTCAGCACCACAAAATGACTCAAATGCTCAGTCAGTAAATAAGATAATTAATGGTTAATTTTCTGTAATTAATGAATAAATGAATAAACTTCAGTTAATTGATTAATATAATTGATAATTTTAGTCATAATCACAAGATCTTTGCCTTGTCATCATTAGATGTGATTTGCTGACATTTCTGTCATAATACAATGCAATTTAATAAAAAAATGTAAGAATCCATGAAGACTGTACAGATACCTATAAGTCATATTAGGGGGAAATGTTTACGCTCTTTGGTGGATGCAGTGTATTTTCATGTTTACTAAAAGTGAGTCCATTATATGTCCAAAGCAGTGAGTGTTTAAGATTCAGCTGACAACCATGTGCAGGCAGGCAGGCACCCTGTCTCCATGTCCCCTACCCGCTGTGTGCACCTCCACTGCGCCGGTGGTGAGGATATTGTTGGTGGCTGGTGACGATCAGTCCATCTCCATACATTAATCACCACCAATAGAAAGCCCTGACACAGCAACTACAGCAGTGCCACTGCCCTGCCTAACAAAGCATAGAGCAAGGACACACAGCGCCAACAGCAGAAAGGCAGAGAAGAAGAAGAGAAGGAAAGTGTGTGTGTGTGTGTGCGCGCGTGTGTGTGTAGTGTGTTGAATGGAGGGTAGAGAAAGAAAGAGCGTGGAAACTAGATGGCGAAATATGGAAATGTAGAAAGAAAACAATCATGCTTGATGTTTCCCTCTCTGTCCTAACCTCTCTCTTTTCCCCTCTCTTTCTCCGTCTCTCTTTTTCTCTTGTTCTCTTGGTTTTTATTGTTATTACCACGGCAGCGCCATTAGAGAGCTCTACGTTCTTCTCCACTGGAGCAATAAATGAAGAGGGCCTCACTCCTTTTTTCTCCTCGTACCCTCCTTTCTCATCCCCTCTTCAGGTCCCCGCTCATCTCCTTCCTCACCTCCCTTTGCCTTCTCTTCCGCTCTTTTCCTCACTCCTCTCTTCCTTTTCTGATCTCCAGCTTTCTGTTTGTTTGTTCACCTCTTTTTGTTTTGTTCAACTCGCCTCACTTTTCCTCTTTCTCTTTTCTTTTTCTCTGACAGTGGGTTTTGTCATCACTTTTTGTTTTCCTTTCTTTCTTTCTTCTTTTCTTTTACAATGTCCTCTTAACTCTCATCCCCTCTTATTGCCATCATGGTCTACCGTTAACACAAACCCTATGACCCAATCCCACTTTGTAAATGACACACACACACACACGGAGGATGTAGAGTGCAGTAATACTTGTAAGGGACAGATGTTGCATCCGCGACAAATCACCTGTGATTACATGCTGGTTTGTTCTGAGTGCAATGGGAACACGTTTGGCCATTAATTAGTGTTCCAACGCTCAAACACCAACTGAAGAGACATTACCCTACACTTTTTAGATGCTGTCATTGCTGAAGTACGACACAGCTCCCTGACGGGCTGACCGTGTTTTAAAGAAAGTTTTGATCTGCATTAACAGGCATATGAAGGCCATCGATGTTATGTAAAAAACAGTCGCTCATATAGTGCTAAACCCACTGAGAATAAACACCACACTGAAATTCAATGGATATTTTTGTTCATTGGTTTACTGGCACGTAGACTGTGGTGTTTACAGTAATATCATTGCTCTCAGTTTACTCCACCAAGTAAACTTGTAATCAGTTGTTTCCAACAAAAAGATCCAGGTAAATCCAGCAGAAAACCACAGAAAGCTAAAGTAAAAAAAGTGGAGTTTTGAGGTAGTAATGGATTGATGATCTTCACATTATCTTGTAATTTTCTTTTGAGGTTTATATGGCATTATCGTATGTTTTTTAAATTACTCTGGAGGATTGCAAATAGTTGCTTTTGAAATAAACACACTGACTGGGAAGAATACATTAATTTAACTAACTCTTTGAAGAGTGAGTCGATATTAAAAGATCATGAAAATGATTAGGATTTTAGCTGCATGTGTTGAGTGAGTATTTTATATTCCATTGATTTTGTTTGCTTTATTTGTAATGGTCTATATTGCTCCCTAAAAAAAACAAATAAAAACAAATGAAACAGCTTTACAGTTATGTTGTGATGTAAATCCACACAAGCGACAGTGCTGAAAGAGATGGATGTAGGAGAAAGTTAACAGAGAGGAGAGGGTTACAGACAGTGAAGGTTTCCATGCTGAGAGGAGGTAGAGCTAAAAGACGAGAGGGGGGTCCCAAAACCAAAAGTACCCACAATCAAACTCCTGCCAACAACACACAGAGATTCATATGAGGACTTTGGAGTGAGCTGCCCTATCGAGTACACCACATGGCATGAGACAAGACACAGACACAGCATGCAGACAGAGATTAAAACAAGGAGAAGGACAGAGACGTAAAGTGAGTAAAAGAAAATGGAGTTGCAACGGATGGTACAAGGTAGGAAGACATGTGAGAGGTGGCTCAGGGAGCAGGTGCCAAGGCTGTATGACAGTGAGTGTCAAACAAGGAGAGAGCGAGGGTGGAGGGAGCAGTGGGTGGCTGCAAGGAGAGGTGAGAGAGAGGAGACTGTGAGAAGAGCGTATTAAACAAAGATAGAAGGACACTGTGTTAAGGAAAAGAAAAGTGCACATGCTTTGTATGCATAACATTTGTGTTGCGTTGGTTTTGAATTTGACCTTACCAATATTATTTTTATACTGAAATTTGTAGCAGACGATAAATAAACAAGTCTGTCTATAAACTTTGTCTGTTGGTGCAGCCCCATTTGTGCATGAGCACTATCCTCGTAAGTTTTAGTTGCTACGGAAAGCATCCTCCATGAGGTCGAATCAGGTGGAGTATGTGGAGGAAAATCAGCTTAAATAACGACAGTTGCTCCTCATGGAATAAATCTATTTTAAAATGTTTACGATGGACTCGGACTATGGTCAATGACCTACAAATATTGACTCCATTTAAGGGCTGGTGGAAAATTGGAACATTCGACTTTTCAGTGCATCCGTGCATAGTTCAGAAATGTAAACGCTACTCTCAGAAAAAAAAAAGTTAAAATAGTTGTTGTCTTGGTGTCCGGCCACTTTAATTTCACTGATTTGACTGTTATGGTCACTGTTTCTTTTTTTCTTTTTAGAAGTTCAGCTTTCATTACAGTTATCTAAAGCTGTCTGAGAAAACCAACCTGAAGATGACCTCTGCTGCTTTGATTTTGACCATTTACGTCTATATCTCCCCTAAGTCCCAAAATGGTGTGGAAGTGCAACACTAAATCTGAGGAACCCCCCTATTAACAAATAATTGGCAATAAAAATGATAATATCTTTGAGCAGCCGTGTGCAGTGTTTTCTAAGTTGTTAAACTTCACAAAGCGTTAAAAACGTAAAAGTCCTTGAATGGTGGGATGTAAGGGAGGAAGTGATGGCAGGCTGGAGAGGTGAGAAAGAGAAGAATATGTGGTAATGGGGAGTCCAAAAAAAAAGTTTGAAAAGTCCCTCCAGTAAAAGTAACAGTTTGTGGAAACTGTGGAAGAATGTTCCGTATGTGTTGGCAACTGCCTTATGAAAACACTTGGCCCTCCGGACAAAATCTAAATAGCAGATAGCAGTGGAGGGTAGATGGGGGCAGAATTAACAAGTCCATACCTGCTCTTGAAGACAACGACAGCGTGCTAACATTTTACTGACACATCGGGCAGACAGACAAACGAGAAGGAGGGAGGGGAAAGAGTGGGGATGCCAAGGTCAAGGTCAATAAATCAATGAGAAAAGTCAGGAGGACCCTGGGAAACGGATATACCATCCTACTCATATGATAGGCCTCTGCATTTACAGTGTTTCTAACTTGTCAGTTATCCATCTCACTACAGGTCCTCAGTATCTCTGACTGTCTGTCTGCTGTCTCTTCCAAACACACCACTACTTGGTTATTTTGGGCTCTCCATAGGAAGTGCTTCTTCTCACCTGACGTCCCTCAGACATGGATTCATTACTGAGCCCGACGCCACCAGGATTCTGTGTGTGTGTGTGTGTGTGTGTTGTGTAACACATCTCAGGGCAATCAGTTGTTTGGGAAATTGCTGAGCGAGTGTAATACACTCCCTTGTTCACTGTAATTTTCACTATTTTCCTTTGTCTCTCCTCTTTCTCTCCTGTATGTCACTTTTTCTTTTCTTTTTTTAAATTTACTGAGAACTTAAATCAATATTATGCTGTTACGTAAATGCTACTAATGTGTTGATTTTACAAAACTATTTTATACTTTTGAATATTCAGAGTTGAGTTTGAAATTTTACCTATATTTGGTTGTGAGCAGAAAGAAGCAACTAAGGTCTGGGTCTTTTGTCAAGATGTAGCGCGGCAGGAATGGACTTTATTACAAACCCAGAGAAAGTAAGGAAGGCTGAATGGAAAACTGAGCCATGTTAGAGGTGTTCTGAAGGAAAAAACTCACGCGCAATAATACAAGATGTTGCAATTTGAACAAATCTTATCACATCTGATCAGTGTAAACAACACTTTTCCCTGTGTTGCTCCTGTGTTGAGTCTGTGGCTGCAGTACGTTTTCCTACCAAGGTTCTTTTGCGTTTCCTTTTCTAATCCCTTCTATCTAACCTTTGTATCTTTCTACTTGCTCCCCGCTCTGTCTCCATTTCTTCTCCCCCTCTTCCTCTTCTCCTCTCTCTCTCTCTCTTTCTCTCTCTCTCTCTCTCTCCTTCCCTCTCAGTCTCAGTCTCCAGCGTCTCCCTCAGCGCCCCCAGTGAGAGCAGCTAAAATTAAGTGGTGCCACTTCTCAATGACACTTTAATGATAGCACCGCTGCTCCGCACACAGAGAGACGGGAGAGGTATGAGCATCTGCTAAAGATAGGCCCCTCAGACACAAACACATGCACACACACACACGGAGACACTCGCTCACACGTCCGAACGAGTGAGCCTCCCTTTGTCTCGCCTGCCACAGGGACCGTGGGGGACGGGTGGAGTCTAATTAAGAGCGTCCGTAGGGAGACGTTTGTGTGTGCTCGTGAGTGTGTGTGTGTGTGTGTGCTTGTGTGTGCGTGTCATTCCAGCTTGGCATCACCATCACCTGCCTGGCACTGCCATTATGGCTGGCATCTGAGGGAGAGAGAGAGAGAGGCAGGGAGGGAATTGATAGCAGACCAAGATAATATGTCGCTTTTTGTTGTATTAACATCTCAGCGAGGTGCAAAGAGAAAGAGAGGGGAAGGTTCAAGTTTGCCTCATTTAATCAATGATGTTTGGGGCAACTTTGTCTAATCCCTGTACCTTTTGAACACAACTAAAACATCTATTAAATAACAAAATCTTAAAGGGATAGTTCAACATTTTGGCAAAATGCAGAGACTGCTTGATGAAAAACTGCCCCTGAAGGCAACGCGCATCAGCGGTTTTGCATGAATTTACCTCTAAAACAACTCTGTCTGGTAACGTTACATTGGTGAATGTGCAGGTCACAACTTGTCCACCAGAGCGTTTTGGAGCTGTTGGATTGTGTATTTGATGAGTTTGATGAGGGAAATCAAGAAATCCCATGAGCCTCAGTAGCGTAGCTCTGAGCAGCTCGCGGCTCTGCTCCGCCGTTCTAAAAATAGCTTGCACCGACAATTAAAGGTAACGGACCTACTGCTATGACTATAGGGATTATGGCAATGGGCCAATTTGCCAAAATGTTGAACTATCCCTTTAAGGACTAAACACTGAATGCCACAAAATGTTTTCACAAATTATTTGATAAGAAACTTTCTGATCAAAATCACAACTTTCTCTCAGATAATTCGTCTTTTAATGCTTAATGTGTTTCTGATAGTACTGTATCTAAATATTGTTTTACATTTTCTCACTCCAGCTTATTCCTGGAGCTCTAGCATTTTGTGTCTGTCCCTGAACCTCTCCTCTGATTGGCTGACTCTTTGTGAGCGACTCATAGCCAGCGTGACCACAGGTAATTTATGATTAATCAATCAGCGGTCAGTGAAATGAGCCAAGCAGATAAATGTAATCAAATTCAGATAAGCAATAATATGGGGCCTTTAAATTTAAAGGAAGGGGCTTAATCGTTGTTTGTGTGTGTGTGTGTGTGTGTGTGTGTGTGTGTGTGTTCACTGTCAGGATCTTAAGAGCTTCCTGGTAATGGAGTTCCAACATGTTCTTAATGTTGTCAGCATTAAGCACACAGTTGATCAATTAGCCCACTACTACCCTTACAACATCAATACGCTGACTTTAAAACCTGTGTCAATAATGTAACGTTAACTGCCCAAACACTGGTAACCACGTAACACTGACTGTTCATACAACACCAGGCCCCTCGCTGGAGTTTACACAAGTAACCAAAACCACTCAGTCACTGACACTGTATTAGCATGACAGAGACTTTCACAGTTGTTATTCACTATCTGCTGACAGCGTTTAAAAAGGAGAAGGAGGAAAGCGAGGAAAACTTTATCATGCATGTGTTTGTTTTTGTGTGTGCGTGGAGGTTACCGTCAGGTCAAAGATGGAGCTGCAGGCAAGAGTGCCAAGTGACATTTTAAGACTCCCTCTCAACACACACACACAGACACACACAGACACACACAGACACCCAGTGGGGTCTGACTGGACTTGACAGGTCATCAGCACTGTGATGCAGGCCCTCACCCGGAGTGGCACTGCACACACACACACAAACACAGCAGGCCGACGCATGCCACTTTTGTGGCAGATGAGATCAGAGATGTTCTCTTTTCAGCAGACGTCACACACTCAGCTATGTCTGCACTCCCCCCAAAACACACACACACACACACACACACACCGAAAACACAGCTATTCATGTGAGGAGGCCGCTCTCAGTCCCTCTGTCACATCAATCTCGCTCCCTCTCTATCTTACATTCAGTTTACTTAACTGACTTGAATTCACAAATATTCTCAGAATTGTGCTGTTCATTCTTTGTCTTAATTTTGAGCTAAATAAAGACAAAACAAATGAGTTAAAATTGTACAATTGTGTGAGATACTACTATTGAACACATTTTTTCTATAAAACTGGTGTGTTCTGTTACAGTAATTAAGGGAGCAAATGAAGTAATATTAGTGCATGAATTCCTCATTTAAGCACAAATTAGCGGATCAGTTAAGATATTTACCCTGATTAAGCATTACGTTACCTGAAAAAAAAGACCTGACTGCCTGACAAGAGAGATCTGATCAGCCCACATTATATATAAATAAACCCACATATAATAATAAAACAAACAAAAAGAAAAAAATGAGTCATCCTCAATCACGATACAAGTTTACTACAGGTGGTACAACTGGAAATGCAGCCCTCAGCCCAGCAGGGTTAGTGTCATGTTGTTCTGTTTGTGCCGTACACCACCAAAGGAAAAACAACTGCTGCCATGATTCAGAATAAAAGCAGACACGATGTGCGCCAGCAACCACCTGCAGCCAGGTGTGTGTATCTAGTTTGTGTGTGTGTGTGTGTGTGTGTGTGTGTGTGTGTGTGTGTGTGTGTGTGGTGACCTCACGACTGCGCTGCTTCCCATCTTCCCAGTGAATTGAGTTCAATTACACTCTGCTTTGCTCCAGTCAGGTACACTGTAGGCACACGTGCGTGTGGTGTGAGAAAGAAGGACATCAAGGTTGAAGCACATCAATACCTGAATGAGATGAGACCATCCTGTTGTAGACACACACACACACACACACACACACACACACACACACACACACACACACACACACACACAGAGTAGTAAGCTATATTAAATAAATAATTAATTAAAAAGCAGACTGAAATATTGGCAGCCCGCTGCAGAGATAGACAGTTGATTTTCAACAGGAGAGAATTCCCTCAGGGATGGACTTCGCGCACACTCAGAAGCTTACCACACACTGGCTCGTGGGGGTTGATATACACACTCATACAAACAGTAATTACCCCCAACAGCTTAAAAAGACATTTGCAGCACATTTATAATGGATGCCAAATTACCAAAAGAATCCATTTAAACACATAAATATGTGTGTGCGCGCATGTACATGTGTGCATCGGTGCTGAAACAGATGTGCGCACACGTATACACACATTTAGTGTTATCTGCCCAGTGGAGTGCTATTTACGTCCAGTATGAATAATTACAGTTACTAACTGATCCTTTTTATAGTAAATTAAGTTGTTTAATTCATTGTCCTGCTGTTTATGAGACCTGACCAGGTCTGGGGCTATCAGATACAAAAGCATATACATGCAGAGCAGAGGCATATAACACAGACAAACATATACATGTAGTACTGTAGGACTGCATAATACATCTGCTTTCATGCCTTCTTCTCCTCCGCCAACCTCTCTTTCACTCTCTTCCCAATCTCTGTTTTTTTCTCACCTATTTTCCTTCTTTTACTCCTCTCCCATTCATTAATCTCAGTCTTTCTATCTGTGGTCCTTGAATTGCAATGTCAACACAGAGCCACACACACACACAGAGTGATATGCCATATCATCGGTTACACTTGCAGCCGTCATCGGCATCACAGGCAGCCTTGTAAAGAGAATCAAATCACATTTGTCTGTCCTGTCATATTTCCATCAAAGAGACTATTTTGACCATGTGCATGAGTGTGGTTTTGTTCATGTATACAGTGTTTTGTATTTACAGCGTGAGTGTGTGTATGTGTGTGTGTTGCAAGCATGTGGCTGTAAAACAATTACATTAACATGTAGTCAAGCAGAGCGCAGCAGTGAAACAAGACAGGGACATATTACACTGCAGGCTCTTATTAACTCGTCACTGATGAAGGTATGGAGAGAAAAACTAAAAAGTAGCTTGACAAAGAGTTACGCAGAGACAGAATGACGTAGGGGGAAAGACTATACAGAACACTTAAGCACCCTTTCTCTGTCCCTGTTTGTCCCAATTAGTAGTGAATTTCAGACTACTTTATAGTGCTCTAGTTGAAGACAAGATGACTAGTCTAGTCCAGAGAAAAAGGTACTGTAGACAGGAGTGGCTCCTATAGGTGCCTTGCATAAAATTAAAGGCAAAGGGTATGCTCATCAACTCCTATTATTTTTCCAAAGATAATAATAATAATAATAATAATAATAATGGCTTACATTTCTATAGCACTTTTTAATCGATACCCAAAGCACCTAACAGAAACCATTATTCACAGCCGCCCTGGGGCAGACTGACATTGGTCTGCCACTGCCCTCCGACCACCACCATGATCATTTATACACATTCACAGGAGGGTGGGTATACGGTGTCTTGCCAAAGGACACTACGATAGCGTCTGGGACAGAGTGGGATTCGAACCGCCAACCCTCTGATTATTGGAGGACCCGCTCTACCTCCTGAGCCACTGAGAAAGACTTGTTTTATGAATAATTTGAGGTAACTGGATTATTTGTTAAACAATGACGTCACAAAGTCTGTATTGGAGAGGCGTTGTTTATATATTAAGAACAATCGTTAAGTTTGTTCATAGATCCTATAATGTAATGTAATACACTAACAAACTAACACTAACAACTTGCAGTTGACATCACATCCAGCTCTCCAGTACATGCTGTGTGTTGAGGCTTTTTCTGTTGTTCGTTGTTTGTTTGTAGATCCTTCTAAAAAATCCAAAACTCTACAATGCCTTAGATTATATCTTGAACAGTGGGAGAACCTAAATATGAGAAAAAAATCTTTCTTTCTTTCTTTCTTTCTTTCTTTCTTTCTTTCTTTCTTTCTTTCTTTCTTTCTTTCTTTCTTCTGTCATTTCTCTTTCTCTCTGTTTCTTTCTCTCCCGGCAGTTTCAGTGGAAGCCACATCTTCTCAAGGACAGGTCAAAGTCGTGCACACACACACACACATGCACGTGCAGAGGCACAGCCACACATATAGAGGAGGTGGTGCTGTATGTATTGTGGCAGCTCTGTGGGAAAGGCCTGTGGGTCTGGCCAGAGAAAAAAGGCAAAAATAGAATAGAGCCGCTGCGTTGCTGCGACTCCACTGGGCCAATTCAAATCTCTCTCAGTCTCTCTTACGAGACACCACACTCACACCTCACACACACACACACCTGGACTATTCACACTGACAGCATACCTTAGTCTCTGTTTTGGTTCTGTTTCTCTCATTAATTCTGTCTATGACATTCTTTTCATTTATTTTCATTTCATTTCATTGTTAGCTTTGTTACATTATTGTGCAGTATGAGGGTTGTGTGTGGGGTGGGGGTGGGGGCAGGGTGGAGGAGTTATTAAACACTTGTCCAATTTACTCCTACTCCCCTCTAACACACTGACTTCCTGTTTGTGTGTGAAAATTAAACCTCTTCTGGCAGATTTCTGAAATCTAAACTTGTCAATCCTCAAACATAGTTGGGCGATCTAAACCAAAGCTTTGTGTCTGTTTTGCTGTGACATTGTGGAGGTCTGGAACATTTTGCGCCTCCAGTGATTCCACTTATTTTCTTTTTGATGGTTAAGAAATTTAGTCAGAACCCAGATTTCTTTTTTGTCTCCTGGAAACAGGAGCCTGTCAGTAAGCTGTCAGGAAGGACTGGGAACATCTGCGTTTCACTGCTTTCAGCAGTAAAACTATGTTCTGTGTAGTACAACAGGGTACTTAACCAGTACAGTTGTGTGTAATCAAGGATCTTTACACAGTTGAAGCTTTCTTTGTTTGCTGCTTAATTTAACATTTTGTTACATTTACATCTAAAATAGACTGACTCTATGAATAATTTGCAGGATGTTTTGTGATATATTGATCATCTGCATAATGTACAGAGAATGAGTTTCTTGATTTCCTTTGCATATGCTGCACACATGAGGGAAGTCAGACCAGACATCAATACATTTAAACATTAGTCACATATTCTTTTTTTGTCCTCTTTTGGTATTATTTTTCTCCAGTATCTGAATTTACACTTTGTGAACTCCCAGTGCAGTGACTGGGTCGCACTAAAAGAAGAATGTAGGTTGACCCAGTGTGTGTGTCTGTGTGTGTGTGTGTCTTTGTATTTTTTAAAGAGTGCCATACACAGAGAGACTTGTGGGAAAGAGGCATAGGGACAGCTGCAGAAGTGTGTGTATGATTATTTGACTGACTAGGATCACTTTTAGGGACAAAGGACTACTTAATTTGGGGCAGCTTGTTAGATTGGGGACAAAACCGTGTCCTAAATTTGGGAAACAGCTGATTTGTACGTCAGGAATAAGTTTAGATTAGGCTAAAGTCAATGGTGAGGATCAGGATTAGTTTAAACTAAATGTATACAGGTCTATTCAATTTCTCCAAAAGTAACAAAAGTAAACGTGTGTGTGTGTGTGTGTGTGTGTGTGTGTGTGTGTGTGTGTGTGTGTGTGTGTGTGTGTGTGTGTGTGTACTGGTGCTAGAAGCAGGGGAGTTCTGCTGAAACAGGCCGTCTGTTCTGAAAGCAGAATGTGTGTGCACGTTGGTGCTTATGTGTGTGCTGCTGCCGTGCGCTCTACTTTCTGAGAACACAGGGCGGAGGGAGCGAAGTGGAGCGGGGCGTAATTAGGCCACAATTTGAACTCTCTTAGTTCCTCCCTGAGAGGGGGCACAGGGTCATGCCAACTATTATAAATCGAGCTGGGTTGTATATGTGGTCAGGTGTGACTGTGTGGGTGCAGAGATATGTGAATGTGCGTGTGTGTGTAAGAAGTATTGGAGGAAGAGATGAGGTGACTTCTGATTGGTTTAAAGACTACTGTTCGGTCTTCAGGGCAGCCTTGTGTCTGACTGGTTTAAGGTGCATGACGATTTAATGTCACAACTGTTGTGTCCTGTGTCCTGTCACACCACCCCTCTCTCAGCTTCTTCTCGCTGACTGCTGTGAATCAAATGTAAGAGTGATGCCAGGATGCTGAAGAAACCCAACAGTGTCTGTGTGCTGCTAACAAACGCACAGAGAGGATTGTGGGAGTTTATTGTGGCATCTAAAGGGAAAGTAAGCTTTTCACCATCTCATGATCTTACCATGTTAGACAAGATTTGTAATCCCACCTAGTCTCTGACCTCTATGGTCACTGTCTGAATTGCGTGTGTCAGTTTGAGAAAGTCACAAAAATTGATGGACACTGGGTTTCTGCAGTCCAACCATCCAACAAGAACTTCTCTCGTAGTATACCGACATTCCTATTTTCACAGTTTTGTCTCAGAGCAGTGAGTGCAGTGATTAATCTGTGATTCATTGTTGTGAATTATATTGTGTTCATTCATCATACTGTAACGGTGAACATGTGTGGTTCCGTTAAAGGACAATTCCAGGCGAATTCAACTCGGGGGTGTATTTTCATATCATTTTAGGTCTAAAAGAATGAATCTGAAGATTTTCAGTTTAATCGCTCCTGTTTTGCAGTAGCTGCGTCTGTCCCTGCATCGCCACGGCAGCAATGAATGGGAGTGGATGTAAGACTCCGAGGAGACTTTGAATTAGATCTAGTTTTACAAACATGTCGGCTTGCTTGAAGTAAATAAACTTCTCGGTGCATGTTTGAGTAGCCATCTGATGCTGTCTGTGGAAAAAAATTGCGGCTTTGAGGGCTGGAAACAGCCTAAACAGCGGAACTTACATCCACTCCCATTCATTGCTGCCGTGGCGATGCAGGGACAGACGCAGCTACCGCAAAACAGGAGCGATTAAACTGAAAATCTTCAGATTCATTCTTTTAGACCTAAAATGATATGAAAATACACCCCCGAGTTGAATTCGCCTGGAATTGTCCTTTAAGACTAGGGTCAACACAAACTGCTGCAACATTGATGGCCATTTCCGCTTCTTAGCCACCATAGAGATGTCTAGATAAAAATGAAATGCTGTATTTAGCAGGGTGGTGAAGTTTTAGCAAGTGATAATGTAATATGAGGCATCCTGGTTGAAACTGCATTCCCATACCTCTTGTAAGAATGAACTTGTGTTGGCAAACATAATAATGCGCTTTATCATTTCGAACCTCCAGTTTTAGATCAATCACAATGTTACACATCTATATCGCTGCTATGGTTACTTGTGGTCGGTGACTGTTTTGTTCGCACTGTTGGCTGCTGATTGGACGAGGCCTTCAACCAAGTACAATCAGCTTTTATAATTAGTTGGTGTGGAAATAAAACTGACACCATTCTATAAATTACATTTTTTTTGTCTCCTACTTGCTGATAGCCCATTTAGGGGCCACTGATCAATTAAAGTCCTTTCCTAACCTCCCCTGCACCCACACACAAAACACACACAAACACTCTCTTTCCATTAATGAGCGGACGGCTAATTAAGACTCAAAAAAGAGGGGGAGTCACTTCCTTTAGATTGATAGCATCCACCGTCTTCTCTTCCTGCTATTTTGCATTTTAATGTTCATTAATAAACTTTTATTGTTTTGTTAATTATAACGCCACCCTCCCCCGTTGAGATAATAACTGAACAGAGCGATTTGTTCAGAAAGATTTTCAGCTACATGAAGGAAGACGACGGATGAACTGGCGGGACAAAGAGAGAAATAGAAAGGGAAAAGACGTAAAACAAAAGAAACAAAAAAAAAATGAACTGAGGGGAACTAGCAGGAAGTGGAGGCTGGTTTATGGTAGTGAGAATTTAAAATGGCCTTTTTTTAACCAAACAATACAGCAGCGTTGATGATTAGTGTTTAATTGAGTTTTTAGTAGCGGCGCCTTTGAAGCAGTGAGTGTCCTGGATGGCTGATTGAAATCTATACAACCTCTTGAAATGTTTGCCCTCTACTGATGGAGATGCAGTTTATGCAGCAACCATGCGTGTGGCCATGAAAAACACAAAACCACCAAACTTTTCAAAAGCCATTGTGCAACTTTCTCTCTCATTTAACCTCGGTCTAATTGTAAATAGGTATTTGCAATGCGTGGGAGTGGTGTGTAGTGTTAAGTGTGTGTGTCTGTTTGTAGGGAGAAAGAAGCCGGGTGTGCTGCAACATTTGATTGGTTTGTTCAGTGTTTTCATGCTTAACTACATCTGTTTGTGTAGGCATGTACTTTTGTGCATATATAAGTGTATGAGTGTGCGTAGGAGTGTGTGTGTGTGTGTGTGTGTGTGTGTGTGTGTGCTCATTTAAATGTGCGTGTGTGCATGTGTACTGCAGCCCTAGAGGTGCTAGGCCAGGGACACGCATGATGGATCGTGGAGGCCAGTTGATAGCGCCATTACTCACTGACACACACACGCGCACACACACACACACACACATATACAGTACACAACTGCCTGATACCTGTCCCCCATGGGGTTCTGCCTGCCCCTGAGGCCATTGCCCCGGAGACGACCAAAATTATTCTGCGTGCCAGCAAATACATGTAAAGTTTGAAAAAGGAGAAAACTTCAAAACTTTGTAGGACATTTGCAACATTGTCTTTCCTTCCGCTCTCAGTCTTTCTTTTTTCTGCCTACCTTTCTCAATTTAAAATATATGTATCTATGTATCTATGTATCTATGTATCTATCTATCTATCTATCTATCTATCTATCTATCTATCTATCTATCTATCTATCTGAAAAGTAGCAGAGGCATCATAAATAAAGTTCTAACGAGAAGACCTATCAGCACAGTTACTGCCAAGAAAGTGTGTGGATCATATTTACATAATGTCAACATCAGGAAGCACAGGCATGTGCACAACTTTTTTTTTTTTTTACTTTTCAGTTTGAACTTACAAGTGATGACATATTTTTACAGTGTTTAAAACTTGTGTAACATCCTTGGCAACTTCAACCAGTCCTGCAGCTAAATCCATTTCTGCACTGTCAAAACAATGACCTTAAAGACACTAAAATGCTCCGTAGCACTGAGGGGACTGTGCAGCAGGGTGGTACTTACTTGTGAACTCTGTGAGTTCACCAGTGATGCTTTTCACATTAAATGTAAAAATTTGATCAATCATAGATCTTTGAAGTAGAAAGTGATGACTGTGTGAGGTGATAAATGCTTCACTGTGTTGGGTAACGGCATGCAGTAGCCTACACGTTAGGCTACTTGTGTCTATTATGTTATATCTTTGTAGATGAGTGTTGAGTCAATAACTGAGTTCTTCTCCTCTGTTGACTAATATTATGAGAAGAAAGAAAAATTTAAAAGAATAAACAACATGACACAAATTGAAGTTCATTGGCTAATTGGCATTAAATGGGGCACTTAATTGGTATCGAGCGCGATGAGAAAACACTCATATCTCACTTCATCTTCATTAGTGGGGAAAACTGATGTGATTTGCTCGTGTGTGTTTACTTCAAAAGGAAAGCGAGTAGCAGGCAATGATAAAAACAAAAGCACTGGGTCAAATGTGTATGACCCTGTGATTCTTATGTTTCATGTTTTGCACATTTACTGTGGTCAAACATGGCAAATGATTCAGTTTCATTCCTCGAAAATCCCAAACATGATTTTGACATTAGGCATTATCTGTAAATAACAAACCTGCAGTCACTCCATATTGTTGAATGTTCTGAAATGCATGTCTCAGTTGTGGAAAATATGGCATGCTAGTGCTATCATGAGCAACAAATAACATATAACACTGTAATACATACAGGTGTAGGTCTTGGCCTGACTTGCCTTGTGTTAGTGTCCTGTCTTATCATAGTTCTGTGAAATTGTTCTGTTTTGGCAGCCACAAAAATAAGATTACAGATTTAAGTATGAAATGAGTATGATTTCTTTCTCTTTTTATGGAAATATGCTTCAATATTTCTGGATCCTATTTCAAAATAAGCCATATATTTGTCAGGTTTGCTGGACTGACAGATATTTTGGCTGGCATGCAGTTACTGTAAAAGGAGACACAATTGAATATATCAGTTATACTTTTATAATGTATTGTAAATGTTTTACAAATGAATTAAACACCTTTAACCAATGAAAAGGTAATTTTGCAGGCACAAAACATTTTAGAAAAACAGCTATAAAACTCCACATCTCCAACAGACAGACTCTCGGAAGGAAATAGCTGGACAGACAAGACAGACAGAAACAGACAGACAGAAATGCAGCTAGCCTGGTAGACAGACAGGTAGCTAATGTTATATATAAGGACTCCAAGGGACTTGCTAAAGCACACGGCAGAGCACCTGGGGACATGGCAGCCATATGTTTAAGCTTTGTCTCGTCCTACAAAACTCAGTCTGCCCTTCACGTGATTTGTCAAAGGGCTGCGCGCAGTGACAGGTACAGGGTACAGGAGGACCCGAGATACTGAGACGCACAGCAACTAAAGGAGAGAGGTGGATAGAGGGAGAGCGGCCAGGGGAGGGGGAGGGGGCAGGTCGGTGGGGGCTGCAAGACGCAGAAGAAACAGAAGGAGAGTGAGACTATAGAGACTAACTCTGAGGGCTGAGGTGTGTTAGGCAAGAAAACTGGTTAAAAAGTGTGTCTGGGGAGAGAATGAAGCAATTTAGGAAGACAGGAAGTTGAGAGGGAAGAAGGAGAGGAGAGGAAGGGATAAAGGAAACAATACAAGCAACCAGAGAGAAGAGAGATGAGATGAGATTAGATGAGATGAGATGAAATGAGGTATAGATTAAGAAGCAGAGCACCTCCGGGCAATCTCTCAACTCTGCTCCCTCCCTCCCTCCCTCCCTCGACCTGCTCCTCTCTTGTCCCATCTCTCAGTCCCCCTCACCTACCACTCCCACCCCCCTCTGTCCTTCTGTGCAGGGGGTTGAGGCACTGAACAGATTATGGCATAATTAAGGCGCTAAAGCAGCACATTATCCACCTGGTGGCTTATCCGTGGTGGTTAGCACTGTGGCTAGGCTAATCAGCCTGTGTGTGTGTGTGTGTGTAAGTGTTTGTATGTGTTCCTGTGTGTACATACTCTCTTTTATATTTACCCACTTGTGTTATGTCTTTGTGGGTTTCTTTTTTTCTTGTGCGTGCGTGTGTATGCATGTGTGTGTGGATGTGTGCGGGTGTGTACAGGCAGAAACACTGGGGCCCATCTCACCTGATTAAGGCCTCTTATAGGGATGTGTTAAAAGCATTAGGTGAGGACAGGAAAGTAATTCGTCATGTTTAAAGGCTAGAAATTGAATCAGGGATTAGGAAGCAGCCAAATGAGCACACACACACAAATGCAGCTAACCGGAGGGGAGTCATATCTCCTCATCCCTGTCTCGCGACTTTGACTCATTTTGTCTTCATCTGTTCGTCTCCATCGTCTCTCACTGTCCATTTCTCTCCCTTTGTCTTATTTTTCATCTCTGATTCGGCCTCTATCTCTCTCCTTTTCCTCGTTGACTCTGAGGTTACATGAAGACAACAAATCTCCCCCACCCTCACCCTTTCTCTTCCTCCACTGTCCTCTAAGTAGTTAAATTGAAAATAATTGTGCAGACAGACCCCCGGAATGCAATCAAAGAGCACGACAATGTACTTTGAAGAGAAGCTGGTATTATTAGGTTGTGGAGAGTACTAAGTGTATAGTGAAATACCTCAGAGAGTCATTTTATACCTTCAGACTTTATTAAAGCTAATAGGTTTATATATACCTCCCCGAGGCTGGTCAATTCATTAGTTGTAACCGTTAGGAACTATTACGCACACAACAAAGTCAGAGTGTTGAGACAGAGGGGAAGAGAGAGAGAGAGTGTGCACCTGCGCACCTGCGTTCAAGTATGAAGAAGTACTGTATGTGTAATGCATATATAAGAAAAAAATCATGTACTGAATTTTTTTTTAAATAATATCGTGCTCAAAGAAAGTGAAAAACTCCTCAAAAGAGAACAGTTAATACAAATGAATGTGATGTAATTTGTGATCCAAATTACTGTATAGAAAAATAACTTGCATAATTTCATGAATACATCATGAAACAGATTAACAAGTGTAATGGATTTCATGTTGGCTTCATTTCAGTGTTTCAAAATATAGCATCTAAATCTCTGAGAATGATCAAACTTACTAGATATACTGCTATCACTAAAAATATACTTTATCATTATTATTACTAGTAGTAATAATTATGATAGAAATCATTACAATAATATTTATTACACATTAGACCTGATGATAGCATTGTAATTTCACAGAAAACTGTGGAAATAATTGTTTTACAGTAATCATTTAATTGTGTTATAAATAAATACTAGGCTTTCAGTTTATATTGAAGCAAATAGAAAAAGACATGGCATTTAAGTCCACATGTCATGACAGAACAGCGCCTAAGAACAGCCTCGTAGTTTTCCAAAAGCAGCACTGAACAAAGAATCTAATCAGGAAAGTTGAAAGAAAAAAGAAAGCAGAGTCGCAACACTGGGGTGTCTTTGTCAAGGGCGCTGTCTTTATCTTCATACACTGCTGAGTGGGACATGCAGAACAGTAAAATGGTGAGAGCCAGTCGTGTGCATGGGAGCATGTGCGTGCATGTGTGTGTGTGTGTGTGTGTGTGTGTGTGTGTGTGTGTGTGTGTGTGTGTGTGTGTGTGTGTGTGTGTGTGTGTCCTCATATGTGAGAGACACCTTGAGGGGACATGAAGGTGATGATGGTCAAGTGAAAGCCTGTTTGAACTATAAACAAGATGAAGGATTTAAAATTAAAACATATTTTTGTCGGCATGTGAATGAACAAAGTTTTTAAAGATGTAGCAGATTTTAAAGGTTTGATCTAAACACAATTTTAATTCATTCCATACACACAAAAAAACCTGGAAAATAATTATTTACAAAATATAATTTAATGTTAATAAAATGTGATGTTATGACCTTAATAAGAGCTTGTTGTGTATGTGTATGTTGTTTTTACAAAATATCAAAAATAAAGTTTTAAAATGCAGGAAGGTATAGGGGTGTGGGTGTCCCCATGTCAGCAAGCATTTCCCCTGTTGTAGTGTCCTTGAGCAAGACACTGGATCCCCACTGCTTTCCATGGGTGTCATTTATTAGTCTCTCCTTGAAGGCAGCAGATCAAATAACTTACAGAATGGTAAGGTTAAAATGCAAAATTTGTCTGGAGACGTTTTTAGGCGTGGACACACACAACATCATAGGTGAAAGCTGCTCTTTGGGCTATTATCAGTAAGAACAAAAAAAAGTCAGAATTGGTTTTCTGTGATTATTTCAACAAGTACGTTATTTTATTGACACATTTTATAAGAACATGGATGAGGGAACAAGGATGTGTTTTACCTTTCAGCATGTCTGGAACCTCACCTCTGCTTCTACATCTAAACTGTTACAGCACAGAGAATAAATCTCAGAAAAGTCAAATTAAGTAAGGATAGAAAGCATCAATACAGAAAGGCTGAGTCACTGTCAAGGGCACCTTTTTGTATATTCAGTGCAGGGTAGGACATATGTGATCGTGCATCTGCATTCCTATTAAATTCTAACTGTACTGTCGGCAATAAGGCAGCATATGGTCCAAAAGTGTTCTGCAATTTTTAATCAGTGACAAAGTACTTAAAAAGACAAAATATCTGACATTCATAATTTCTGCATATGTATATTTCATTCAAACCAAATGGTGAGGAGTTTTAAAAAGTCAGTTTGATTGAGCTTCAGCCCAGCATCTGAATATTTTTTCATACGATCTGTGCATGGATTATCAGCCAGATATTTAATCATGTGATGTGAATGGGATTCAATAAAGACGGTGTCAGCAAAAATCTATAAATACATAAACCAGAGATACTTGTTTAGGATGCACTTGAATAATACTTCCAATGATTTTTTATTTAAAAAATGCATATTTAAGTTAGTAACAGCAACACAGGTGTGGCCGGAAATCTGTCCATATGCATCCCTTGTTTCTTTGTCTTTATTTTTAATTAATAGTTTTTGTTTTTTTCTATTTTGTTCTGTTATTTATTTTCAAGGCATTTTAACATGCCTCTGTAACATGCAGGTCGTTGATAAGACTGCAGCGTGGGCTATGTTATTTGTCACATCTGTATTTCTATTTTTAGAGTGGAATCCCAGTCAAATCAGTGACATTGCCAGACAACACAACAATAAACAGCTTTTACCCTGAAACATCTTCATTCAACTGATGGATAAAAACAATATGACATTTATGTCAGTCAGTAGATCACAGACCACGGCAGTCCAGAAGTTATTTAAATATATATTTGGAAACTACGGATTATTATCCAGAGGAGGGAGCTTGTGATAAGTGTTTTTAGGGTGAAACTGCTCCTGAAAAATTAAACGTTTGTCATGTAATCAAATGGATTTCGTGTAAGTAAACATGACGAATCAGTTTAGTCATTATAGTGTTTTTAGGAGCAATTATTTTACCGCTTTCTTTTCTCTATGATTGCAGTGTAATTACAACCTAATTACATGTAACAAAATGTGACACAGCTGCTTGCTACCACCAGGCCAATTATTCACCTGACCTTGACTGAATTTGCTAATCACACAGTTAGATGCGGTGACAATGAGACAAATACACCTCCTGTCCTGTATTTTCTCCCATATTAGTAGCTTCTTTACACGTCATAATTCACCATTGCTTAGATTTTATCACCGTATAATTACACCATAATTACTAAGAGGAGGAAATAGTGATTAACATCATGAAAATGATGCAATGTTGTGGTTTCAATAAAGTAAATCTCTGAAATACCGTTAAAAATCTCATATTTCCTGCTTATGCTTTAAAGTTTCCACAAAATTTCCTCGAGGTGAATGCACCTTCTTTTTCTTTTGCCTGTTTTGCATGATTTAAAGTACAAAACTGTTACAGCGTAAGTTTAGGGGCAAAACAATACCTCTCCAGTCTAACTGAACTCACAGGAGTTACCACACCAAGCATTCGGATGAATTTGTGAATTATGTGAGAGGTTGCAGTTATCAGAAGGAAAATGTCATCCTGGCCCTGCCTGTCCCGATGATCTAGTGTGCTCTTTTTTGTTTATAACTTCACTTTATGCGTGGTTGTTCTGTAGCTATTCTGGTGCTGAATGTGCTGGATGACTCTGTCTGCCAGCTCAAAGACAAAGAAGGACGGTCATTAGACTATTCTGTAGCATCAGGTACTGTACACCTCTTGCTCTCTCTCTATTTCTCTCTTTCTGTCTCTCTCAAACACACACACGCATACACACACTTTATATCTTTCTTGCTCTATTTTTCTTTTTCTCCCTCTCGCTCTCTCTCTTCCCCACACACACATATTCTGCGCTGTGGTCCACATTCCATCAAAGTCTCTTGCCATTTCCTGGTATAGAGCGCCATCTACATGTCCCCCAAAGAATACCTCAGCTGCAACTTCAATCTCCAACTCCCACTCGCTGGTTTCAGAAGAGACAAACATTTGTGGACTCAGCAACACATTCAAGGGCAGGTGAAGACTGTGGTGCTTGATTGGTGACAGTTAAAATTCAAGTAATTTACTGTAAATTCAATACATTATAGAAGATAGATCTCACACTGCAAAAGAAAGGGTTCCTGGTAGTAAAGATGTGTTGCTGAAAGACTAAAACTAATATCTAAAGTACGTGCGAGAAAATATTACTGACCTTAAGCTTTTTGATTTATATGCTTCAGATAGATCCTTTTTTATTTCTGCTATTGACTGTTACAGTTGCTGCATGGCCAAACTGGGTCTATGTAAAAAATGATGCCTGAAGAGTTTTACTGTATTACCAACTGCTTAAACAGTTTACATGCAAAGTTTATTTAAATTATCATTTTATATTTGTTGAGTGTACTAAACTGCATGTGAATCTGGATTTCTTTGTATGTGTGGGTGTGTACTACACGTGGAGTGTGTGCATCATACTATGTGGCTGAATGAATGCAGCCATTGCCCTAAGTGCAACTGCTTTAGCTTTTGTCTTCTATTTTGCGAGCTTCTACAATGGCCTGTTATATTTGTTAAAGTGATGAATGAGTTTGCCCATTCCATTCTTCATTTCGTGTGTGTGTGTGTGTGTGTGTGTGTGTGTGCATGTGTGTGTGCATGTGTGCGTGTGTGTGTGTGTGTTCCAGCATTCTCAAAGTCATTGTTTCCCTAGAGAGAGGTCAGTGTGCTGGTCAAAGCTTTCTGCTGCTGCACTCACCTCCCACCACTGACCACAGAGAGAGAGAGAGAGAGAGAGAGGGAGGGAGGGAGACTTACTCACTTCTACCTGTAATGTAGGGAAATTAAAATAACACTCTAATCCTCCACTGTAATTCTGCAGTTGTAGTCTATTTACTATTTACACTGGCAAATAAAGATAAAATGAGACGCATACAATGACAGACACAGTAACTAGACGAAAACTTGAAATTAGCCCCTCCAAAGAAAGTTACATTTAAAAAAAAAAAAAAAGTATTATGTTGAAGTGTTAAAAGAGAAAGAGTCATTTTAAAGATGATAATTTTAAAGAATATTTAAGTAAAACTTGGCGAGATCCGTAAATGGCTTATTCCTAAAACAGTACAAGTGTAGCCAGAATAAGAAGAAATATTCACACTAGGCCTGCCTGTTGGGTCATACACACACACACACACACACACACACACACACACACACACACACAGTCCACCCATTATTAAACAGTCTGTCATGGGGGTTGAGTTCTCTCCCCCCATTCGCTCACTGCCCCTAGAACAATTTCAATTTTAATAGCTTTTACTATGTATCTGAAGCACTGGAGACATAGAAAGAAAGGGCAACACACACACACACACACACACACACACACACACACACGCCCACACACAGACTGAGGGTGAGAACCAGTCCCCCTTGTTGAAAATAGAGCCATCAAAAATGAAGGCCAGCCCAGCACAACCAACAGACAGACAGACAGATCCCGGGAGCATCTTGTAATTATCCCTGTGGACGAGTTGCCTCTAGCTGGGCTCAGCTACACACCTCAACCCCACTTTCTATCATCCTTGCAGCCCGCCGCTAACCCCTCTGCTGCTAATTTCATCCTAGGGATTAGCCCCAGCTTGCTTGTCTATCTTGTAATATTTCTGGGGGGTGAAATGGTGAAATATCGCCTTCTTCTACTTATAATAGGACTTACTGGGCTGGGCCAGGGCATGCTTATGCCTCCCTCCCTCCTTCCTTCCCTCCCTCTTTCCCTCCTTCCCTCCCTTCTGCTATTCAGAGATGGAGAAATAGGGTTAAAAAAAATTAGATGAGGGGAGAGAGAAAGAACACCCCAGGAAGTGCCGCTGCTGCGACGCAAGCTCTACCGGGAAGTGACCGCAGAGAATGAGTGAAGGTGAAAGTGAAAGCGGTGCGTGGCAGCACAGCGCTCTGGTAGTACCTGCAGGGCAATGCAAGCTGTTTTCTTTATGCATAAAAGAGAGGGAGAGGGAGAGGGAGAGGGAGAGGAGGAGGGGGAAGGGGGGAGAGACTGAGACAGAAGTGCCCCACACAGCATATCCACCACCCAGTCTTTTGTCTAACTATTTGTCTGATGTTCTGTACAGTAATGCTTACCTGTCTGTCTCTCTGCCTGACTTTTGTCATGGACTGTCTTCTGTGTGACACTTTAACAACCAGTAGGTCTGTCATTTAACATGTCTGTCTGAGATTTAATGGTGTCTCCAAATGCAACACATCCAGTGAAGTTTTGTGAGGGACTGGGACAAAGCAAATTGAAAAATATGAGAATTAGAAGACATTTTATTAAACACTGATAGAGTGTAATAAAATAACAATCATGATGATATAAAAATAAAACAAAGAAGGAGTGTGAGCTTGATAATTTGCTTTTATTTTTTCTTGCTCTGTTTTTGTACCCCATAGTTTGCTTTTTCCTTTCCTTAATGTGTTTATGATGCTAAAATATTCATGTGCATGAATAGATCATAATAATGTGTGAAGATAATAATAGTTATAATAATAATACAGTAATATGTGTACACGTGGATGATATGAGGGGCAAATGATTCACACCTACAGTAGCTGTTCATTCTCATCACAGTGGTCACTGTCACTGTCTGTACATTTTGATTAGACAAACCAGGAAACCATTTTTCAAAACAGCAAGAACTTAGCAGTGAGTTTCAATTCTGCTTCTCTGGATGTCCAGGCAGAGTTTCAACATGAAGGAGCAGGTGTGTGCTGAGCGTCATGATGGAGGACAGGAGGACAACTACACTGTAGCAGATGACAGCGTATCAAAAGGTAATAAACTGTGTTACCGTAATGATTTTGATTGAAAGATAACCTATAGATCTAACCTTAAAAATAATGTCTCGAATTTTAAAATGTAATTTCGTGTCTGTTTTTGTATATGTTTTGTCCATCTGTGTGTGTCACCATGTGAGTGTATGTCTACTTAAGTGTGTGTGTGTGTGTGTGTGTGTGTGTGTGTGTGTGTGTGTGTGTGTGTGTGTGTGTGTGTGTGTGTGTGTGTGTGTGTGTGTGAGAGAGACCAACTGACCATACATTTCAGTACCTTTCTACCTGCATGTGCGTCTGTCCATCTGTGTGCATCTGCACGTATGTTTGTCTGTTCATACACTAAATGACCTATAGCCCTCTGTCTCTCACACACTCCTCTCCATCACTCCAGCCTCTCATTACAGCTGCAGAACCCCAGCCTGTCACGTAATTAAAGGCAAAGTTATAAATGACCAGCAGGCCAAAAGCCATATTTCACAGGTGGCCGCATATTTATTTATAATTTTTCACCTTTAAATGTGTTTCTTATGCAAATGAGAGCCAGGACACTTTTCAATTAACTTTGGGGGCCAGTCCCTCTAAGTATCGCAGAAGCTTGTTATTGAAAATAGAGTATTTTTGTTATCAGCCATAAATTATTCCTCCTGAGTGTCAAAGAAATTGCAAAATGTAATGTATGGACCTGTATTTGGTGCTACCCGAGGTGGCTGGTGTATTTTCCCTCCCTTAAGGACTTGGCGATTGCTTTTCTGGGGGGAAAAAAATGCAATTTTTACTAACAGGTACATATACTGTACAGTGCAACTCCTTAGTGCCCCCCTTTTTTGCTGGACTCCCACCCTTTCTCACAGGTAACCATTCACACAAATGCAGTCACACTTGTACTAAGAGTGCAGGGCAGTTTAACAGTATATTATATGAGCAGTTGGCAGGCAGGTAGGTAGGTAGGTATGGTTCTTTTATGGTGACAGACTGAGAGTGTCCCCCTCTGCCTCATTTTCCCCTTAACTGACCCGCTGAGGGAAAGCAGTGATGCGACTCGGCTGTGCTATCACCACAGGGAGAGAGAGACAGGGAGAGAAGGAGATTAAACAGGACCAACTCCCCACCAGAGGAGGTCGGAAGATGGAAAGTTAAGTAGTAGAGGTGTAAAGACGGAGAAAAAGTGAAGCGAGCCAAAGGAAGACAGAGAAATCATAAAGCGGAGGAAAGAACATGTGTTCCTCCTGCTCTCCTGTCCCGTCAGTTGCCCCTCACAGTGTGAGATGTGTAGGACATGAGGAGTGCATTCACAAGTGTGTTACATTTGTTACGTTGTATGTGCATCACGCATTAAGGTGTGTGTGTGTGTGTGTGTGTGTGTGTGTGTGTGTGTGTGTGTGTGTGTGTGCAGCTGTGCCCTCTCCCTGGTGCGTAAAAAACGTCCATTAATTGAATTCCCCCTAATTTCCCGTCAGCCTCGCCTTGCAGAGCGAGACGCCTGCCTGCCAGCCGCGCAACGCCACACTTCAGGTATGGTGGATAATGGAGGATGACATTTCTGTCCCACCATGCCTCGGGGCAGCATGTGATACATGGCTTCCTCTCTGAAGGTTAAACTCAGCTAACCTGCCTTTGGCGTTTCATTACCCACTTGTTAAATACTCTTTTGGTAATAAAATGATTAAAAATTTTATTGCTTCTCTCAAATGAGGCCTCTTTTCAAAAGGATTTAATGACTTTGGAGATGGATATATGTGTGTATGTGTGTGTGCCTGTATGTGTGTGTGTGTCCAGACAAGTGCATCTCCAGTTAGGCACGACCAGTGTGTAAAAATCTAATGAGAGTGATATGCTTTACAGCGAAACCACCATTATTCTCAGCCAAACGACCTGGGCCGTCATTATGTGTAAAATAGCAGTACCTTTTCCCTCTGTCGGGGCACATTCAAATAGACATGTTTTACATACAGCTCAGTCTGTGTCTTGAAGCGAAGTGAAGTATTTATACTAAAATGAATGGGCCTGACTATTTTTACATTACAAGTTAAGCACCGTGGCTATAGCAACGGGACATAAAATATTATATTCAACCCATTAACAGGGACTACAAGCCTTGCCTAGGCCAATATGGCTCCATGGCGACTTAGCAAATCATCATATCCAGTGTCATTTTGGCTGTAAAATTAGCAGTAAAGGGACTTTGAAAACAGATCTCAAAAACCCACTAAACCAGGACTGAGTCAAGAAAGAGAAATTGGTTAGTTGGACCTGTTTTAGAGCCGTTTAGAAACGGTAAGAAATATGTTCAGGCATAAAAAATGGAAAAAACACACTTTTTTTTAGATACAGATAAATTGTCTATATTGGTTCATGATTTAATCAAAAATGTAAAGGGGCTTGGAGGCAAAAGTTAATGCAATCTCTTAATTTTACATTTGTGTCTCACATCTTGGCACTAAATTTCAAAATACCTCCCTTTGTTCCGTTTGTTTGCAAAACTGAATTGCTTCAAGCAAACATACAGTTTTTGTTCCGGGATTTCCCAGATTAGCCCACCTCCCTGTTGGCTCCCTGGGTCCCAATTAGTTTTGTTGGGGTTTCATTGTTGTACTGCTGCTGCCCTCACAGAACCTCTGCTCTCTCTCTCTCACACACACACACACACACACACACACACCCACACACACATGCATACACACACACACACACCTAATAAATGGCTGGGTCCCCCTCCCTCGGGCCAGAGGAGTCGGTGCTAGCCGATTCATCTGATATATCATGGCAGCCCGCTCCGCAGTGCTCCACTGGACCCTGTCCAACACCTGTTCTCCCATCAGGGGATGTTGTGTTGGCGTGGCATGGCTATGCCACTGTACAGATTGGCACTGCCCAGTTGGGGCAGCGCAAAGGATGAAGTATGAGATTCCCAGTGACAAAATGTAAGCTGTAATTAGAAGGGAGGACAACAGTTACGGCTTTTATAAATATCTTCTGCATTTTATAATGTTGATATCACCTCAGAATAGAAGTCTAAAAGCCTGAAAAAAACAATAAAGCAACAAATTAGTCGCAAATTAAATGAAATTGGTATTTTAGCAGATGGATGAACTATTTAAGCTGCTGCTGGATTTGATTTAGATGTGGGCGTCTAATTTGGCTGCTATGGTTCTGCTCATCTGTTATATCAAATCATAAATCAAATTATAAATGAATGTTTCAAAAGTTTTAATCCAAGAACTGGTTTGTCTTTGTTGTCATGCCTGCACAAATGTTTCATTACATACCAGCTATGATATAAATATTAATAATTAGTCACATGAAAAAAGCAGAGTCGTTCCTACTTTCTTTGATATATCCATGATTGGTTAACATTAGTAAATATATCATAGTTAACCCACTGCATGCATTGGAAACAACCCACAGGCCAGTCAGCTTTAAGGAAGAGACTGAAATGTTGCTATAGGGAGAAATGTACAACCATAATTAAGATAGTGGTCACTGGAGTCCTTGCTCTGTGATGAGTTGATTTCTTATAATCAAATACACAAAACCCCAAATATTATATTTGGGGCCTTTAAAATTGCTCAGTGACTGGTCCCTCGTCTCATGTCTAATAAAATCACTGCTCTGACTTATTATTATGAGATTTTCAGACACACAATTTAGAATAAGTGGTGATTATTTTCCATACATTTCTATCATCAAAACTAAAATGTCATGGCAACTGGCCTTTTCATATTCACCTGTCTGTGTGTTGTTCTGACCACAGCCACATTTAGCACCAGGGGGTTGGAGGGTCTCCGTCTTGTCCCAACAGCATGACAGATTGCCTGTGAGAGAGAGGGGTGGTGCTGGGTGAGAAATGAACATGTGCACTTCTGTGTAGGTGGGGTATCTCTGCAGGACGTCTTTGAGCCACTCTTGTCACATTGTCATAATGTTACCCATGTTGTTTGAACCAAGGAGAGAGGTCACATGGTGGACAGGCCTCTTGATTTGCCTTTAGGCTAGGGTTGAATTGTGATGCCAAAACATAAAACATGAAAACAATCATGACAATAACTTACTGGCATAGTTTATGTGAACTATCATTGCATTATTTGTCAAGAAATGTATGTGTGTGTATATATATATTCAGTTCAGTGGCTCTTTGTATTGGCCAGTTGAAAAATAAAAATAGTAAAATAACATCAATCAACGTCAACGTCAATCTGAAGTGATTTTAAATCATTACAAATTAAAGAAAATAATGAAATATATATTGGCAGTCTGGTGTTAATATTGAAGACTTTTTTGTAGGGGTTGCTGTTACACCTACCAGCACACAAAATGTGAGTGAAAAATTATATTATCATAAGCATCCCCACTCCTCTCTGCCTGTACACTGTAAATCCACTTTTACACCAGCAGAGGGCGACAAACGTCTATAAATGAGCCCTGAGTGGACCAGTGGTGAGATGTTGGGTGTGGAAGTATTTTTAATTCACTAAAACGACTGATTCACAGAGGAGAGAGAGTTACACCTCTGACCTATCAAGGATCTCTGAGACATGCCATTTTGGACTATGGGACTAAATTAAATTGACTGAATGCATTGTGGCCTAATTTCCATTTTTCACAAAATTCAATGACTTTCACACACAATAAAATGACTAACATTTCAAATTGTCTTTCTTATTATTGTTTGAAACCTAGAAACACTGATAAACTATAAATACTGTAATACACAAAGCAGCTCATCACGTACATTGAACATTCAGTAATTTCTTTACCTCACATTATCACTCATCTTTCATTATTGATAATAATAGTAATTATGATATAAACTATTACGTAAACTAAGCTGACTTGTTCTTTAATCAAATTGTTATGACTTGTAACTACTGAAACGTGTTAATCTATTAATCAGGAGCAGTGGGTTTAGGTTCATATAGCCAAAAGTTTTACTTCAGATTATATAGCCTACCATTTCATCCCACCAATTGTTTTCTCTGTTGATTTACTATGATAAAAATCAAATCTCATTATATTATAATATCCCACAGTCAAAGAAGGTTGATAGTTTGAAACCCAACTTTCACAATATTCAGTTTAGTTTAATGTGTCAAAGGCTTTTACAACCGAGAAAAATTCAGACAGCAGAAGCTAGGACCACAGCAGCATTTTCCTTGAAAATTAGCTATAATAGTTAATTGATTTTAGTTGATTTATTTATTTATTTATTTTGCTGAGCAATTCTCTGTGGATTTATCATCTAAACCTGCAGCTCTACTCCTCTGAATCTCAGTAACCAGATCCATCCTTCAGTCCATCCTCTCAGACCCAGGAGGAAGGAAGAAGGAGAGGTGTCATTAAACCCACTACGTCCCATTGACTGCATCTGACTGTTAGTTAAGGCAATGATTGGCAGTTTTCCTGTGTCTTAAGAGGTGATGATGCATTTTTACTCTTTTTGGTTGTGTCTCCTATTTGTTTTGACATAATATTCTACAAAGATGGAATGGTGTATGGTGTATGATGTAGGCCTACTTTAAGCAGAGAAGTGAACAGGCAGTAAAATGGTAAAGAAGGGGTCGACCGTCCCTCGGACCGTACCATTAGGGTGGAGGAAGAGGGGGAGGGACTTTTCCTCAGAGAGGATCAGAGATGTTGACACGCGCGACACGCAGTCCCTCCGTAGGTCTCGTGCCGGAGACATGGTAACAGCGCATCGGATCAACTCGCAGCTTTTTATATGAAGACTAGTGATCGGGCTCGTCCCTCTGGATAAAAGAGGTAAGTCTCTCTAGTGTTTGTTCCGGAGTTTCTGGTGGCACGGTGTTTGGTGCAGGTTAGAGCTCATCACCCTGCGTGTCCTCATGAGGATGGAAAACTGACCTTCAGCGCAGTTGTTGCTGATGCAGTTAGGAAATAAAGACGGGAGGAGCTGTGGTGTTTGTAACTGGCTCTGGAATAACTGAACTGTTGCAAAACCTGTTGTTATGTGAAGTTTGTGGATCGTGTAAACAACTTTTATGTAATCCCTTTTTCCTTCTCCGCGTGGTTTTACATTTTCTCAGTCCCTTGTTAACTTGTTGTCACCGGGTCACATGCGAGGCTGAATTTTCCAGAAACAAAAGATAATTTCTCCATCTCACATCGTAGCCTACCTTTTGTCACATAAAATCTGATAAGCATGAACTCACCATCTTACTTCAGATAACTGAATAGATATTTATTTATAATACAAAACTGGATGCCACATAAAACGTTGAAAGAAAAGTCTTGCAGTGTCATCTTTTTTTCTTTTCTTTTTTTTTGTAAACTGATGTTGCCAGAAATAACTTGGCACTGCATAATAAACCAGAGTCTGTTCCAGAAATAACATTTTTTCCAGCAGATAAATTGGTGTCCAGTAAATTAGTGACAGATGTTTAATGATACATTTTTACAACAAGTCTTGTGTTGTTTCATAATTTAATAGCTATGTCTTTTGTGTGTGTTTTGGGTCCAAAACTTGCAGAGGGAAATAGAGTTGCTGCAGTTTGCTTGTGCACATTTATTGTTTGTGCAAGCCATTGTATTTCCATGTGAAGCCCTGCTGCAAAAAAGAGTTGTTAAATAAAAAAAAAGAAACTGCTAAAGTGCTGTTTCATCCAGATGTGGATGGCTATAGACAACACATGTTCCCCAGGAGTCTTGCAAGATAGACAGACCGGGGGGGAAAAAAATTGCTCAAGGACGTGGAGGGAGATAGCACAGAAACCAGGCTGAGCAGCCGAGCAATATTGAAGGAGCTGGAGGTTTGTTGTGCCTTCCAACTGTTTGTTTTTGCAAACAAACACAGTCAGTGTCCTGCAGAAGACATGCATGTTTGTCTGTACTGTCAAACTGTACTGCAGTTGTTATAACAGACTGCATGGGCACACTGACACGGTGAGGATAGCAAGATTATATTTTGGTGTGTTGAAGATGAAACATGCATTTATGAGTAGTTGGACAACAACATTCACACTCACACACTCCACAGTCAGATTAGCTGAGTGTGTGTGTGACTCTATGTGTGTGGATGGATGTGTGGATGTATAGCTGTGTGACTGTCTTGAGGGCCTGAGCAGTTGGCCAGTTGACTGGCTGGCTATCGACCCAGTGTCTGTTGAGCAAACTGTGAATGGGAGCATTTGCTGTGGGTCACTGGTCAGTGATGAGCCCATCTGAGGGGTGCTTGTGTGTGTGTGTGTGTGTGTGTGTGTGTGTGCATCTGACAGCCCTTTGCATGTGTGTGTGGCTGTGGGTCAGCGCTCCCACAGCATCTGCAAAGCTGGAGGTTTTTCTCTTTAACCTCTACTGTTCAGGACTGAAAGAGATGCTGCACTGACCAGCTGACACTGCTCCACATTCCTCTGCCTTATCTCTCTCTCTCTCTCTCTCTCTCTCTCTCTCTCTCTCTCTCTCTCTCTCTCTCTCTCTCCTGCACATGCATGTGCAAAGACCCATGCAACCAAAATGTACATGTCCACTCAACAACAGTTACTGATATTAGATGTTTTGCATACACAGTGTTGGCAATGCAATCACATCTGTGTGTGTGTGTGTGTGTGTGTGTGTGAGAGAGAGAGAGAGAGTGTGTGTGTGAAATACGATCCGCTGCTGGAGGTGTCAGACTGGAGGTTGGAGACTGCAGTCCGACTTGTCAGGCTCAGCAGAGAGAAAGAATAGCAGGGATGCTGCATTTGTTTGTGGTGTGTACAACTGGTATGTGAGCCCGGCCAACAGAGAAAGAGCCTGGGGTTCTTATCTGACCTCTCCCAGGACGACCTTTCACCCCCCAAGACAAGCCCTTTGTGTGCACTGAGCCACAGCCCATGGGAGAGCGCGTGTGTGTGGGAGCACATGCGTATGCATCTGCATATGCTTGTGTGTGTGTCATAGTATAGGCCACATCAAAGTCTTACTTAAACATTGTTATCTGTGCTCACCTTTGACCTTGTGGTCATGAGACATCCCACAAACTAATACATCCATGCCCTCAAAGCAGAGAGCTTATATGTGCATTTGCATATATTAGCAAGGAGCTGGACAGGACAGGATGCAAGATGGTGGGAAGTGTGTGGGCATATTAACCAGTATTGTGTCTCCCTTTCCTTTACACATGATATATTTGCAACATCCAGGCTAATTTCTTTCTACCAGGAGGAGCAGATGGAGCAGGGCCCCTAACTTAAAAAATGTAGGAGCACAAGCATAAAATTTAGGGGTGCACACCGTACATCTAATTTGACTTGCAAAGCAAATATTCACATTTCCTCTCATTTTCACTGTGTTAGTGATGAATACTTTGATGATGATCCTCATGATCCTCCAAATCAGGATTTGCCTCTGGTATACTAGGGTTACCAGGGAGAAATTATGCACCGATTGTTTGCTTATAGCCAATGGCAAATTTACTGGCTGCACATACGTACGTACACATAATGAAAAATTTCATTCTCAAATTTTAGGGGCAAAATGCAACCATTTAGGGGAAGTCTGGAGCCCCATGATGCCAGTAAATCATTTTACCTGACCATGTCCACTGATTTATAGACAGGATATTCATGATAGGTTAACAGTGATAGTTTTTGTAGATCAACTACATTAATTTAAAAGTGAATCAGCAGCGCCCTGGGAAAAAATATATATATACTGTTTTTTTGGGGGGTTTTTTTTACTAAAGTTTGGTGACATAATCAATGAATGGGGTGTCAGAGCTCAAAGACATCCCAACTACTGGTTTGAATGTGCGAGGTTGTGTGTTTGAGGGTGGTGAGAGGGGGGATCCAAGAGGTCATAAAACACCACAATAGTGTCTCTCTCCCTGGGGTGAAAGACAGAAAGAGAAGAAGAGGAGGAGGGAGATGAAAGGATCTACCACGTCCACGTCAGGGAGAGAGGAAGGAGGGGGTGACGGGAGGAGAAAAGATCAATAAAGCTTCCTTAAAAGTTTCACTTAGGACTTATTTCTGTCATCTCTGCTCCCTGTTTGCCTTGATGGTCTCTAACGTTTTGTTAGGAGTCGAAATGTACAATAAAAAACAATATGTTAACAACTAAAGATTACAGTAAAGATGGAGACGAGCATTGTGAGTCAAGGAAATCACAGCAGGAGGATCCTTCATCTGCTTCCTTAGATTTAAAAACACATTGGAGGACATTATATTTTACACACTTACACATACCTGCATCAGCTGTTCCCTTATTCAGCACAGAAAATCTTCTCTTTGATGTTACACAATAATGTACCAAATTAGAATAAAAATTAGATATCATCTTAGAACAAAGACAAATAAACAAATTGTTTTATTTTTTAGGCTTACTAATCATGCAACAAAAGTTTGATTAACAGTTGGTCAGAAGTTGAGGTTTTGGCCAGGATTCAATAAAAGGTGGAATACACCGCTCTGCTTTCATCTCTTCTCTGTTTCCCTCCCTGTCTCCCTTTTCTCTGGTTGTAAAATAAAGATCAGTCTGCTCTTTGGTAGAAGGTGTGATTACTTCCTCTGAGTGCTGGCTGTGTTATGACAGGGCTTTTTGTCTTTCACCCTCTGTCTCCCTGCAGAGTGGTGCAAGTCTGCACTGCCTCTTTACATATGAAAGCATGTGAGGGAAAAGGTGGCTGGCAAGGTGTGTGTGTGTGTGTGTGAGAGAGAGAGAGAGAGGGAGAAAGAGAGAATTGTATTAACAGAGATGTTAACAAAGATGTTGCCAATGCTGGTAGTGGTAGCACTTTTTTTTTTTAAACAAATGTGATCTGAATGTATTTTTTGTTTTGTGGATGTGTAGCTGTGCGGCTGTCTTGAGGCCTGTCTGAGCAGTTGGCCAGTTGACTGGCTGGCTATCGACCCAGTGTCTGTTGAGCAAACTGTGAATGAGAGCATTTGCTTTGGGTCACTGGTCAGTGATGAGCCCATCTGAGGGGTGCTTCTGTGTTTGTGTCTTTTTGGTTCACTTCTAACAACTTTATTTCTTACTTTAGGGGCTGATGCTCATTTCTCATTGTCATCATCCATTATTTATGGAATTGAAATTAAAATTAAAATTATTTAGCCACTTTGGTTCACCTCAGAGGTCAGATGATGGGACCCACGGCCACGATATTCAGTATTATGATGAATTGTGGACTAAAAGCTGTAAACCCAAAAAGGAGCAGATATTAGGCTCATATTCACTCAGCCTGCAGCTCTATTAAACTGTTTCTTGCAGAATAATGACAGAATAATTTATTTAAGAAATATGAATATATTTGCTTTTTTAGCAATGTAATGTCTGACTTATAATTTAATGCATTGCTGTGGAAAAAAATTGATTCGATTTATTTCTCTTCAGTGCAGGTCAGGTCAAATTATTAGTGATATTATTCGGCGAGCAGCATGCAGTCCTGTGAAGAATATTTTCCAGGACTTTTCTGTCAACAGGCCAGTGCATGAAACAGACAGCTTTAAGTCTGTAATCTGACAGGCTAGTCTTTTCATTATCCTGACCTGCAGATTTCTGACTCCACAATGAGTCTCATGCGACCAGGCTCATCAGCCAGTCATGTGTAGCCTCTTGTGTGTGTATGTGTGTAGTAACCAGCATATGGACAGTCAAAGGTTTAGAGAAGGGGGATTAAGTCGCTGTTTACAATCCAACCTTGTTATTTTCTTCCTCACTGACCCAATTTGTTTTCCTAACAACACAGCTTTGGTTCAGACACAAACTCTGGTTAGTGTTTATTACAAATCCATTCACTGTTTTACTTTCATATAAGCAGTGAGTGTAATTTTGAATTCACAAATGGAAGCAATGAGATGCATTTCTCTACATACTTTACTAAAGTTGTGTACAAGTGTAGTAGTGATATATAAGTGTCTTGCATGAAAAAAAGACAAATTATACATCAATCATTTGAATTCACTATTCAGAAATCGACATGTTATCACATTTCAGTTATTCTTGAATATACTGGAACTATGATATGATTTTAAATAACTGATCCAATGTCTTATAAACATAGATGAAATGTTTTGGTTTTGTTGCCCTGTAAGGAATCTCATCTTTCAGAGCGGAGAAGAGAAGCGAACCAAGGAGAAAACTAGACAGACAGAGAGGGAAAGTAGAAAAACAGAGAGAGGGAGTGGAGTCTAGGTCAGGGTGCCCTGACTCTGTCAGAAAAGCTGATTTTATGGCATGCTGTCTGGACAGATGCCATCCACTAGTAACCACTGTTTATGTGTGTGTGGGCCTGTGTGTGCTTCTATGTGTGTGAATAGATAGTGTAACTGTGATTTCAGGGTTTTTTGGCTGCTCATATTTATGATGTGGCTTAGTTTGAGAGTGCATGACTGTATTTGTTGTTTTGACTTGAAACAAATACTAAATCAGTCAGCAGCTGCTCAACAAATTTAACCAACAGACCTCCAGTGTCTCTTTCATAACATCTTTTATATAATCCTCTCTTTTCTGTGACAGTTCTTTCTTTTCTTTTGCACCTTTCTCTGTACTCTGGATATCACAGGGATAGATTATGTTTGTCTTCTTCCCTAACACACATCATGCTTTGATAATAAACCATAAAGCATAAAGGAAGGACTTCCAGTGTCTGAAAGCAACAGAGCACGACTTAAAGTGCGGTAAAAGTTAAACTATTAAAACACTTTAGTTTAGTAAATAGTTAATGTGAACAAAAGCAAAGTCCCATCAGCGTGTTTATGTCTTCTGAACCATGCAGGACCAATGGGGAACTCTTATGCGGGCCAGCTGCGGACCACGCGCTTTGAGGAGGTTCTCCATAATTCCATTGAGGCATCACTGAGGTCGAACACCGTTGTTCCCCGGCCTGTTTTCTCACAGCTCTACCTCGAGACAGAGCAGCCGCTGGCACATGATGGTAGGTTGCATGGAAAGTGAGTCCTCTGAAATCATTTCCTGAAATTATCTCCCATTTGAATCCTGGCATCTATCGCCTCAAATGGCTTTATAATGACCTTCAGTAGCAGTATAATAAAAAAACCAAATCAGCTTGCAGCCCCTGTTAAGATGCACACTGTGTTGATATTTCCATCAATAATAAGAATACGATTCTCTCAGCACCTTTGTTATTCACGTCTGTGTTGGTCATCCTTAACATCGCATGTATTTTGTGTTCGTCCTCAACAGGCCGAACAGAGAATGATGATGAGGATGATGAAGATGGCTCGGAGTCCAACAGCCCCCCAATACCATACCAGATGAAGCCCCCACCTGAGGGCTGCTGCACCACAGATGGTTTGTACAAATATAAATGCTTATAGCAGGGTCACTTATGTTGAGGCAAATCAAGTCAGAAGTAAAAGAGAAAAGTGTTTTTCCTGCCCACAGGCTTTTGTCAGGCAGGCAGAGATCTGCGTCTTCCCTCTCTGGCATCAGATCCCTTGGATGTGCCCCCTGGGTTCATGTTGGTTGGGATAAAGTCCCCCTCCCTCCCTGAGACGCTGCTGGTGTGTGCTGTGGACCGCCGCTTCCTGCCAGATGAACGGGGTCGCAACGCACTGCTGGGTGAGGCAGGAGACCTAACGGCACGCATGACAGTTTTATTGCTATTGGTGAAAAATTAAGGACACCTCGAAATGTCATAACACCCTCGTTGCACTTCAATGTACCCGAGACATAATCCAGTTAGTAACATGTCTGTACGTCTGCTTCCTCCAGGCTTCTCAGGGAACTGTATGGGCTGTGGAGAGAAAGGGTTTCGTTACTTCACAGAGTTCTCCAACCACATCAATCTGAAGCTCAGCACCCAGCCCAAGAAGCAGAAGCACTTGAAGTACCATCTGTACCGAAACAACCAGGGCGTGCTGGTCAAAGGAGCCCCCATCTGCTGGAGGGGACATGGTAAGAGATGAATACATATTTTGTAGTTGGCAGTTGATTTTAAATTTGGTTTGTTTTGATTTCAGCACAAATACTATAAGAAAAATCAGTAGCATAATCACGTGTATTGTAACTTCTTGTTCTGTAAACAAAATGATGACTGAAGCTCTTGCAAAGACTTAATGGTGACTGTGTAGCAAGAGCTAAGCTTACAAAAAGCAAATTATACATTGGGTTTAAATGTTTATGTTGTTGCATCAGCATCAACACTGCACCATTATAACAGTAGAAGAAAACATAATAAGAAGTATAAGAATAGGAGTATAATTTAAATGTACAAGAGAGGGGCAGAATAAATAATGAGTTTGAGTGAGAGGTCAGTGTTTGGGTGTTCATTAGTTCACAGTGTTAAATTTAGGTCTTGTACTCTCCTGAAAGAGCAAAAGAATCTGACCTGCAGCGATCTGGACACTATGAGTGTACAGGTCTGACCAGGTGGTTTAGCCTGAAGGACGTGAAAGCTGAGCACACTGGGTGTGTACAGACCAGACCACAGCCTGAAGGCAGCCTATCACATTAAAGTAGGTTGTAAGGAGAGGACAGGTCTGAGTCAAATCCTGTAGACAATGTATCCACTCAGAGTGTCTTTTGTTTTTAGTTAATTAATCATTTACTCTTGTTTCTTGGGAAGGAAGAATCTAGAGTGAAACAAGTTTTTTCTTCAATCATCTATTGATCACATGGAGTCTTGAATTCCATCCATACCAGCCGTTCAGTTCCCTGTGTTTCTCTGCTGCTCCCTTTGCTTCAGCTCATGTCATAACTGCAGGGAACAGGCACAATGCTGCAAAGACATACAGTAGGTGCATATCAAAATACTAGTTTTTGTGTTTGTGTCAGATGGCAGGATAAGACAGTTGGGGTCCAGCCTCTCAGAGGGTCATGTGATATCTGATGAGCAGCCACCAAGCCTGGCATCACACACAGCTGGCAGCTACACAGGTAACCGAAAATACACATCAATGATGACACACTTGAATATCAAACTCGAGAAAAGAGAAAAATTGTTACTTTTGTTCGTCATGCAAAAAAAAAAAGAAATCTTTTGATTGTGCCAGATTTTAGCGTCAAGTTAACCAGCAGCAAAATAAATACAGTTGAGTGTTGACAAGCAATACCAAAGTAACTATCACAGTTATATCTACAGTGTATTATTTAATGAAAAGCCACAGTATTTAATGTTATTAATGCTTTCTTTTTCTCTCTGCAAACAGTTGGATCACATGTGGATCCAAGTGGTGTACCACAAATAGCTGACGTTCCCCACTCACTGACAAATGGTAACCATGCTGTTCCCTCCGTCACCCAGCCGCCTTCAAATCAATCGGGGCCTGGGAGACCCTCAGTTACAGGTATTATATGTGCTCTCAGGATCTATAGTCCGTTAATCATCAAGAAGGATATGTATACATGACATAGCAGTTTATTTGAGAAGTTTTTTTTCAGGCATGTCAATTTAGTTACACTTTTTTCAGCAGCAATATTTTTCAGGTAAAAGATATTTCTCACTTGTACTTTTAATGCACAAACCCAAACCTATATATTTATTATCATAAATCTGAATACAAATTCAAATATCACATGAAAAGTTCTTCCATTTTAACTTGTAATGGAATAATTAACATATAATTAAACATGGTTGTAATTAGAATTAAAATCAGTTTTAAAATCTGAAACCCTACCAACTAGCTGCATCTCAACAAGGTTTTTAAGGTTATCAGATTATTCTAATGTATACAGTATGTTTCTTGTCATGAAGCCCCTTCCCTGGTCTTCACACCTCTGAAAGGAGAAGCTCCAATCACCAGCAGTGTGTGTGTGTTTGGGACCTTTTTCAAGCTACATCCATGCTATTATGTTGAAATATTTTATTTAAATGTTAAAATGCATCACTTGTGCTACATTTTCGCACCAAGAGGATAAACTTTTGGAAAGGATGACATGGACACACATGCTCACTCCTGGGGTCTTATCTGCCTCGACAGTTTAACTTTAGAGTTAAGGTGTAAATTGAGGTTAGGTTAAGATTAGGCTGTCCAAGATGCAAATGCTTGTGTCTATGTGTGTGTGTGTTGTAACACCCGTGCTATACAGGAGCCAGCCAGCTGCATTGTGTGATGGGGGTTGTCTTTTGTTTTCCCTTCTTTCATTTGCCAACACTTGGGGCACTAAACGTCTCCCTCCTTCTTTTCTCCTCTGTCTGTCTTTCTGTCTTTCTCCCTCCCTCTCCCTCAGTCTGTCACCTCTATAAACCAGGGTTGTAAAATTTGCTCTGTCTTTTTTTTCCTGCTTTCTCACTGAATGAAAAGCTTCCTTCCTGTCAATGTTGTGTTTTTTTCATGGCCCTCTTAACAAGTGGACCTTTTATGTGTCTCGCCACTATTGCATTTCAACAGACAGTTGAGAGGAAGAGGAAGAGACAGGTTAATGTATGACTAAAATGGAGCCATTTTACGTCACTGTATCAATTCTAGTACATCCTAAAACATCATGTACTGTATGTTTTGTTGATTGATTTGCATTATTCCTCTGCTAAAAGGAAAATTATTCTTAAGTTTTATAAATGTGACACTGAAAAGTTTAATAGAAATGAAACTGCTGTGACAGTGATGCTGCCTGTCACTGTGAAAATCTGGAATAAAATGTTTATGTAATAATATTATTGACATCTTGATAGTTAAAATTATAATGTACAACATGATAGAAAAGTAATCTGAACAAGTTTCCACTTTGAAAACATTTACATTTTGCAAGGTAACGCATTGTGTAATCTTGTTTTTACTAATTCACAGCCAATGCTGGACCCCCTAAAAAGAGACACAAGGGCTGGTCACCTGAGTCATCTGCCAACAGTCTGCCAGAGAGCACCGTGAAGACGCCACCATCTTCATCTACCTTAACAACATTACCCATACCCTCTGCTGTAACAAATGCAGCCAGATCAGGTAAAAACTGAAGATATGTACAGTATATGGAGGTAAATGATAAAAGAAGAAACAAATTAGTGATTTATATTTTTAGTGTCATTTTGATTTGATTTATTTAATGTTTTTGTGTATTTATATATATATGTTTTTTTCTGTGCTCCCTTACCTACCATATCCAGAGACTGCTGCCCCGCTGAGTTCACCACAGGGGTCCTCAACCCTCCTCTCTCAACCAGAGCTGCCTGTAACAGTGCCTGATGATCTGCTACACACCTGTAGACTGCAGCCTGTCATCTTCAAAGGTTAGAGGAACAAATTATATTAGTGATTTAGTAATTTAAAAAAGCACATTTTCTACTATTCTGTCAGACACTCACAAAAGATTACACTGCCACACCCACTGGACAGAACATGCAGCTGTAGACTAAACCTGTACACGGTTATTTTCACAACAAATCAGTCGGATTCATTATTGACTAGCTGGTGGGTAATCATCAATATCCACCCAGCTGTCAGTGCTGGACTTTCCCAGGCAGGTGAACAGGTGAGGTTTTCAGTAACCACCTGACAGATGGCCGTTTTAGCTCGCCTCGCCTAACAGGTTAGAGGTCAGCCAACGCTCAAGGCTGTTTCTCAGCCCCTCTGCCCTCCCCTCGTGCCCTCCCCTCCACCCTTTTCACCCCTTTGTGTCACCTGTCAAGTCATCCACCTTCCCTCTCGATCCTCTGGACCTTAACCACCTCCTTTATTTAGTGTATGTACGTCCATCCCTCTCTCCTTTCTGTTTTCTTTTACTATTCCTCACATCACCCATTTGCTGTCTATTCCTCCAAGCTGACTACTCTTTATCCCTTTCATCACATTCCCCAGTTTGTTGCAGGTTAAGACTTGTGATTGAAACAAAGACAGTCAAACATGGACTGATGACAAATCACTTTATGTTTATTTTAGATCATTTTTAATTTAGTTGATGATTTTTTGATAATTTCATTCATAATTTCTACATTTTCTGTCCAACCATCAAGCTCCTCCATCCATTCATTACTTTGCAATGATCTGGCAAGACATTTTGGTCCAAAGGAGCTACAGTTTTTACCCATGCACAGACATTGAGAACAATTTTAGTTTAGCATCTTGCCCTCATTAAAATACAAGAATGAGGGGGAGGGGCTCGCCTGAATGAATTGTCCTCTAATCAAATCTACCACCTGAGCTACAAACACCCACACAGCCAATGTTTTCCTCAACTGTGGCCATATGTTCATCTGCTTTATCTGTCAACCTCTCATTGTCACAGGTCATGGCCCACTCCCTCAGCTGACAGGCAATGTCAGTGAAGTGCTCGTGAGTTCTCTGCTGCAGAGTTGTTACCTGAGCTCCCAGACACTCCCCAGGGTTTACCAGCACTACGGACCCTCACCCATTCAGCCATTGTCCACCGAGATGCAGATTCTTCTCACCGTTTACTACCTTGTTCAGCTAGGTCAGTTTAAAACCTTCCTCCAGAATAAAGGCTGTAATCATACACGGTTAGTCCAGTAGGACTGCTGAAAGAAGGCAGTGGTCAATTCTTCACCGTGTCATTGCTGTGTCTCCTAATGGCCCCTAGGAGGCAAGCAGTTAGACAATCAGTGAATGAATTAATAATGTGATCATTATGTGAGTTTATTCATGGACACATTGATTTTTAGTAACCATTGTCTTAAAGCCTTGACTTCATATTTGACTTTCTTATTATCACTGAAACTGATTTGATTTTTCATTCAAAGTGCGAATTTGTAACTATTTCTATTTCTCCAACCTATTATCCCAAGGCCCTGACCAAGTGCCCCTGATTGAGGACTTGGAGCAGATATTCATGAGGTCATGGAGAGAGTCTCACCTCAGTGAGATTAGACAGTACCAGCAGCCTCAAACACAAGCCACCCAAGGGAGACCCTATGGCATAGAGGTGAGACAGGGCATCTGAGATATGTCTTATTGCTTTATATATAGAGAAAAAAGAAGACAAGATAATGGATTCACATATTCATAAGCCTTGTGTTAATAGGACCTTAAATTCAGATTTATGTGTGATTACTTTCATCACCCTAATTCCTACCTCATAGCATCACACGAAGCATTACTTAGATTTGCTTCAAATAAAACTTACTATCACAGTGAAGCATTCATTTCTGTAATCACTGATCCTCTCCCTCGAGCAAATCAAACAAATAAATAAGACTGAATAAGATTAAATCAGTTAACAAATTGCTTCTCTCACGATGTCTCCAGACCCCGTCCACGCTGCCCGGGCTCCCCCAGTACCTCTGTCTACCTCCTCAAAGCCAACAACCCCTGACCCCCAGCCAGCTCCCCTGGCTGGCCCAGCTGGCTGCGTCGTCCTGTGGAGAGGGCGTGGTCGTGTTAGGAGAGCAGATCAGATCTTTGGGTCAAGGCCTCCAGCAAACATTCAGCAAGTTAATTGAAGGGCGGCTTGAAAACACCAACTATGTGGTCATTTTGGTCACTGCACCGGGACAAGAAACACAGTCCTGTGTGGTCGTCACAGGTGGGCCTGTGTTTTTATACACATGCAGGAATGTTTTGAATAGGAGTACAGCAGATTTTTAATTCTGTACATGTGTTACAGGCAAACATCAGTGTCGTGCCTTGGCAGAGAGTATGTATTCTCCTAATGAAGGCCTGAAAGAAATCAACCACCAGCTCTCCACTGGTGTTGCCCAGGATCTCATCCACTTCTGCAATTCACTCGGACAAGGTGCAAAGGAGTGGTCACACTTAAGTAATTTAGAGCAGTACCGTATTCAGTGTGTTGCAGTGATAATGCTCAAACGTGTTGTGTGGCTTTCTGTTCCTCAGATGGTGATATGGATTCCCTCCTGGATAGAGCCACTGTGGACAGCAACGAGCCGTCTCCTCTCTCCAGCAGTCAGGAGTCAACTGAAGACAAAAGTCTCAAAAACACACACAGTCCAAAAGACACAAACAGTGCAAAAGACTCAGTCACACGGTGTTCGAAAGACTCACCCAGCGCTAAAGACAGAGCTTCAAGTCCCAAAGACACCTGTTCAGGTAAGACACAAACAGGTTCAAGTGTATACTGTACTGTCATATATAGTAGGTCTAATACAGTTTCATAGTTTCTCTTCAGTTTAGACCATGGCAGCCAGGATGTTTAAAAAGAAATTGATCAAATATGATTCAATGTGTGTGTGCAGAATACTCTGTGGAGTGGCGTGAGGTTCGGCCTATCCAACTGGCCGTAGCTAGAAAGCTGCTGTCCCATGTTTGTGCAATAGCCGACTCCAGCACACAGAACCTGGACCTCGGCTCCTTCGACAGGGTCAGCTTCCTCATCCTGGTCCCACCCTCTGAAGTCACATTTCAACAAACTGTGCTGCACCTCTGGAGCTCCGGTAAGTCTCTTTTGTTTGTCAGCTGCTGAACTATGCAGGATTTGTAGCTTAACTATGCTACATTTTTCTTTGGAGTAATTGTGATGGTTTTATGAATGACTTAACTTGTTATGAGCGACAATGGAGGCTCTCTGCCTTCCACGTGCGTGTCAGTTATTGCATCTCTTGGCTGAAAAACAACCTTGCAAGATCGGTGCCGTCGCCCCGGTGTCTCGTCTGTCGTCTCTACGCACCACAACACAAATGCAGCATGTAACCCGTAATCTCTTGTTTATGACAGATTAAACTACACAAATATACACATTGTAACTTCGTATATGACAAATGACGTTATCTACCACTCTGTTGATTGATTTCTCGCCAGCTTTGTTGTAAACAAATGCACATGGCCGAGAGGAGGGTTAGCAAAACAGCGGAAAAGCAACCGGACTTGCATAGTTCCTCTTTAAGACAATATATCTGTATGCCTAGAACATGATGTGGTCTAATGTGGACCCGTTGCCCTCTCTCTTTGTCTGTGTATCTCAGGTGTCCTTCAGGAGCTTGGGAGTTTGGACCAGGAGTGTGCATCTCAACGGGACGCTGAGCATTATGTGGTCAAGATGGACCAGAGCGCTCAGGCACGAATTGACAGCCTCATTCAAGAAGCTCACACCAACTCCTACACCCTTTACATCCTGGTCCATGACCACGCCCACTGGGACATCAGCAGGTTTGTTATAAAGTAAAAAGAAAGATCTGTGTGATTGATCAGAGTTCCCTTTTTTTTTGTTCCAGCACAGGAGCATCAGCAAAGCAATGAAAGAGGTTTCTCAGTCTTTGTGTATGTGTCTCTTTCTATTTTTCAGTGCATCCTACAGCAGCTCAGACAGTGGTGTGGGTCTGGTAGACCAGCTGTTGAACTCCCGACAGGTCAGAGATGCTCCAAACATCCTAATTCTCCACGTCACCTCCTTCCCCTTCGCTCTTCAAACACAGTACACCCGCATCAGCCCCTACAATGAGATCCACTGGCCGTCTGCATTCAGTAATGTAAGATTCAACTCTGCCTGACACACGCTCTGCTTTTGGATCTATATAGCAACAGCTCATATCTGGAGATTGGCTCAGATGATTAAAGGAGTGTTCGTATTTAACTTAATATCTCTGTATTTCTGTAGGATGTGGACCTGTATCATGAGAGGACGCGGTACTTTGGCGTGTCAGAGCTTTTAGAGTCGACTCGGTCAGGGAGCAGTCTGCCTTTGATGCGTTATGACTCTTCCTTTGAAAGCATGGCATCTGCCCTGGAAGAAAGGTAGCTCACATCACACATCTGTAATCCAAGAAAACACCTCCATTTCACAAACAAGTTTCAATTACTTGCAGGTATGTACAAAAAAATCTTCAGGAAGCCCTTAAAACCTCTACCTCTCTCTCTCAGGTTCCCTAAGCTGCACAGTGCTGTGATCCGAACGACAGTCCTTATCCAGCACTACTGCGTAGCTCTGATGGCTGCATCCGGCAGAATCGGCAGCTCTCACAATCTCCACAAACACACCTCTGTGGAGACCCTGGAGATTGTGCAATCCCTGCTCACTGCTGCCCAGCAATGCCCCGCCCACCACGGTCACATGGTCCTGCTGCGCATCCCCTCTTTGGCTCTGGCTGCGTGGGCCCATCGCAGGCTTTCCAGAGTGCGGAGGCAGCTGGGTCTGGAGGAGAGTTTTGAAATCATACTTGGAAATCCCAACCAAGCTCTGAATATTGGACAGATCTTCACTGATCAGATCAAGGTGGACGAGAAGTTTGTGATATCATGAAAATGTTTTTAACTGATAGATGACGTTGTGAAATGACATGACACTAATTGGCTGTATAAAATGCATGCTTGTGTTTGTGTGTGTATGCAGACGTGGCTAAAGATCCAGGATTCTGACTGGGTTCCTTGTACTTACCTGGAGCTGGAGGCCCTTCCATGCATCCTGATCCTGTCAGGAACCGAGCCCCTGGGAGAGTCACTGCCCAGGTACGCACACTGAGCTAACTTCAAGCAATGATTGTGTGTTTTCATGTGTTAACAGAAAAAAATAGATTGTGAAGAATGCCATGTGTATTACAGGTCACTGAAGTACTGCGACCTGCGGGTGATAAGCTGCTCTTACCTTCAGCGGACCACGCTCGAACAAGAGCTCGGGCTAGCTGCTTATCTAGTGAGGGCAGAGTCGAGACCCCCCCACAACCCCGGCCCAGGAAGCGACCTACTGGAGAGTGATGCTGAAAAACTCAGCAGCACTGACAATGAGGAGGAGGAGGGACAGGAGAACGGTGATTAAAGACCCCCTAAACCAAAAATGCCCTTTTGAAATTATTAACATGTCAATTTAGTGTGTGGGCTCTGCTACAAGGCATTTCAGGAGCACAACTGAGCATTTTAGACTTGAAAATGCAGTTTCAAAACCAGTCTGAAAAAACTGGATTCAATTTTTCAAATTGGAGTCAGTTTTCATGCGTCACGAAACTGGCAACCAATCCCGTTGAATTTGTTTTGCATCTCATTTGTTGTCCACTGTGATATGATCTACTTACACAGCTAGATGTTCAAGCATGTTATCATTAGTTGCCGTGGCCCAGAGGTTTAGTCGCCGCCTTCAATGCGGGAGCCCAGGTTTCAAACCCTGGTACAAACCTCGTGTTTTGACTTCACTCGCACCGCCGTTACTTAGCAACACGGTGGCGGTGGGCGGGCGCGAGTCATGATGCATTTACATACTCACGAATATTCATAGTATCTGGATTTTTCAATGAGGGAGAAATAGTAGACCTATTTTTAGCCTATTTGGGAGGTTTTTTTAAACAACTTTTTTGTGGGAAAGCAATTTTAAACAAAAAAATTGTCATAGCAGAGCATTTTTACAAATTTTAAAATGCCTCTTTAGGGGGACTTTAACATTAAATGTTTTGGAGGTTCTTACAGGTTTAACAAGTGAATTGTAGAGGGGGAAAGTTTTCATCTGATTTGTTGACTGATTTTTGTTGTTGTTGTTGTTGTTGTTGTTGTTGTTGTGCAGGAGACTCCCCTCTGTCATCCAGTCAGCAGCTCCAGTCTTGCCCAGATGGTGGAGCTGCAGATCACTTCTCTGCTCAAAGCACCACCTCTCCAAAAGTCCAGAGAGGGACCGCGGACACCCTGCAGTCTCCCCCACAATCACAGACTCAATGTCAGTCCCAGACCTCAACGCAGTCATTTCCGTATCCTCAGTCTGCACCGCAACACCAAACCCAACCTCAAGCTCAAACCTATTCCCAGGCTCAACCAATCTCCCAGCTGCAGCCACAATCCCAACCTCCGAGTCAAAATCAGTCATCTCAAACAAATTCCCAACCATACACTCAAATGCTTCCCCAGCACCAGTCCCTCTCCCAGATGCAAACACCCAATCCTCAAACTCAGCCACTTCCACCCACCCAGCCTCGTCATGTACACTCCAAATCCACTTCCTCTGCCTCCTTGTCACCGCGAGCGTCCTCTCCTCACCTGAGCTGCTCCTGGGCGCGGGGAGTGAGCCGCCCGCCTTCTGTGCTCCTCCCTCGGGCCCTATATGACATCATCACAGCCAGTGACAGCAGCGGGCTTCCACGATGTACCTCATTCTTACCACACATGTCCGTCGCATGGGCAAGCAGCTTCAGGTAAAACTGGTAGATCAATAAGCATTTTAAATCACTGCGGGATAGAGTGACAAACATGAGTTGCTTAGTGGTTAGGAATGTTTAGAAACAAGACAGTTAGGCTTTAGGGTTATCAGAAGAAGACTTTCAGTGACAGTTCATTCTGTTAAGTAAAGCATGTCATATTTCACTGTAAAAGTCACCTTAAGAGAAATGCAATTAAGTGCAGTGTCCTTTATGTGCAGGCCTTTGCTGAGTAAGATGATGACATGTACAGAACAGTCTCTGTATTATCGTCAGTGGACGGTCCCTCGGCCCCACCACATGGACAGCAGCAATCGCACTGAAGGAAGAAGTGACAACTTTCACCCTCGCAGGCTGCTGCTCAGTGGACCTCCACAGGTACAGTATTTCCCATCGTTGTTTCTTTTTTAGTCCAGCTCATGTTAGACTGTGTTAAACTTGTTTCACGTTTCCATGGTCAGGTGGGTAAAACAGGAGCATACCTGCACTTCCTGGGTATTCTGTCTCGGATGCTGATAAGGCTGATGGAGGTGGACATCTATGATGAAGAAGACATCAACTACAGTCAGTATATAGCAGTGACCATCATTCTTCTCACCTACATTATTTAATAAAAAGAGGCCAAACTTTGTGAGCACATTACTTTAATTCATTTTCTGTTTTCTACAGTTTCCCTAACCACTTTTTCTACTTCAAAATTGCATGATCTTATTTATCTATCTCAGGAGTGTCTAGAATAGCTCATTCTAATGCATGTCTTTTATATTTAGGTGCCCAGGCAGAGGGTTTGCAGTACCATCCACCTAATGCACCATGGCCCAACCCAGACATAATGAGGACGATGCCCTTTGACTACACCATCCATGACCCCAAATATGATGACATCAGTGCTGTGTATTGCCCAGGATACAGACCCAGTGCTGACGGTAAGAACAGCCAGAAAACCACACTACTGTTGCATATTCATCTTCTCTGAATGTTTCTCCTTGAATATGACCTTAATATTGTGCTATAGCCCTTATCTGTCCTTTCCTCTGCTGTTTCACAAGGAAACCCTTTGCGTCAGGAGGATGTGTACCTACGTAGGCGGACATCCAGGATCAAGCTTTCTAAATATGCAGCTTACAACACCTATCATCACTGCGAACAGTGCCATCAGTACTTGGGCTTCAACCCAAGATACCAGGTCAGTGTAACACCAACAAACGCTGAGTCTGACAAATGACTGTCAAAGTGCTTTTAAAATGTAAATGTGACATCTCTAATCATAATTTAGATGTATGAGTCAACGCTGCACGCCTTCACATTCACCCATCTGCTGCTTGGGGAGGAGATCCAGCTGTACTTCATCATCCCAAAGTCTAAAGAGCACTACTTTAGCTTCAGCCAACCAGGAGGCCAGTTGGAGAGCATGCGGCTGCCTCTCACTTCTGACTGGGTAAGTCCTTCATCAGTGAAACTGGAACCACTGAATCTTAACTGTGAGCTTTTTTCATCACCACAGCTGGTAGTGATGATATAAATGAGGTTATGGGGGTCATGCTCTTAAAGCCCCCACAGTAAAGTTGCCAACATTACCACTGAAGACAGAAATAGAAAGAGAATCAAGCGTGTTTTGTCTTTTATCAATTCCTAAAATTCTCATCTTGAATTGTCTCTTCCCCTTTGCTGCTGAAATTGTCATGTTTTATTGTAGTTTTGTCATCCCAAGCAAATCATATTAGCCATTTTCATAATCGCCTTAAGACTGTGATTTGTAGTGTGAAGCACTGCAATATCCTGCTTTTTCCACAAGGTGGTGCTAGAGGCCACACTATAGTCTTGGTAAAAGTGGATTTCTGTGGCTCAGTAGTACATATCTATTTTTTAGTAAAACATTTTAATAAATAATATGTACATGAGAGTCCTGTCTGAGCTGATTTGGAGAGATTTAGCCAACTGCTGTCATGGCACTGATTGGGTTTCAGTTTCCTTCACTGCTCAAGATTGTGTTGCAATGTAGTATGCATTATGCATCATGTTGATTATTTTTTCCACTTATCCAGAGCCCAGACTGCATCAAGAGTCCAATCTTTACTCCAACCACTGGCCGTCATGAGCACGGTCTTTTCAACCTGTACCACGCTATGGATGGAGCCTCACATCTACACATCCTGGTGGTTAAAGAGTACGAGATGGCCGTCTATAAAAAGTACTGGCCCAACCACATCATGCTGGTGCTGCCCACTGTCTTCAATGGAGCTGGGATAGGTTTGTTAATGCTACTAGAGATTTATATGTAGGAATTCCTCAATGAATTTCACTTTTACAAAGCCATGAAAAGTAATTTCACTAAGATCCTGATATTTTCCTTACATACTGCTGACCTCTTAGCCCACCACGTTAATAACACATCACGGTTTCGTTACAGGTGCTGCTCACTTTCTGATTAAAGAGCTTTCATATCACAACTTGGAGCTGGAGCGCAGTCGTCAGTTGGAGGGGGGAGGCCCCGCGGGTGACGTTTGGCCCTTTATCATTCTGGCTGATGACTCCTGTGTTATGTGGAACACAGTGGACCTCGACGCACGCAAGTACATACAGACGCTGGGTTTCTATTAATAATTATGCAATGCAAAAACAGACAGTAGGAATATGTTGGATGTTCTTACTAAAATAGCTACTCTTTGCGTGTTATTTTTAGTGGCCCAGCAGAGCGTGCCGTGTCACTGAAGGAGGTCTTACAGCACATGGAGGCCTGTCCGGACCTGGCCCACTACGGGCTGTGTGGGATCAGGAAGTGGAGCAGCCGTGGAGTTACAGGTCAGGGGTCACAATGTCAGAAATGAGAAATCCAAGGAACATTTACAGAATTGTTATCTTTGTGAATTCTGTACATACAGTATGGTAATGTATGGACATAAGGTTCCCTTCAAAGGCTTTGAGCAGATTGTACCCGGTGTAGATGCTTCAGATACAGAAAATATTTTGTCTGGCTCTAAACTATGTCTCTATATGACTCTGTGCAGCCTCAGATAACCAGTAATATTGAACCAGTAGACAAAGAACGACTGGACAGTTTGAGTAGAAACTTTGAAATGACTTATCTGTAAAACAGAATCAGTTTGATCTCTTTAAATCACACACTTGATTTAAAAATGTGATTTTAACAGGAATTCTTAGCGTCTTTATGCATCACTGTGAGAAACATGAAACACTCCTTTCTAGTCCTTTGTAAACAGTTTTATCTTTATGTTTGTGTTTGTTTCACCAGGTAATAGACAGAGGGAGCCTTTCTCCAGAGGTCACCTTCATGACTTCCTCCTCCTCAATGTGGACCGCAGTCAGAACATACAGTACGACCAAAACCGCTTCACCTGTCACGACGTGGACTTCACCCTGAGGCTGCACAGTGCCGGACTGCTTGTCTGCAGGTTTAACAGCTTCAGCGTCATGAAGAAGCAGATTGCCATAGGAGGTTACAGGACCTTTATTATCAAGACCAAGGTAGATTTTGAAGAAAACACAAATCCACATTAAAGTGTTTTTTAATGAAGTTAAAGATTAATGAAATTTGAAATTGAATCTCTGCAGATGACAGATGTTCCCACCTCAGTGGGGCCTTCGCAGTACGTCTGTGCCCCAGACAGCAAACACCTCTTCTTGGCTACACCAGCTCAGCTCCTCCTGGAAAAATACCTCCAACACACCAGTCAGAAGCTGTTTCCACTCAGCACCAAGAACTACACACACCCTGTGCTGTCAGTCGACTGTTATCTCAACCTAGGACCTGAGGTACACAACATACACACATACACAAGCATGCGAATAGACAGACAGCTTTGTTTGAACATAGTAGAGAATCACAGCCTCTTTGGTTTTTGTATTAAAAGTAAAACTCTCCCTTCCTCCTGCAGGTGACGTTGTGCTTTGTGAGCTCCAGACCTCACTGTGTCAACATCAATGCCACAGGGCTGCTGTTCAGTGGCCTTCTTCTCTGTTTCGCCGACTCCTTTGTGACTCCCGGGTTCCTCAAGAAGTTCAGCTTCCTCAAAGGTACAAGGGCAGATGCAATGCAAATGGCAGAAAAATGTGCTGAGGGGTTAATATGCATAACATATAGCTGCCACGTGGTTGGTTAAATTCTGGCCAGGGACATGAGTTCCATGTCACACCCCTCTCTCCTAAGATACGTACAGTATAGCCGCCCCTGTTGCGGGGGCGGGCAGCCCTTTCCTGCATGTCATTCCCCCTCTCTGCCTCCCCATTTCCTGTCCCTCTCTCGACTGTGCTATCAATTAAAGGCAATAAAAAAGCCCAAAAAATATACTTTAAAAAAAAGATACGTACAGTGTATCCTGCCTGTATTTCTACTGACTCCTAAACAGTAAAAAAAAAAGAAAAAAAAAGCCCAAATAAATAAATAAAAACTTCCAAACTTGTCTTGACTCAGTAGCATAATTATTAATAGACATCACCAAGACCAAGAGGTCGGCACCTTTAAGTAATTAGAGTGACATTTGTCTATTAGGGCATTATGGCAAAAATAAAGAAATGGGACACTCTGCTCCCAAATATTCAAATAAAGTGAAGGCTATTGATGCCCAAGAATTGTGATCTTTGTACCCAGAAAGTCTCTAAAAAGCACATGGTCTTCCAAAATAAATACATAAATTGCACCTTGAGTCCTAAAGGCAATTTGATTTTCATATCATAGCTAAAGTCTCTATCCCTCTACCTCCTGTCTGCCTCCCTGTAGGTGCGACTCTGTGTGTCATCAGTGCAGATCGTAGCTCGTTGAGGCAGACGGTGGGCAGGCTGGAGCTCGAGGAGGAATGGAGGTTCAGGCTCAGCGACGAGTTCCAGACTGCCAACGCCAAAGAGGATCGGCCACTCTTCTTCTTGACCGGAAAACATATATGACTGGAGCATGTGTGTTCAGTGGCCTACAAAAAGTCACAATCAGGGTTTAAAACACTTTAATTGCCAAAGAAAGGAATTGTACTGTATTGTGTTTTGTTGAATGTATTCACTCACTTAGATTCTGTCTGAATGGACAGCGTAGGATATGCAAAACACAGTGGACTATGCATGAGAGTCCAGTAATGTGGAAAGTGATGAGTAGATTGACATTAGGAAACCATTTCCTTTCACTGCACACACACAAATAGGATTTGGAGGTAAGATCCAGATTTAGGCTGCATCAAGCCAAGCTTCAAGATAGTCGCACACATCTAGTAAAATTGACCTGAAAATATGTGCTACTGTCAAGGAAGCAGCAGGAAACAGTTGATGATTATTTTTGATTAACCAAAAGACTGTTTAGATATTTTTTCAGCAAACCTCGTATGAAATTCTGTTAATAGATTGGTGCTGTTTTTACGTAGTTAATAATTGTACATGTAAACACTCCATAAAACACTTTTTATGATAATGTTTTAAAAGAAACGAGTTCAACAAATAAGAAAAACCAGTTGAATACCAGCTAAAAGGAAACATCTTTTATGCTTTTAGACACTATGGTGACTTATATTGGAAGCTGAAGAATTTCAGCATAGGTGGAAACAAAATCAGTGTATTTTTTCACCCTTGGAAACTGTTCAGCCTCAGTAACTCCAGACACTGCCTTTGTATCATTTTATACTGTCTGCAGGTGTAGCTGTTCTGAAAACGTCCTTGTAAGTTCATACAACAGGAGAAGCTTTTTAAACGTTTGACACAATCACTTGTGTGCAATGGTAGCCAATTACTGGCAACAGAGATTTTTTAAGATCATTTTTTGTAGAGGTTTTTCTTTGCTTGTATGTTTTACATATGGAATATTTTTGGACATATTTTGTCAGATCTGTATTATGTAAAAATAGTACTTATTTTCAGTGTACACAAGGAAAATAATTGTGGAGGAGTTTCTGTGTTGGAATATAGAACATTGTTATGCTTAATGCTCCATAAGATGTTTTGGTTTGTGCTTGTGCAGATATGCTAGAAACCTACTGTGTACTGGCAGCGTTTTGCAATGTACAGTTTTGTATGTTTTTTAATTGTATAAATGTACAGAAATTTTACATTTCCTGGGTGCATGTTTCTTGTGTACTTAATAATTATCCTCTTAATCACCAAATATAAAAATAAAAATACTCAAAAGCTTATGTGTGACACAAATTTTAATTTTACGTAATAAACATGTGGCTGTTGTTCCCAGTTACACCAGCGTCACTTATATTCATCTAATTTTGACAACCAAATATAGAGTGGATAGTCACATTTAGAAACGTGACAGTAAGGGGATCATGGAGGTTGGAAGAGTTTGTAGTGTACAAAAATAATATTGTTCCTTGGTAGAGCCTGTGTCCTGCAGTGCTGAGCGTTCAGGAGATATTTGAGACGGCAAAGCAGCCACAGAGCTTTCTAAGTCTAATGGTTGTGAGCTAAAGCGTCACAAGGCCATGGAGTCAAGTGGCAAACTTTACCCTCCAATGACGGCCCAATGTGCTGCAGACCTCAGATGCCCCCTCTGTCCTCACGTGGAAATCATGTGGTGTTTGTGTGTGTCTTCCCAAAGCGAAAGGTGATTGCTTGACTATTAAATAACAACTGGACATTTTGTTTTTGTTTTTTTCAGACAAAGTAAATGCTTCCGTAGAAAACACAACCAGATTGGAAGTTCATAGGCAGACCCCATGTCAAAAAGGTGTTGAAAGTAGAAAGAACACATCAAAAAATGATATGTAATTATAATGTTGCTGTCATTATATCTTTTTTTTGTGTGTTCCTCGAGAGATCTTGCATCTACAAGTCTTTCGATGGATGTGCACATGTTGAAACATCAGTTACGTGTGTGTGTTGCGGGGGTTCAAGATCATATTTTGGACCAAGCCTAAATTCTGACTAGTATCGACCATTGAAGTTTGAATTAGGTAACTTGTATAAGATGAAAGAGCAGCTTCTTAGGTGAAATATGAGTAATTTCATCAATGTTTATTTTAAACCACCATGGTGGTACAGCTAGTCAAACAATGGCTGACAGGTGTGGGGATGGTTGTTACACCTTTTACCTTTGTTGTTTTATTACTCTAAGTGTCATTAAGCGTCACCATCTTTCCTGGAATTGTATGATCTGCTTCTGACCTCCTGCTGAAGGTTTCCATTCATACTTGTTCAGCATTCACTGGTATTATCAGAAGATGTTCTTAAAGACAGCTTTCTAATGTTAGGATCCACACCACTGTCACTGTTCTTCATTTAGCCGTCAGTGATGAATTATTTTTGTTCATACTGAACCATAGGAAGATGCTTTAGTGTTGGAACATGCACAATAAACTTACATGCATGTTGTTTTGGTTTGGTCTCAGTTTTAGTTTTTAATATCACTGTTACAATTTACCCCAGGTTGTGTTACAACCTACAATGGTAGTGGGGTAGGTTGTAACAATGGCACTCCTTGCAATTGACATCAAATAGTGAAGTCTGTGATATACCTTGAGAAGTTTAGGGCATTGCTATTTGTAGAGGACAAATGAGGGTACTCTGTGTCATAATGTGAGAGCCCTACCATGAACACTCTGCAAGCTATGGGAGCTGAGACAAAAAGTGTTACAACCATCCCCGGTCTCCCCTACAAGTGAGACCAAAACACAAAAAATATAAAATTTCAAATTGGCACAAATCCATATTATGTATTTGCTGTATGTGTGTGTGTGTGTGTGTGTGTGTGTGTGTGTGTGTGTGTGTGTGTGTGTGTGGTGTCAGATGGGCACCTGAAGCTGCAGGAGCGTCTAGCATCTATTGAGCCCTCTCAGATTTCCTCTAAGTACTCCATTCCCAGAACACACTTGTTGATAAATTTAGTCCAAAACATTCACAGTGTGTTAAACAAGCACCAGCTATACTCACTCAAACAGTCATACAGATTTAAAACTCAGAGGACACATCCAGAACCATGCAGAAGTGGTTTTGCACTCACTTGAAGGGGTCTCATCTAAATTAGTAGAGCAGGACCATCGGAGTTTGATGAGCACTCAGCATCTGTCCAGTTTTTATAAAATATTGTAAAACAGGTTTGTTTTTTGTTTTTTTTGGGACAAATTGAATATCTCACTGAACAGACCTGCTCCTTTTTCAAACTTCACATTGTGCCTTTTCATTATTATTATTTTTCACAAAATTTCTGCTTGGACCAGTCACAGGGATTCCTCCAGAGATCTGGAAATGCTCTGAGATTGTCCGCAACTAACTTCTCTGCAGAGCTGGTGAATCATGGAACATGGAGCCATGACCCTCTTGGAGGAGCAGGAGTGTGACTTCAGCAGCCACAGTGACGACGACAGCCCCCCCGACAGCTGGTCCCTGGTAATAAAACAAAAATAATGCATGAACTCAGAAACAAAAGATCTCATTGAGCAGATTGCTATGGATTTGGATTTAAAATCAGGACAGTAGGTGATCATTTCAAAGTAATTGTTGGTTGTTGTTTTTTCATTTTTTCTCATCCAATCCATTATTATTGATTAGATCAGAAAAGGTCCCTAAGCACAATTACTGCCTGTGTGTTAATGATTTGTTGAGCAGACATGATTGGCTATTAGGAGAAGACTGCACTAATATTTAACAGCAAAACACAATTTAAAAGTTTATCACCAAAGACTGCAACAGTGAGATGTGTGTGTATGTGTGTGTGTCTCTCTCTTATGCAGCCTGAAATGTTAGTGTGGGTATGGTCATTGAGAGCGTGTGGGCTTTTGTCTGTGTGCAGTACAACCATGTGCAAGATCAAGAGCTCAAATAACCACGCCTGACCTGAAGCCCACACAGGTACTTATAAAGACATATTACACCACAGTTAGTGAAGCTATTACATAATCGTCCCACTGCCATGCTGGGTGGATCTGTGGGCTCTCCACATTTTCTGCTTCTCCCTTAGAACATAATCTGCTTTAGGTTAAACTTTAACTAGTAAACTAAGTGAATTGCTCAGATTATTTTGTCATTATAGACTCCCTGTGAAGGTGTGTCTGTCTGTTTGTTCTAGTGGTACACAGAGGCCTTAAGTCTTTATGAAGGGTAGGAATACATTATTTGTTAGGCCTAATTGGTGCATAGTATGTTTAATCAATGAATGGCTTCAAAACTGAAAATATCCTCAGGTCAAATCAGTAAAACACTGATATACTGATATTGGTTGGGAGAGAAGTTAGTGTTAGTCTAATTGCATTATTTTTCATGCTCTGATTAGACTGATGCATGTTTACATTCAGCCACAAGTGTGAAAGAGGATGTCTATATGCACTGTATAAACAAAATGACGCTAATAAACAACTACTCCACATTAGGATTTGTCACATCTATCCTCTTGACAGTAAGTGAAAGTGATAGGCACAAGTGTGAGTTTTCACTAAGCAGGATAAGAGGTGTACGGAAGTGAAAATGTGCTCTTTTTAGGATCAATTTGTGAAACTAAATGAAAGATAATTATGTTTGTTCCATTAGTAATCAACCCAAAGTCAGATATTTGTTCCAGTTTCTGTTAGACATGTTGCCACCACAAATCCTATTGAATTGGTGGTAGTAGTAAAAAAGCTTTATCCAGCCATGTCTGGCCCTGGAAACCAAACTAATCAGATTTCGCTAAAGCCATGGATCATGTCTGCCAAGACTCCACATTGGGGGCGGGTTTAAGAGTTCATTAAGTGATGCGTGCCTCACACAGCCTTCTGATTGGCTCACGCAGCCCATCCCCCAGGAGACACCCCTGTCTCCGAGGTGATGAAATGAATGCATTCATGACCTCAGTGAGAGTTCCTGGGAGAGATCAGGCTACCCCTGTCTCAGCAAACCACCTCCTTCCTCCCCCTCTCACGTGTTTGACATGAGGTAACACTGCAGAACCAAAGCTGCAGCAATCAGCCAGCACCCACCCATAACACACACATACACACACACACACATAAAAAAAAAAGCAAAGGTATGTATATGTATACATGCTTATGCTGAGGGCAAAGATTAACACAGCCACACCATATAAACAAACAAAGCAGATGGCCACACAGAGATCTTGTTTTGGTGTTATGCTTCTGTTTACTGTAATTCAAAGACACACAACCAATGTGATGCACTAATATGTATATTAAAAGAAAAGGCTCAACCCAGGAAGATGTTTAGTGAAGCAAACAGCATGTGCATTTTGTCTTTGGATTACTGTCTAAAATAATATATCCTTACAATTTTTCAGTACAATGTAATGGAGGATTAATAAACCAGCTAGCCACCTAGTCTACACTAAAAAAGTTCATTTTTTCCACCATAAATCACAGTAATTCACACATTGCACTGAAGTAAACTAGTTCTTCTCCTCTGTCTCACCTCTACAACTTGTTTTCTCGGTCATGCCTCCACATTCACAAAAACATTAACATTCTGCAAATTTTCTCTCCAGCCTACTCCTCTGTCCCCATAGTCTGTCTCTTTCTCTCTGTGTGTGTGTCCCACCTCTCCCCTGCCTCCCCTGATGAATGGCTCACTTCTTAGAAAAACCCAACACGTGTTTCCTTGTTCCCGCTCCGGCTGGCTGGTGTTGATAGTGTGTGTGTGTGTGTGTGTGTGTGTGTGTGTGTGTGTGTGTGTGTGTGTGTGTGTGTATGTGTGTATGTGTGTGTTTAGTGCAGCTACGCGGTTGCGCAGCACAAGTTTTTTTGTACTGTGTGTTCTGATGGGCAGCTCAAATTGAACCAGAGAGGAACTGTATCACATGTTGGGACTGGAGTCTTATGCACACACACACACACACACTCAGACTGCGCACACAGACAGACACACACGCACGCAACGGCAAAACAGATTCTCTCTGGGCCATCATTCCTCGAGAGATCTTGCATCTACAAGTCTTTCGATGGATGTGCACATGTTGAAACATCAGTTACGTGATGTGTGTATGTGTGTGTGTGTGTGTGTTGACTAACCACTCTACACACTAGAATAACAAACAGGAACAGTTGGATGTGGTGGTGTAACTTTCTGTCTGGTTCTTAGAATCACTGAACGAAACCCATGAGAGCCAAGTCAGAGAATAGGAGCACCTTATGTAACCTCACTATAATCTGATTACAGAAGTCAGGAATGTACTATTAAGATAAACAGTTAAAAGTTGAAAAAGGAGGATAACTGAATATACCCCTATGGAGACTTGCATTATGCATTATATACAGATTACATGAACACACAATAAACAGCAGTTATCAAGATCATCAAACCAAACATCTTATTAAAAAAGGATGTTGTATTTGCATATTCATTTGTGCAGGTCTAAACTTGTCTGACAGTTGATACAACTGATTTGATTGATCTACAGTTTCCACCAGACTCCGCTTTTCTGTTTACTCAACCTATGTCCTTGTATCTCTGTCACTTTCTCTCTTAAACATATATTTTTATTATCGCTCTTTCATCAGTGTGACAGTACCTGGTTTCTTTCCAAAGGGCACATACAAGCCGTGCCATGCCAGGGCCATTTGACATGTTATACATATTGTACCTCAGGAAGCAATAAAAACACAGATGATGTACAACAGGGCAGTGAAAGAGAAGGATGATGCTGCACGTGTTGGTTTATTAGCAACAACTAAATCCTTCTCCTCAGGCTTCTCTCTGTCTCTAAACCATTTGTAGATTTGTAGATTTGTAGCCTCTCGACATAATGAGGCATGATGAGTGAACATGCATACTGTATGAAAAGTCATATGTATTTATGTGCTTCAAGGAAAAGCTTTGTTGCATTGAGATGAGTGATAACACTCAGATCTATCTTTTCATTATGAATCTGAAGCCAGGAGCCGGTAGCTCAGCTTATTGCCCTTTTTGCACTTTGTTTATTGTTAACAGAATGAGATGGAGCAGATTGATATCTTGTTGCATCCTCCTTTCTCTTTAAGCCAGTTGGCTCATGGCTGTTGCTTCATATCAACCATATTACATTTTGAGAACTGAGACACAGTTGGTACATTGCGCAAATACAGATGCCTCAGAGCTGCCTGAATGTCACTGCTATTCTTATCTCCACTTGCTCTCCTCTCAGTCACACACAAGTACAAATCTCAAGATATAGCCAACTGAGATGGTGTGTAGCCTGGGTTCATTTACTTTCACGTGTTGTTTACTTTCTTTTTATGGTTGAAATGGATATGGATACAGACTGGAGTTTCACAGCATTAACATTAAGGAGAATGTGATGCATTAAACATAACAGTGGGGAACATATTCTCACACTCATAAATGACAATAATTTGTGCAAACTTACTTTTATAATCCTGTTTTGATTCTCCTTATGTTGAGCAGTGCCATTAGAAAATAGAGAAAAACAATATTTCGGGTAGTTCCTTGTGATTTGGACAACTTGCAGGCCCCAGTTTGCCATGAAGCTCTCCCCTCTATGAACCACACCCTTCATTTGAATATGACTAATTTAAAAAAGAAATGGGGAATTAAATAAAGCAAAACAAGTGTGATATAGATTATAGAGTACTGTATACATCTTACAGATTTATAAACTATATTTATATTTCTACATTTACCCTCTAATTTGTGTACACAGTTTAACAGTTTAAGACCAAGGCAAGTCATTAATACATCAGATCATAAGCGCATTATATAATTATCAGTAAGTCATCTGTGTTTAGGGAGACCGGGGATGGTTGTAACAAAGGGATGGTTGTAACAGCATCACTTTCACCAATAAGGGATAACATTAGAGTTATGTGACCAATATCATGTGTACCCACTCACTCCCTGACATTGCATGTGAATTTGCATGGCTGTGTCAATAAGTGGGTTTTACAGCCAAAAAACAGTTTTTTAGGTCAAAAACTAATATTTTGGACCAAGCCTAAATTTTGACTAGTATCGACCGTTGAAGTTTGAATTAGGTAACTTGTATAAGATGAAAGAGCAGGTTCTTAGGTAAAATATGAGTCATTTCATCAATGTTTATTGTAAACCACCATGGTGGTACAGCTAGTCAAACAATGGCTGACAGGTGTGGGGATGGTTGTTACACCTTTTACCTTTGTTGTTTTATTACTCTAAGTGTCATTAAGCGTCACCATCTTTCCTGGAATTGTATGATCTGCTTCTGACCTCCTGCTGAAGGTTTCCATTCATACATGTTCAGCATTCACTGGTATTATCAGAATATGTTCTTAAAGACAGCTTTCTAATGTTAGGATCCACACCACTGTCACTGTTCTTCATTTAGCTGTCATACTGACCCATAGGAAGATGCTTTAGTGTTGGAACATGCACAACAAACTTATATAGATGCATGTTTTTTTTTTGGTTTGGTCTCAGTTTTTCGTTTTTAATCTCACTGTTACAATTTACCCCAGGCTGTACAACCTACAATGGTAGTGGGGTAGGTTGTAACGGTGGCACTCCTTGCATTTGACATCAAATAGTAAATTCTGTGATATACTTTGAGAAGTTTAGGGCATTGCTATTTGTAGAGGACAAATGAGGGTACTCTGTGTCATAATGTGAGAGCCCTACCATGAACACTCTGCAAGCTATGGGAGCTGAGACAAAAAGTGTTACAACCATCCCCGGTCTATCATGCAGGCACCAGGAGGTTAGAGGGCAACAGTGGACTGGAGGAATAGGTCTGTTAAACTGAGAGCAAGGGCTCAGGCCCAGGACTGGTGTTAAAAATAAGTCATTCATTAACCTTGATTCCTCATAAGACAGGCCATCGGTTCAATTAATAGAGTGTAAGTTAGAGTGGGAAATTCAGATATGAAAAAATATTACAGAGTTTAAGAGGGAAAATTTCAGTCAACATTATGTGACGTCACGGGCGGCTCAGCCAATCGGAGCGCCGTGTGTTTGCAGTCCCCGTGGCGGAGGGAGGAATATTTTAACTGCGGTTTAAATAGCGAAGCAGCTCAGAGCGGACAATCCAAGATCAGATGTTAGTAAAAGCGTCGCGAGGCTCTTTCAGTCTGTTTTTATGTTTGTCACAGCATGTGATCTGAGGACTGACACTTAACGGGGACTAAAACACTGCACAGGACGTTTGCTGGTACATTTTTGAATGGCAGAAATTTCCCCGAGCGAGAAGAGACGTCAATAAATAATGTAAGTGAAATACAGAATCGCAACCATTTGATATAGGAATCTGCTGTCAGGACAAATGGAAAGATTAAAGTAACCTGTAAAACCTAATATTTGCTGTGTATGAAGTGGGTCGTGTGTGTTGTGGTGGTGTTTGTGTTGTCGCTGTTTGAATGGAGGCAGAGCTCCACTGCAGAGCCTCACCCCGTGTGCAGATGTTTACATGTCGCCTCATAGGCCACACAAGATACTACTACTATCAGCCTCATATTGATGCAGCTTCTGGTTTATTTCTCCATATTCATCATAGCTTTTGTGAATTTGATAACCAATTGTATTTTCGTATGCTTCTTTTTTCAGAGAAAGAGGAAGAGAAGGTCAAATTTTAAATTATATATCCTATCATAAAGAAAAGAGTAAACATCTCTCTTTATATTTATTTGCATTTAGTTGTATGGCATTTACTGGAGTGTGAGACTGCTGCCCCAGTCATTTTAAATTGATTTAATTGGATAATCCCTTACACATCATCATCTGTCTGCAAATCCCTCAGCCTCTGCCTCTCCTGGTGGAGTCACTGTCCCTGCTATAGTGTCAAGTTAAACACTGACTAACTTTAAACAAAGAAGACTGTGTGGGGATTGGATGATACACACTGAGCATGGAGCTCTGACCCACTGTCGTTGTTCACTAATAGTATCAGAACAAACAGCAGTTATTTAGAAGTTTCCTTTACTGTCTTGTTCTTTCTTTAGTAGAAACAATGCAGCAAGTCCACTGAATGACCCTATGAGTTGTCTTGTGATTGGTTATTACATAATGGGCGAGCACTGTGATTGGCTATTCAGCAAAGTCCAGGAAGAGTATGTTGTGTGTGTAAGTTGGTGTGTGTGTGTGTGTGTGTGTGTGTGTGTGTGAGAGAGAGAGAGAGAGAGAGAGAGAGTATGGGTGGCTGCACGTGGCCGACAGTGCAGTTCTGCGGTATGCACAGCACAGACTGCATGTGGCATATGTGTATTAGACATAGAAAACAAATAAATAAGGGAACGAGATTGGAACAGAGCAGTTAAATAGTTATATAATCACTGAAAACCAATCTCAGCTCCAGTTCTTCAGCAAGAAGTCACACAGGAGATTAAAGGTTCAGGTTGCACAAATGACAAAAAAATTGCCCAAAATAAAACAGGATAGATTTTAGCTTCCTGAAATAAAAGTTCCAGCTTTGCTTGGTAATCCACAGACCTAACTCAATAAACTATATGCAAGAATAGACATCTTTAATGAAGGGACATATATTTTTTGTCATTTGGAGTCTTTTTTTCCACATGCATTATGTACATGTGATAATTTTGAATTTAATAAACCTCAGTGTAATAGGAAATGGTTTTAGTAGGGGTACCATGAGTCTTCAGTGAGTCTTCAGTAACAGTGTTGTGTTGTGTTCTTACAGTATAACAGGCTGGTCAGGACATGCCTGTGATGTTTATCTCATCATGTTCTGTAGCTCTGGTGTGTACAAACAGTATTATGATGGGTCAATAGAGCAGAGCACGCTCAGTCTGTGATTCACAGTAACTGATGTGTGTTCACAAATTGTGCTCATAAGAGTGTTCTTACGTGGTCTGCCAAAATATTAGACCATCTGTCCTGGAGGAATGCGGTAATTTAGTTTGTGTGTGTCTGTGTGTGTGGGAGACAGAGAGAGAGAGAGAGAGAGCAAGAGAGAGAGAGAGAGCGCAAGAGATAGAAGAGGAGATAGAAGATGCCAGTATCTGAGTCAGCATGCAGGTGGCAGGTGTAGATTTCAAGGGTCACTTCATCATAGAGACAAAACACTGGTTTCTTTCTTTCTTTCTTTCTTTCTTTCTTTCTTTCTTTCTTTCTTTCTTTCTTTCTTTCTTTCTTTCTTTCTTTCTTTCTTTCTTTCCTGTTGTTTCATCCTTCTCCTAAGCCAAAGCAATGCTTTAAATAATTGGGCTTGATCAGGCACAGACTTGAGCCCGTTGCATTGCACAATACACATAAAGTGGCTTGTTTATGAAATTACTATCATTAGTTCTCACCGATGTCATAAGTAGTTACTCACACAAATCATAGCTCATCATAGCTGCAGGGCCAGTAACTGGTGTATTGCATACAACAGACACCAGGCACAGAGCTTGTAAATTGTCCCCTCATCTTTTTTTATTTTCCAAACTTGTTGGAAAGCATGCAATATCAGTTTATCTATCAATAAAGGATCAATGTTGCTATTCATTTTTCTTGGACACAAAATGTTTTGGGGTTTTTTTTTCACACTTTTCTCTCCCTCTCCTTCTGTTGAATGCCCTTCCCTGTGTGTGTCTCCCTCCAGGCCGTGTTTGGCTTCCTAAACAGAGAGTATTAGAGGCTGTGAATCAGAGACTGTCACTGCACCACATGGCTAATCTCGTCCCTGATCGAGTGTGTTGGCAACACAGAGAGGGAACTCGCTTTTGTGTTTCCATTATGGTGTTTGATTTTGAAACACAGACAAAAATATGTATACATTTTAAGGCAAAGCAGAATGTTTTGGATCCAGGCACCCACACACCAATCACTCCCACAAACACAACCCACACTCAGCTGCAGCACCAGGAATAGAGAGGGGGATGTGAAAACTACCTTTGTGTTTGGTTTCAGCAACCTGCCTAACATGTGAGATTGAAGAGTGGCGGGCATGTGTGGGCAGAAACTGGACTCAGTGGATCAATAATGTGTTTTAATGTGATAGGATGACGTGGTGGCCCTGTGGTCCAATGTTTGGTGTCAAAGTGTGATGCTTTATGTTCGTGACCACGGCAGAAACAGAGAAATTTAAAGAAAAGAGAGTAATAATAATTGTCATATTCCTTCTCTTTCTTTTTATCTGTCTCCAGTTACAGACCATGAACTATGTGGGTCAGTTGGCAGGCCAGGTGTTTGTGCAGGTCAAGGAGCTGTACAGAGGACTCAACCCTGCAACGCTGTCTGGATGCATAGACGTCATCGTGGTGCGGCAGCCTGATGGCTCCCTGCAGTGCTCCCCCTTCCACGTCCGCTTCGGCAAGATGGGAGTTCTGCGGTCACGTGAGAAAGTGGTGAGATTAGAGTGATCCCTCCTTCACTCACACTTAGACCTAGCATTGTAGATTATAAAATGTAGTATTGAGTAATATAAGTATGGGGGTAGAGCAAACAGCACTGTTAGTACTAATATAACACTGTGCACTTCAGGTTGCATGCGTTTCTGCACCTGAAGCAGGTGATCAACAGAACTGGAAGAGGTCTTTATCTGTTAAATGAGATGAATGTTTATTCACTAAATCAAAAGTTACTGAATATGTTGACATCAAATTTCACATTGGAGGTTGTTGAAAAAAAGGCTGATGAGGTGTAATCCATTCTGTCCTGCAGGTGGACATAGAGATCAATGGAGAGTCGGTTAGTTTGCACATGAAGCTGGGGGAGAATGGAGAGGCCTTCTTCGTCAGAGAGACAGAGAACATGCTGGTGAGTAATTATTGACAGAGTCTGTAAACATGCACAAAGGCAGGACAGGACATAACCTACTCACATGAAGGTGAAAGTCTTAGCTGAACTATAGGCAGTGTTTAATTTGGACTCATTTAAGTGTTGCTTTGAGGTAGGTCTACTGTAACAGGTTTCCCCACCTTTCTAATGGATCCACTAACATAACATGTACCATTGTTAGTTTAATTGCTTGATTGACAGTTTCAATGCCCAGACACACCTAGTGGAAGCAGAACTGTGCTGTTTTTCTCCTGTAGTCTGAAATACAGCATGAGACCTGAGCAGGTTTGCCAGACAGCTGCAGGAACTGTGACACATTTCATATAATTTAACCTGGAAAGCTTCCACAAGCTTTAAAGTATCTGTTTTAAGTGTGTCCTCCTGGCCCTGCTTTGGTGTGAGAGTGTTTATGTACAGTGTGAAGGCAGAAGATGAAATATTAAGCAGCTGTTGACATTGTTTGAGGATAAATTTTACGACCTTAGAAATGTTGTCAGGGCACAATTTTTAACTTTAAAATATAACCGCAAGGTGCTTGCTACAGTATTTTATGTGTGAGTGCTTGTATTGAATTGTGATGGAGTGCCAGATGGCATTCAAGTGCACTGTGGAAAATACAAAGCTACAAGCAATGGTGATTTTAGAACCACCTTCAAATTGCCAGTGTGAAAAGCCCCCCAGTGAACCAGACAAATAAGCCTTTTCTATTGAAACACTGCAGTGCAAGTGCTTGTTTAGCTCCATTTAACAGCTGTATTGAACTTCCAGCAAGGATAAGCAATAAGACAAGGCAAATGATCACAAGTTAGTTAAGTATAAGACATTTACAGAAGGTAGGAAGAGAGACAAACATGGATGACCTTACCAGTCCAAATGACATTTGGTCAAATGATGTGTGTCTATTTTCAATGGAAAACAAACTCGCATAACAATCTGCTGATCTAATCTACACTGTTTGTACAAAAGCAGATGAAGACTTTAGTGTCTGAAACATAAGCTGAAGAACAACATGGAATAAGAGCCTCTGCCAACCTTGTGGCAACCCTTAAGTTTCCTGTGAGTAAAACAACAGAAAGAAAGTAGTATAGAAGTATTTGGAAGTGCAGTATTTAGTTAAAACAAATGATTCTGGAAGGTGATGAACGAGGGATACATGGGAAGGGGAAGGAGGGGAATGTTTACATATTTTAATGGCCCGCCAAAACATTCAAACAAACAGAGATCTATTTATCTAGTCTGACCATATTTGTTATACAGTCATGGGTCTTGTGCCACATCCTCTCCTTGACATAACTGCCCCGTCACAGAGTGGAAAAGCACACGGCTATTTATAGCTCGGCCAAATTCACCTTCTGCTACAGTCGCTTGAACGCAGCCTGTTGTCAGACACTGGCTGTCACTGATATGTGTACAGTCCACACAGACCGGAAGACGGCCGTCACATTGTCATACTGATAGAGTCAGAGAGGAGCAGGGCAAACAGGATGAGCCAGAGTCCTGCTGAAGTCGACACACACATGATCCATCCACCATAAGTGTCTTTGCTACAGTAAAAACGATCAACAACATTTTCAAGGAACTGTTTGGCACTCAGCCCAGTAATCTGTGCCTCGCGGGCCCAGCTGCTTTTTACCCTTTGTTGCTCAGGCTGTAATGTGAAATGGAAGGACGTGTTGGGGCCTGTGTGTCGGCAAATAGATCCCGTATGTGAAACATAAACCAACATTAACCATCATGTTCCAACAGGAATTACTGTAATCTGTAGTTTACATTTAACCAACTTTCCTTTCACTGTGTGATGGACCATATGGATTTAGATTGCTGGGTGAGATGTTTCTCTTCAGTAACTTTGGTAGTTTCAAGTATGACATCACATTGTCTGCACTGCAGCAGAGCTGAAAACAGTCCATCTGAAAACAGAATTCACATTTTATATCTCACATGTATTATTTTGGTTCTGTGTGCGGACTAACAGAGGAGAAGGGATGTCACACACTCGTAGCCTTAGATGCAAAATGATTTAATAGGATCGTATAAGCAAAACCAACGTTTCGACCGTGAGAAGATGGTTCAGTGTGCGGAAAATCTCATGCACAGACATGGCATTTGAAGCCTTAGGAGAGAGGCTTGTGGTAATAGACTGAGGAAGAGAAAAACATGTGAATTAATCAAAAGTGGTTTTGGCATCAATGTTTTCAATGAGGTTGAAGCTGAGAGCAGATCAGCTGTCACCTGACATCGTGCACATTCTGAGCCCTGTCTCCTTTTTTCTCACCCATAAAACGAATTGGGCTGTGTTGCGACACGTGCACTGCAGAGCATGTGTCAGTCCGCGTTGTTGGGATCATCTCTTTATCTTACTCACTTATCTCTGCGTGTCTGTCTCTCTCTTCCTGTTATAATCACTGTGCTGAGACTCTGATGAGAAAATCTGTGTGATTTTGCTAATCTGAGCTCAAACCCAAATTCCCACCAGATTATTTAGATCCATAATAGAAAAACATTTTGTTTTATAAATCAGTAAACATTTCTGCTCCTCATCTTTTTTTAATACTGATATTTTACAGGAAGTGGTTCCATCCTACCTGGCCACATCTCCCATCATGTCAACAGGGGCGGAGTTAATGGAGTCTCAGCTGGGCAGGGGCAGCTCTCGTCACCATGGTAGGTTCTAATAAAAAAACGAAATAAATGAATAAAATTGTGAAAAATGTGCATTTCCTTTTTTGTTTTACAGTAAAACTAATCTCTTGCAAATTGTCTGGCATCACATAGACACCATCCCGTGCGGCTCACTTCCTGTCCAGAGCCTGGGACCACAGCAAAATGATGGAGCAATAACCAAGAAGAGGAGGAAGAGGAGAAGGAAGACACGGCCAGAGGGAGGAGGAGGAAGGAGAGAGGAGAGCGGGGAAGAGTTTTCGGAGGATGAGGACATGTTTACTATTGACTTGAGCTCGGATGAAGAGAGAGAGGGCGACGACAGCAGGTGTGTGTGTGTGTCTCTGTCTGTGTGCACAAGAAAATGTGTGATTGTGTGACTGAGGCTTTCCAGTTATGGCAAATTCTAAAATCCCTAATATTTTCAGGATTTCAGAGCCAAAAGATTATACATTTCCAAGTCCCATGAGGTGCTTTTTTTTTTTTGCTTCATTTTGTTAGCGCGTGTGTGTGTGTGTATGTGTCAGAGAGATAACGGGAGTTAGTTGTTGTCCAGTGTAAGTCATTCTTTTCCATCGCAGTGGTAAACAACATTCGTCAGCAGTCACAATGTGAAGCTGATGCACCAGTGCCAATAACTCTCTAATTAAGTTAAGTGGAGAGACTGTGTGTCAGTGTGTGTGTGTTTCATGCGTAAACAAATGTGTAAGTGGTTGTTCTAAAAAAAAAGCTTGTCCATTTGCACCGCCCAAACCAGAAGAAGGGGAATACAAACAGAGCCCTGTAGACTGAGAACATTCTGTTAATGCTCACATTGGAAAATGTCCATATTCAGCTGTTCCAGCTCTGTGGCTCTATGGACGGTGGTGTCGACCAGTGTAATCCAGACTTAAATGCCTGAACAACAACTGAATGGATTGCCATGACGATTTGTACAAACATCAGGCCAGGCCCCACCCTCAGATCTCTTGTTAGAGCCTTGTTAGGATCTGTGCTTTAATTTGAATCAGTAGGTAAGGGTGAAAGTTGTTGAGTTAAAGCAGAAGTAAGTGATATATTTGTGTTAATATAAGTCTTAAATAGTTATATCTTCCGACAGCAATCACTTACATAGAGTGTTTGGACTGAAACACGGGTCTGTCAGTCACTCTGCTCTGCTCTGAGCCGAAGAGAAAACATTTATCGTATCCTACAGTTTTTATCCAATGAGGAGAGAGAACGGCATGCAGGGCTGTGTGTGCAGCCAAGGGACGCCGTGAATGTGGCGACGTAGGGACGAGGACTGTTATGGTGCGTTCAAGGAAACTCGTATTTTTCCGACCGTGAAGTCGCACCAGTTCGATCTGGTACAAGTTCACCGGTCGGAAGTTACGAGTGGCCGTTATAGTGACTTTCACCGGTAAAACAGGTCGGAAAAACACGAGTGGGTTGCCTGGAACGCTACAAAGTCGTAAGTTGTGACTTGAAGCTGTAATTTACGATTTCAAAAGCCTGTCTGGAACGCAGCATTAGCGAAAACGACCGGACCACTTACTTCTGCTTTAAAGAATGTTTTGTTTAAAAGTCAAAATGTGTGCAAACCAGTTGGAGAGAGACGGGAAATGGGGAGACAGAGAGAGGAGGAATGACATGCAGCAATAGGGCTACAGGGTGGAATCGAACTGGGGCCGCTGCAGTGAGGACTATAATAGCCTCTGTATATGGGGCGCTTGTTCAACCCACTGAGCTATACGACACCCTTTACGGTTTTAATTTAAGTGAAAAGCAACAAACAACCCATTGAGAATGAATCAGTCCTTACTCTGGCAGACAGATTTGTGCTCATGAGAACAAACTGTTTTAGGGCCTTTAAACCAATCTTATTATGATTTCATGTTGCCACTGCATCACTTCAGTAAAGTCATTTCAGCAAAAACATCTAAAAGAGTGATGATTTTGTGCGTGTGTGTGCATGCTTATCTGCATGAATCCCAGTGAGAACCAACTCTGCGTTGGATGCGCTCCAGGGATTTGTCCTGTTCCCACAGTGCACGCTGTCTCTTTGAAACGATGGCTCACAGTGGGTCCCTACTCGGACTCCAAGCTTTTTTAGGAGCATGGTGGGAGGCAAAAGATTGGAGACCCTAAAAGACTTGAAGGAATGTCTGCTTTGTGTCCTGTGTTATACTGAGGAGAAAATATGTTATGCTGGTTCTTGACCAGTACAGTCAAACAAAGACACAAACAGGTTACTAATGTTGTTTCAGGACATTTTATGAGTGTAAATAAACCACATGCGTTACTATATATGGACTTGTATAGGCACTGTGTAGTCATAAAGTATGGTGTGTGAATAATATTGTTTGTGTGTACATGCCTGACATCTCCCTACATGTGTCTGTTTGTGATTAGACCTGTGTTTGGGGATCAGGGGTCATCAGCCATTTCCCACACACACCCTGGCACTGATTGGAGCCGTTCAAAGAGGTATCATTCAGAAACAAACACACACACAATGATAAATTAATTAAATTAAATTAATTTAATTGTCTGTCAAGCTCTTTTTCAACTCTCTTTATTTATTCTGCTCATATTGTACGATGTATTTAATACATTCTCTGTCCTCACAATGATGATAATCATAATTTACTGTCTCTCTCTTCACTGCTCTGTGTCCTCTTTCTATGTTTTTTCCTGTCTTTCTGTGTCTGTCTTTGTTCCTGTAGTAATGTGATTAAGGACACTCTCTCCATCCCTCCACCTTGTGGTCTGTCCATCTCTTGTCCTCAGCAGACATCTCACTTCTCTGCCCTTGTTACTAGGTATCTCCTTCAGTTTTACCTTCATGAAATGCAGGCAATTAATTAATTAATGTGGTAAACAGATACAGATTATTATACAGGCAATTATGATTTCTGCGTTATTTTATTTTATTTTATTTTTTTAAGTATAGTAAGCATGACCAAACACTATGGAGTAGAGACTGATTTAAGTCAAGTGTCTGACTATCTCTCTGCAGCCTCGACGATTCACGGTCATCGACACCAAAGAGCGACTCAGAGCTAAACAGTCAGAATAAAGACAACCCTGAAATGCTGTGGACCTGGGGGGAGCTGCCACAAGCTGCGCAGGTATATAACACACACAAAGAATATGAATAGTTTTTATATACAATTTTACTGGATACAAATGTTAAAGGGATAGTTCACCCTAGAATGATATTTCGCTCATTATCTACTCACCCTCATGTGGACTAAGGGCTGGAAGAAGTTTCAGAGTCCTCCGTCCCTTCTCTGAGTTACAGGGGGTCTCAGCGTAGCAGTGCATGTCCATATAACGGTTGTAAAGGGACACCAGAGCTCTTCGTAAAAAAACACACACAAAAAAACATCCAAATACCTCCATGCTGCTCGTATGTAATGTCCGTCTTGTGCTGAAGCCCCAAATTGCGTAATTGTCCCGAAAAAAATTAAATAAGTCTATATTTTAAGCTTGTTTGTAGCGGAAGCTTCTCAAAGCTCCTCTTCCTGGTCCGTCCAAATCTCGCGTGATTTGCGCCGGCGTCAGTGCGGTTACTGCGAATCACGCGAGATTTGGACGGACCAGGAAGAGGAGCTTTGAGAAGCTTCCGCTACAAACAAGCTTAAAATATAGACTTATTTAATTTTTTTCGGGACAATTACGCAATTTGGGGCTTCAGCACAAGACGGACATTACATACGAGCAGCATGGAGGTATTTGGATGTTTTTTTGTGTGTGTTTTTTTACGAAGAGCTCTGGTGTCCCTTTACAACCGTTATATGGACATGCACTGCTACACCAAGACCCCCTGTAACTCAGAGAAGGGACGGAGGACTCTGAAACTTCTTCCAGCCCTTAGTCCACATGAGGGTGAGTAGATAATGAGCGAAATATCATTCTAGGGTGAACTATCCCTTTAAGATGAAGAAGATAGTGATCAAAGTCAATGAAGGAATGCCAGAAAGAAACAGAACAATTTTTTTTCTGTCTCTGTATCTCTTCTACAGCCAGCCTTCCTGAGCTCACACAAGCAGCAGGAACTTGCCCCAGCATTGTCCATCCCAGTGTCAGCCAGCACTCACTTTAGAGCCATCAGTGACACTGGATCCTCTTCCCTCAATCCGTATGCCTCACAGCCAGGGGTGAGCACTGGTCATGGTGCGGACAAGGACTCTGAAGAAGATAAAACTGCTAAGACTGGGGACATGGCTGGAAGAGAGCAAGGTATTACTGTGGAGGACAATTCAGCCTCTAATGTGCAAATCACTCTCTGTTAACCACTGTTAAACTACAGTACAGCAGTCATTAAAAGACGAAGCCCCTTGAGCCACAGTGAAAAATGTCTGCAGCTTGAGTTTGCTATGATGCATAAACTGACTCTATGTTATGTCTCTTATCCTTAGACAGACACGTGGAAAGTGTTGGGACATCATGTGCAGAGATAGAGGGTCTAACAGTTTGTTCAGCGTCTCCCAGGATTCTCCTTGATCATCTGGATGAAGGTGACAATAGAGGAAGTCCTATTAGAAGAACTGATTCACCTTCCAAGAAGAAAGGTATGAATGAAAAACATCTTTATGCCTTAGTATCACATTGTTTTCTGAAACTGACAAAGTGTGATTTCATCTCTTTTAGAAAAGAGAAGCCAGCACCTGGGTGCTGATGGTATATACCTGGATGACATTACAGAGCTGGAGCCTGAAGTAGCTGCTCTCTATTTCCCTAAAAGGTACTGTTACAATGATGCACAGCACACGATGAACACAAAACATACTTCACTCAAAGTATACACATTTGGATACACCTGTTTAAAGAGCAGTAGGCTAATTCACTGTCTGGTGGCCATCAAGGGGGTTTTTGCAGTGCTCAGTGTTTGTCTCTCTCTCTCTCTCTCAGTGATGGAGGCAGCAGTTCAATGAAAGGAGACTCAGAGATGATGATGATGGGAGTACGGAGCGCTAATCAGTCGCCACAGTCAGTGGGCAGCAGTGGGATGGACAGTGGCGTTGACAGTTTGTCTGACCAGTTAGGGGACCTGCCTCATGTCGCCATCTCATTGTGTGGAGGACTAACGGACAACACGGAAATCACAAGGGGTAGGTTAAGGAATGAGGAAAGGAAATGATGTTGGCAGATCCATTTTATTTCATCAATTTGCTACACATTTAAAATTATAGTGCATTTCTTAATAATAATACAGTTTTTGGACCAGAGAACCAGAGATAGAATGAAACTATGAAACTACAGTATACTGTATAATTTCATGTCTTTTTATCATTTGATGTGTTTTTCATGATACAGAGCAGTTCCAGGAGAGAGCAATTTCCTACCAGCAGTTCTCAGAGAATCCGTCCATTATCGATGACCCTAACCTGGTGGTCAAGATAGGAAACAAGTATGTTATGCAATATTCAGTATCTTACTCTGTTTTGTAGTTTTAAAAGTCTGAACACATTTATCATTAATAATCAGTTAATATTTTGTTTTATCTGCAATGATTTCATGAACACCCTTCAGCTTAACTTAAGTGTGAAGAAGTGCTTATATTGCCCTCTGTCATCTGATACAGGTACTACAACTGGAGCACAGCAGCTCCTGTGATGTTAGCTATGCAGGTCTACCAGAAACCTCTGCCGCAGGTAAGACCACCACAGTGATACATGAACGTTAAGTTATTTTTACTGCATGTTTTCTATTATGATCAGTGACAGAAGAAGTTTCCAGATCTGTATTTAACCATTAACGTATCAGAAATAACAACTCATTATGCAACTGAATGGGCCCTCTCAATTTTATATTGTGTCTTTATATTAGTGGATTACTATTATTGATGCATTACTATGTACATTTTGGTACATTTTTGGACAGCTTTAGCTTTTGGTCTGATTGTCTCTAGCCTCTGTTCTTTTTCTCCCTGAGCTCCTTGATTGGGTCCAAAATTAAAAATTATCATATCATTTTAATAGATTATTTGAATGTGATTGTATTGCATTTTGTACAATGGTATTCTGTGTTTTCTAGTGTTCTGCAACCTGCCGCATCACAACCCTTTGTGCACTCCAGAGCATTTTTGCAACAATGCTCCACAGCCCAATGTTTCACTTTGGTTCAGTGTTTTCATTGTCAGCGTCCTCTTGTCACTTCATGACAGTTCAACCAAAGGCAAATCAAAAAAGTGTGTCTACATTTGTTTCTGGCTCTATTTCAGTAATTGTTGGACAGAATATAATACTTTTGGTTCTTTACTTTACCCTGAGCAAACAAAGCCAGTGGTTGATGGACACACACATGGGGAAGCTCACAGTGAAATATTGCTTTGAATCAAAATGCTCTCCTAACACTTTAATAATGTCAATGTCTTATCCCCCTTCTTATTTTTCCCTTTTATTTACAATTTTTCTTAATCCCACAATCCATCTGATGATTATCTGTGCTAAGTGTTGGTGTTTGAGTTACGTGTTTTCTGTCTTTGGCCTCTTCTCATACTGCCTCCCTGGTCTGTTTGGCTCCAGCCCGTCCCAGCCTGTATGATGCTTTCTGGCTTTGCTTTGAGTGTTGGTCAAAGCATGTCTTTGTCTTTCCCACCATCGTCAGTGTGTCTGACCCTTGTTTGTCCTTGTGGTGTGTCTTGTTCGGAAATCTCTTGCTTTCAGGTTTTACTTTATCTAGTTCCTTTATCTAGTTCCTCTGTGTTTGCATGCCATCATATCCTCTTCTACAACTGCATTCTTTTTTTGGCGAGTTAGTTGGAGATCATTGTGATTTGAAATGTGCTGTTTGTTATGTTTGACACTGCATTTTAGATTGCAAATTTTTTTGTGCTTCCTCCTGTTCATCTTTTGTTTTTGGATTTGCTTTATTTTGAGTTTTTCCTTCTGTCAGTTTTGAGTTGTATGTGCATGCTTGTCTCCAGGCCTCAGTGGAGAACATCATGAAGGAGAAGATGCCAAAGAAAGGAGGACGTTGGTGGTTCTCGTGGAGGAGCAGGAACAGCGACTCCAAATCAGTGAGTTTACACACTTATGAGTGTATGTGGGCTATTGTGTGTATAGTTTGTGTGTGTTGGATTATGTCAGTTTTGAGCTTTGACCTCTCTGCACTTCAGGAATCAGTGTCAGAAACAGGAGAGAGCTCCCTCACCATGGCTTCAGTGAACAGGTGACCTCAGACAGCTCCACATTTCTCCCACAGTCACTTCCGTTCTCATCCATTTTAAATAGCTTCATCTCATACCGAATTGATCGCCTTTGATGTTTCAGGATGAAGGATGAATCATCCTCCAGTGATGAGGAACACAGATCCTCCAATCAGATGTCCGGGTCCTGCCAATCAGAGCCGCTCATGAGTTCTGGCAACGTCTGCTATAAGAAGACTCTTCGACTGACCTCAGAGCAACTGGTGTGTTGTCCTACAGATAGTTTCAGTGGCCTTAATGGGAAAATTCCACAAATAATAACATACAAACAAGTCGGTTCACGGCAGCTGTGAAGCTTTGTAGTGATATATTACGTATTGCACTACGATAAAGCAAAAATGTGACAACAAACAAGGATTGTTTTCCTCGCACCAACTATATCTGGTCTCTGTGTGGAGTATGTTAGAATAAAAACACAAAGAGAGAAATTTAGGTTAGGTTAGGTTAATTTTATTGGTCTCCACCAGGGAGAAATTTGTCGCGGAGACAGGGAACACGTTGCATACATAAAAAACACATACAGTGCAAAAAGTACATCATTTCTTCTTTGTTTTAATCTGTGTGTGTGTGTGTGTGTGTATTGTGTGTGTTGTGTTTACAGGCTAGTCTGCAGCTGAAAGAGGGCCCTAACGATGTGGTGTTCAGCGTGACCACACAGTATCAGGGCACCTGTCGCTGCCATGGCACCATCTACCTGTGGAGCTGGGATGACAAGATAGTCATCTCTGATATAGATGGAACCATCACCAGGTAAGAGAGGGCAGGTTAGCTGGTTCAGTTCCAGCTGTTCACCACTAGATGTTGTACTTTACCTGTTTAGATTTTTTTCCCCCTTGAGTACCACACATGTTTCTATGTTTGCACCATGTTGTAAACAGGGTGGTCTTCCATGTGTGTGAAATTAGGTCTCACGTAGCTACATCTGCACTGTTGTGTCATGTTGCCTCTTGTGTGTCGCTGTAGGTCGGACACTCTGGGCCACATCCTGCCCACTCTGGGTAAAGACTGGACGCACCAGGGTATCGCCCGGCTTTACCACAGAGTCAGCCTGTGAGTGCTGCTTTACAGTCTGCACACAGTATACAGAGTGCAAGGAAATCTTTATGGTTTATTTTCGTGTAATGGAAACGTTATTATTAAAAAATAAGCTCTCTCTGTGTCACAGGAATGGATATAAATTCATGTATTGCTCAGCGAGGGCCATCGGCATGGCTGATATGACACGAGGATACCTGCACTGGGTCAATGAGAGGGGAACCATGCTGCCAATGGGACCAGTGCTGCTCAGCCCCAGCAGCCTGTTTTCTGCCTTGCACAGGTCAGACACACACCATAATTATGAATGACGTATTACAGGTTGGAGTAAGCAGACTTTATTATCTTTAAGAAGCAAAAATGAAACTTGTGATTGAAAAGACCAAGCGTTTTGCTGCTGTCATTCAGAATATAAATTGTAGTTGCACAATTTTTCCCTTTTTACTTCACTTAACATGTCACAAGAACAAATTGGGGGTTGAAATTAAATTTGCATCACTCAGCTGTAGTGTTTCAATGGATGGATCAAAACAAATGACTAGATAACTTGCACACCATCTAAAGAAACAATAAAACAACAGAAATATTTAGATATGATGTGTTCTGTTTTACAGGGAGGTGATTGAGAAGAAACCAGAGAAGTTTAAGATTGAGTGTCTCACAGACATCAAACACCTTTTCTACCCAAACACTGAACCTTTCTACGCTGCTTTTGGCAACAGAGCTACGGTAGGACAACTAAAAAGACAGAAACACTGGTTTGGCCTTGTAACATTTGCTTTTAGTTGCAATGCTGATCATCTGTGTGCATGTGATTTCAGGATGTGTATTCCTATAAGGAGGTGGGAATTCCTCTGAACAGGATTTTTACTGTCAATCCCAAAGGGGAGCTGGTACAGGAGCACGCCAAAACCAATATCTCTTCGTAAGCCACATTCTTTTGTTTTTCATCCATGCAAACTGACTCTGCACACTTGTGTAGACAGATGTCTGAACATCTGAATTCTGGTTATATCCAGTACATATCTGTAAATGTCTGTATGTCTCCCTCACAGCTATGGGCGTCTCTGTGATATGGTCGACCACGTCTTCCCAGTCCTAGTAAAAGATGAAGAAGCAGGCTTCCCCTGCTCTGACACTTTCAGTCAGTGCAACTACTGGAGTAAAGAACTTCCTGATGGCAGCAACCAGGAAGAAGAGGAACAAGCCCTTGAGACAAGCTGAGGAAACACCATCAAATCCAGTGGTCGGGGTCGCTGTTAGTCATCGCACAATGCTGTGGTCAGTGTTCTGTAATTCCTTATGAAGCCGGCAGCTCAGATAAGGAAATGAAGATATCCAAGAAATGTGTGGGAAAGACATTTGATGAGTGAATTGAGGTCGGTGGCTCATTCACACCTCAAAGATGTTACTTATGATAAGTATAGATGAAGGTATTTTCATTATTCCACATTAACAAACCGCTGTGCCATCAGCCAACAGTGAGAGCACAAGCAGCACTGCAAACACAAAGTAGGAAGCCACATTACAGTGAATTTATGGTTGTGTTTAGTATGAAAACAAAAATGAGGAACAAAAATCTGCACTAACAAGGGAAAAAGACAGGAAACCTTAAGACTGTTGTGTCAGAAAATGTGTTAACGAAGAAAACAGACAGTTCTGTCTCAGGCTAGACACAGAGTCAAAAAAAGTCACATCAAATGTCTGCAAGTGTACTGACTCACAACACACACACGCACACACACCAACATCAGCAAAATTGTGAGAATATCACACAGAAGATGCAAACACTGCAGTCTCTCATTCATCCCACACCATTGAGTATCTACTTAGAAAAGCTGCCACAAAAACATGCACACAGATCCACGTGAATTCCTATTATGCTTCTAAAGCAGTGGCAAGAAAAACCCTTTGGAATTTCTTAGTTTTCTGCATTAATTGGCTATTCAACGTGATCCGATCTACATCTAAGTCACAAGTATAAACAAACACAATGTGCTTAACCCATATACCACACAAACAATTATAAGACTGAAATGTTTTTATTGAACATATCCATTAAACATTCACAGTGCAGGTGGAAAAAGTAAGTGAACCCTTAACTCTTTTAGATGTTGTTTAAAAAGAATTGTGGCATTTTTTAAACCATGAAATGGAGTAGAGACTCCTAAAGTTTTATCGGGTTCAGCAGTTACATTACAACACTTTGCACCAGAAACACCAGGTGACACAAAACATCTGAAACATGCAAACATTTCACGGAGACTGTATCCAGTCATCCTCTGTGCCAAACCTCTTTGCAGGCTCTGTCCAGCCAACTGTGTGGTGGTTTGACCATACTACTGTGAAAGATGTGGCACTAACACATCCTCCAACAGGTGTACAGTGACTATACTCAAGGTAAATGCAGGACAATGCAACTAACTTCAGTCTGTGTTCTATATGTCTCTTTTTATATTCATGAATGAATTAACTCCAGTGATATGCTAGAATAGGGCATAAATCACTTACAGTGTGTGTTACTCTAATGACTAATGCTGATCAATGCAATTGCCATATAAGCTCATTCAGACTGTGGTCCTATTTTTTGAGTTTTATTATATTTCATGATGTTGTCACTGCACAGATCAATGTACTTTTATGTAGAGCACTAATCTGCCCCAGAGTGGACTCTCTGAACTAAATGCAGTATATTTCACAAATAGTATATATCACAAAAGCATCTGTTTGTTTTTTTGTTTTTGTTTGTATATATTTCTTTTAATTTATCATACTGTATGTTTATGTTTTCATTCACTGATCAAATAACATTTACTGTAATACATTTATGGAAGATGGTGGCCTGTTTTTTGTTTGTTTGTTTTTTAAACACATTTTGTAATTTAAAACAGGGAAAACCACTGTAAATAATGACTAATGTCAATTATTTTTCACCATATGAAGTGAACTTTAAAAATGCAAACCCCTCTGTTAAAATCTCAAAGTAATTCACCAGATTTTAGTTAAAATAAAAAAAACAAACAATGTTTGTACTCTAATATCAATGTGTTGTATATTGAAGTGAAATCAAAACACCAGAAGACTGTTAACCAGACCTCTGATTGATTGTGACTACGTCTGTTATACTGTTCATACATAGGATAGAAATGTTTGCTGGTGTTTGTGATTGACTTTTCCTAAAGGAAAACTGAATGATGTTCACATGGCTTTGAAGAATCCTGTGCCATCTGTGTAAGGGGAAAAGATGCATGTTGCTGTAACGTTAAAGTGCATATTACGTGGATGTAATAATGACCGTCTCGTCACCTGATCTTGATAATGTCGTACTGTACATGACTTAAAAAAGATTGAATAATTTGGCTTCCCTATCTCATAATTAGAGGATATTTACCCACATTTATGATATAGAAACAGTCATTCCTTTGGCATCATGTTGTAATGTGCACCAAAATGTTTTGTTGTAATTAATCAGGCCAATAACACTAATCTGTTTGAGTTGTGTGAGGTCGGTGGCACTTGATTTGATAATCATAAAATCCATGTGGTATGTTTTTGTCACCATTAGCCTATACAACAGATTATTGTAATTTAAGTACAAAGGTCTTTTGTTAGTATGATCTCATTTATGAGGTATGGAAGTCAAAATGGAAGAAGACGATTTTTCTTCCTCATCAATACAATGCTCTTCCCAAATGTTTAGTAGAGTGAATCATCTTTTTGATGATTATCACCTAATTCTTTCTGTGAAAGATCTATTAAAAGTCCAGTTTGCTGTCCTGTGTAAATGGTAATGTTGTAGGCCCTAAGCAGCAGCCTATCAAGCAGTGTGCGGTGCAAGCTATTGTTAACAAAGTAGTTTGAATGAATCTGTGCAATGGACACATTTTTCAATAAACTTTCAAATTTGATTGTTATTTTGTGTTTCATTAATTTGTTGTTTTCTTGTTGTCTCCTTTCCCCTTATAAACCTGAGCAGAAATTACATTTAGAGTATCCTCATGATGGTGTCTCCAGCACCGCATGGTTTTATTTACCAACCTCTTGCCACTGGAACAGCTGGATCAGCGTCTCTGGTCTGTTTATAGTCTAGCTTTAAAAAAGGAAAGAAAGGGGGAGACCAGGATGTGAACAACATGATGGACAGAAGGAAACATTTAATCAAACAAAGCCATCTTTTAAATCAAGTCCAACCCCTCTCCCTCTGTTCCGGCAGCTGTCCTCACTCGCCATGTTATCCTGCACTACTTTGCTTTCCCCACCGCCCTTTTTCATTCAGCCTCAGTCTGTATTTCATAGTTGAGGAAACACAGAAGCACATATTGTGTCCGTTTGCAAAAAGAGGAAATAAAGTCTTTCTTTTCTTTCCTCTCTCTCAGACTTCTTCACCACATTCCTTCTACTTCTCCATTTCAGCCCTGCCCCCTTGTAACTCCATGTGCAAGGGGCGACTAGCTACACACACACACACACACACACACACACATAGAGCTAATCCTTCCACCTCCCCTCCCCTGTCTTTTTGCTGGAGCCAAGTTGGACTCTCTTTTGGGAGTTGACTATTTTGTACTGAAAAGCAAAAGTCGTTTTTGTTTATTTTATGTCTTTGGCCAATAAAAGATCACAAAACAAACAAACACACACAGACACACAAATGTCATAAATGCATTGTAACTTATTTAGGTCATGTTTAAGACTAAGTAACAGGACAACTTTGACTAAAGACAACACAGACAGCCACAATTAATTTTAATACAAATATTTTGCAAACCCTAAATGATGACAGGTTTCATAACAGACACATCTCTTTTCAATGCAGTTCAACAACACAAAATAACCACAACAGAGATGAATAGATTCACCACCACCCTAAAACAGTTTAAACTACAACAATCTGCTCATTAATCTTCATGAACGGATGGATTATGCAGTTGGATGTGCCTCATAAAGTAGCAGCTTTGTATTTTATAATTTCATTGACTTATTGGGGACCATGCTTTTTTAAACAGCAGATCACTCCGCCATGATAAACTGCTGCCAATAGAAGAAGTAGTTCCTATCAAAACAACGTGAGGTTTTCAGCGTTTTTCATTCTTGTAATCATGTCCACATCAAAGTAAAAGTTTGTAACGTAAACCATACAACAAGTAGGCTAGTTCTTGGAAAATGTAAACGATTAGGCTACTCTCCATAAACTCCGCAATAGATCGATCGTTCACAGACCACCCATCAGTGTTACGCTACTCCAGATGTGAACATAGTCACGACATGAGCAAACACTGGACTACGGCACCGACTACACAGCTGAACAAGGTCTGGCTCCTCTTTTGTCTCTAACACCTTTGTTTAAGTTGTGACACTTTAAAAAAAAACCGATTTCTCTCCACAGTATTGTGTTGCAGTAGACAACCAGCTCAGATTCACCAAGTTAAGATTTCAGATCTCATTTCAGACCTCATTTGCAACTTCAATCGATCCGGGGGAACTGATTTCTTCACGTCAACGTCAGATTTAGCTAGAGTTCAGGTTCATGAAACATACAGATAAAGACCAGCTGGATCTCTGTAATGTTATTATTATTCTACTTCACCTCTGCAACTCCAGTTTTCAGCTTTGACACAGTGGTTTTTCACATTAAGAGTGTTCTTCTTGGTAACCTAGCTGCTGTAATGCACGGTATTTCAACGTGTTTCAAACACATTAAAAAGTCAAATAGTTTCAGCAACAAAATTACCATCAGTCCCTGCTATGCTGTTGCATCTTTGAGGTTGAAGATCGGGTGTAGAGCACTGAACAAGTATTGTTGTGATGTTTGCAACAGTTGCTCTAATGTTATTCTTTTTGGTGAACTTTCTGTTATATGATGAAAGATATCGAGGCTAATTTCATGTTAAAAAGATGAATTTAGATGAATACAATTCTGAATATAATAGATAACCTTACTCAAATGCTGTTGGGATCCAGAAATGATTTAGATAGACTGAGTAAAGAATACAATGCTTCTTAATTCTTAATATTGTCTTTTCAGAAATAGATCAGATAATTTATTGTTAATTAATTACCCTACTTTTAACGTTATGTGTCAACGCAGACAGCAAAACTGAGATATAATCAAATAAAACCAGCATGCAGATTTGTATTGCAAAGGATGAATGGATGATACAGGCAATGTGGCAAATCTTACCAAAAAGAGCCAAAAATGTCTTGTCATGTTGTATGAAATATCATTTATCACTAACTAAATCAGCAGAAACTAAAGAACAGCCTGTGTTTGATGTTTTTATTTTTGTTTTTTTGTTACCACTCAAACCATAAAAAAAATATCCAAGATTTAAAGGTGTCAATTTAGGGATCATTTTGAGATCACTTAGACCTGATTCATGTCCAAGTGATCTTAAAATGAACCCTAAGTTGACTTATTTTAGCGTAATGTGAATGTAGGGAATACATGGAAATGCCTTTGTTAATGTTTCAGTCTGTTCCTGTGCGTTTGTCCATAGGATGTCTGCTGAGCTCTACTATACGGGTGGACCAGGTGGGAATAATGCAAGTCCGCAAGGCGCCACAGTGGGGGGCAGCAAACCTTTACACCGCTTCATTAAGGGACAACCGAAGATTATTGGCGTGAGACACACACACACACACACACTGAAATTATTATAAGTAGTCATTATAATGTACTGTTTTCACATCTCACAAATCTGATAACAATTTAACACAAACAATGCTTCTATTGTAGTATAAACATTGTTTTTTAATTTCCTCATAGATCATTGTGCTGGTCTTGGGCGCCTCCTTTATTATCCTTTCCACTATAGTAGTGGGAGCGAATGAGAGTGGTCAGCAAATGTGGTCAGCTGTCTCATTTGGATTCTTGCTGGGAACACTGGTTGGTGGCTCGTTTATATTAGTCAGTAGCAGCATGTGGTATCTGATTTTTTTTTATAGCTATTTATTTTCTAATTAATCAACTCACTAATGATTAAATTTCATTGATCAAATGCTGGCTGTAATCTCAACTCATTTCAGTTGTAAAGCACCATTGATAGCCCTGTTTACAAAATGCAATCTAATGCGCTATTATGGTAATGAGAAACATAACACAGCATTTTTTCTCCCTCTCCTCCTCTTCTTCTTTTCACAGTTCATCATATGTGGGATTCTGTATGTTGTGACAGAGCACAACCCGACCAAGAAAACAGTAAGCTCCATTGCAATAAATTTGAAGAAAAATTGGCAAGTTGTCAAGAAGGTTCAAGAGAACCCTGCAAGATAAGACAGTTGATTAACATCGCCTCCAGACATGCTTTAAACCCTGAACTAGTTTATGTCTGGTATGGTTTTCCCAATTAGCAGTTCAATTAGAGAAAAACTAGATCCACTACACACAGCTCATCTGCTGACACAGGGCAAAGGTGGACTACACCCTGGACAGGTTTCCAGGGCTAACAAGAGATAAACAATGCACACACTTAATTAATTAACCAATGTCACATAATTCCATCAACTGATTTGTAGCAGGGCTCTCTCTATATTGTCTATACACGGTGGCTAGAAAATGTGAAACCTTTGAAATGACGTACAAATTTATCCCAAAATGTTGTTTGCCCTAAATCCAAATTACAATTACAAACAAACACAAACTAATTCATCTATGTGCACTCAAACTGTGTTGTTCTTGTCCATACTGAAAACATCATCATCAACAACATACGTTATAGATTGGAAAAGTGTGTAGTCCCCCCAGTTAATGGCATTCACAAAGCAAACTAGAGTCAGAAAGCATGATCAAACCTGGAGTAAAATCTGCAAACAATGAAAGAAGCAGCTACTAGAAGAGCTTGTTTGTTTGACACAAAGACACAAACTATTAAAATTGTAAGGATGCTGTATCCTTGTCTACATTTGTGAATGATCTGAGGATCAGGTCTGAGGTTCTATCAGTGCAAAAACACAGGTGATACCAGAGTGTTCAAATATTTTTCTTGCCACCCTACAATTTCAGGTATTTGCCAACATTTGTAAGTTTCTGTGTGCTCCACTGTCCTTCACCTCTCTCTTGGTTTCTACATGTAGGTTACTGCATCATTGGCTCTGACTATTGTGACAATACTTGGAATATTTTGGACAATCTTGCACGTCCTGCCTGAGCTTATACATGCTACACACTACAGGTACAATTATTATTCCGATGAGGATCATCCAGGCCGTGAGGAGCAAGTATGGCTTTCACATTATGAGGTGATTAGTATTTTTCTCATTAGTTTATGGTTAATGGTGTTGGCGTTATATTTTGAAGCACATATTTAAAGCAGGTTTTATATTTCTTAATTTAATTAAGGCAACAAAAGTTTGTGTATCTTGGCTTGATATAAAATGTTGGTGCCAAAACTCTGTCATCATAGTTCATTTAAATATGAGTCTCTTTGGCTTCCATACATTATGTTTGAAAATGAATGTGTTATACATTTCAGTGTCCCAAATATGTTCATTTAAAACTTCCTGCAAAAGTTTTTTTTTTTTTTAATTTTTTAAATGTATTTACCAAACATTGTGTTGTGTTGTGTTGTGTTGTGTTGTGTTGTGTTGTGTTGTGTTGTGTTGTGTTGTGTGTCTGTCTGTGTCTAGGCCATGGGAATGGTTTTGGAGGCAACCTTTCTATTCTACAGTTTTGTTGGTGTAATTCTTTTCATTGTAATGTCATCTCTGGCTGGGGCTGCTCTGCGTTCCACTAAGAGCCAGGTAAACACCACAGAAAAGAATCACTTCCACAGACATTACAGACAGTGCACAGAACTGTGCTTGACGCACTCACCGAGAGACTATCCCACAGTATTGGCTAAGCTTAAAAGAAGTTGCAACATGACTAACGGCCAGTTAAGTGAAGCGTCAGCATCTCTTCTTTCTCTTCTCTGTAGGCCATCATTGTGATGACTACTGTGCCAACCGAAACTCCAGCTGAATGACAAACACAAGACGGAGGCCTGGAGTGGGGCAAACTGAACTGAGAGGAAGAGACAGGAAGCATACTCAGACACATGTAATTGTCTTTGTGGGAACAATGTACTACTTGACTCCTAAATATTACTCTGTTCTTATTGTATACAATGCAGTACAAATTATATGTTATATGTGTGACATGAATTGCGTTGCTGTGTTTTTCTGATTTTGAACCCTTGCAATGAATCACATGGATGATGATGGCATCAAACTTTCCCCACTGAGCAGACAAATAACTGTTAACTTAGCTTGAAGCCTGGCATTTGCTTACCATGTTTCCACACATATTTACGATCCTACACCACAGGACAAAGGTCCAGTTGAAACCAACGTCTCCATGAGATGGTCCAAATAAAAAATGTATTTACATTTCTGAGAAGAAATCAAGTTATTGATCAAGGGCAGACTTAAATTAGGATAAAGATGCTGGTGCACCCGTCACAGCACGATATTTTTTTAAATGGCAAATTCTATAGTCTTTGTAAAACAATTGCCATGATTGGCTATATGAATGGGTTATAGGCATTAAATAATACTTAACTGATCAACCATGAGCCATATTCTTGCAACAGAGGGGGAACATTTGAACATGAAAATGTGAAAATATAATACGAACAACTCCAACCACAAACATGCCATCTCTGGCCAGATTTTCTCTGTCTTTACTGTGAATTGAATTGATCCTCCTGTCCCTCACAGTAGCAGTTTGGAGAGTTTTGGCAGAACATGCACAGGATATCTTGGCTGCTCTTGGCACTTTAATTTATTATATACCGTGTCAGCTCATGTTTCAGCAGCAACTCCATTAAGTACGAACACTATGACTCATCGTATTGTCCTCACTTACAGGGGACAGCACAATGACACACAATGCTGGTAAATTGCTCAAACAGAGAAAAGAGAACAAGGAGTAATGTAATCAAATCCTGACACCTTTCTAACCTGTGCAAGTGTTTCCACATGTTTGCAAAAAGCAACTGAGGTGGCATTTTGAATCTTGCCTCAATATACCAAAAAACAAAGGGATATAGACAACTTAGACTGTCTGTCTATCAGAAAAAAGTCTATTTCACATTTTCATTTTGAGTACATGATACAAATCAAATAAACACATGAGGTTCATGTCATAACAAGAATTTTGCAAAGAAAAAAAATACAAAAATGCATCTAAAATAAGTCCATCACATCTTGTCACATACACACTGTACATCAGGCATAAAAAAACTGCAGATCCACCAGGACGTTTTCCTGGTAGGTTTTCTCAATGTTCAAACATCATCACCAAACATCAATATTATATACAGTTTATATATAAAAAAAGTTTAAATAAAACTCTAATTCCAAATGAAGATTGTACACCATTTAGACACCAATGAGCAGAATAAAACAATAACTTCCTTACAATGGAAATGCAAACAAAATAGTTTTTATCATTTGATAATTACATTTGCCATTAAGTGCACGGTCTAACAACCTAAACAGTCTATGTCACACATGACGGGCAACTAGTAACGTCAAAAGCACTCCAGAGGCAATTTGATACCTAATTTAAAAGGGTTATTAAATCTATTTGTATGGTGGACTGTGATCAAACAGTGTATTCACCATGGTTTGAGACACTGCCTGTACACTGATTCGTGCTGACAAAGCTAGTGCCTACAATTTTTATTGCTTTAGGAAGAACAATGTTCACAGTATCTGGTCAGTCAGTATAATCATCTTTGCTTACAGTCAATCTTTGCTGCAACTGTCAGCTGCCAACGTCAGGTAATCTACTCTCTCCTTGTGGGTAACTGAACTGGGGTGCTGAATGCTGATCACAGGTATAGGCTACTCTATAGTACTGAATGGAATGGGCTCAGAATGTAGATCTGTCCAAATTATTCTTCCAAATTAGCTACCAATATTGTGTTTACAATTATAGTGTAAAATATATGTATGCATACCCTTTGGTCACATTTTTTAGTCTTATTTATTACTATTCAATTATAGTCCAAAAATTGTAATGGACTCTAGCAATTAATAAAGAATTTATTCAATATAAGTAGCGAGGCTGTGAGAGGAATAAGAACCTTTAAAAACAACAGCAATAAAAAACAAGCAGGTTTTTTGGTAGCAAACAGTTGTCCATTTACACATCTAGCAGTTACAGAGAAATGTTTTCATTCATTTAGAATAATTTGGATCTATGAGAGTGAACTAAAACTGTAAAGTTGTAGGCTGGGGAGAAACTCACCATACATTGTTGATTCTCTGTAGGTAAATTACAATGAGCTGTAAATTGTCAGATTGTTTTCACAGTTGTCTCTTGTCTGACTCATTGTTCTTGTGAATATTGATTATAAATACTTCAAACATGCATTTGGTCTCAGCTAACTCATAAACAAAATGGCTCTTAAATGCTGCTAAAACAACATTCATCACCTCATCACTTATTTTGCTGGATGGTGCTGAGCAGGAAACAAACTCCTGTGCTAATCCAACACAGTAAAGTTATGAGATGTAAAGCCTAATTCCTACTAGACCAGGTTGATCATCTTCTTCACATAACAAAGTATTAATGTTCAATTGTTTACTTAAAAATATAGCTGTCCTCTAGAGGGTACAGGAACACACAAATTCTAAAAAAAAAAATCAGATCTTGCACTGAAAAGCCCTAATTGTCTTCTGTGTATTTGCAAAATATTGAAGAAAATCACTATTCTGAGATACTGAAATCACATGAATGAATAATACACATTACAGACACATACATTTTCTAAAGTTTCCTCACAGTTTCAACTCGAAGTAGTAGGGGGCTTGTGAAAGTCACTCCCCAGGGTACACCGCTGGTGAACTCGCATATGCTCTGTGACACGGTACTGGCGTGAAAAGGTCATAGGGCAGCAGGGGCAGGGGAAGGGCCGTACGCCAAGGTGGCTCCGCACATGTCTATTCAGAGAGCCTCGCTGACTGAAGGAACGCTCGCACAGAGAACACTGGAAAGGTTGGTGAAGAGGGGTTGACAGATGAGCTGATATATTTGTGGGCATGCTGGCTGAAAGAGTTGGAGCTATGCAAGCAGACAAAGTGGATGGCCTAGACACTTGTACAGTGTCTGGCACATGAGGAGGTGAACAGACTGTCATGGTACAAGTCTGGCTCTCACCCTCTTTAGGGTTGGAAACCTCCCCCACCTGCCCTGCTTTGTGCATGATGTCAGTTCTCGGCGTGCTTTGGTCTTTACCAACTGATTTTCTTTCTCCAATGTTTGTCCCAGCAACCCAAGATTTAATGTAACCTTCATTAAAACTCTTAGCCCCAAATTTTGCTCTGGCTCTGATTTTTCTGTTGTCAGTTCCCACAGCAGATGTTCCTTCATTCCTCTGCTGTTTGTCATCATTCCCGGCTCCATTCCCAAATGTGTCGTTCTTGCATGATGCAACACTTCTCTCCTCCTCTTCAGATCTATGTTTGTAGGACACAAACAACTCCGCAGGTTTGGCACTAATGTCTAGTAGTAGAACCTGGTCTGTTGTCGTTGCAAAGTGCTGCCTTGGAGAACTGTGACCTGGACTGGAAAAGGTCCCAGCCTCTTCCTCATCACTGGACTGGTCTGAATAGTCAGGGTACATGAGGTGGGAGCGTTTATGATCAGAGTCTTTGTGCAAGAAGTGTGTGTCCTCCTGAGGCAGGCAGTGATAATGAAGATGCCCATGGTATGACTGCCCTGCAACCCTGTACACGGAGTCAGACATGTTGTCCACAGGCATCGGGAAAGTTGCCTGTGGCTCTGTGATTTCAGTGTCTGAGATCTTTCCTTGTTCCAGAGACGAGCGACGTTCAAAGGCAAACAGATCACAAGAGACATCTGAACCTGATTCTGGCGTGGTGGGAATAGGTAGACAAACATCAGCACTATGCCTTTCTTCTCCCACAGCTGTGTCTCTGTTTATCTCAGCTCTTTGACGTTTTGGGTATGAATCTGTCCCAGGTTCATAGAGGTTACAACAGGGACTCCTGCTAGAGTAACTGTGTTCCTCTTTGGTATCACCCTTTGGACAAAATCCCTCACAGTGAGAGTCACTTCCTGTATCAGAGTCCTCCACAGGATGTGGAACAACAGTTTTAAGATCTTGTGAGATGTCCTCTGCTGCAGCTGACATTGAGATATCATTGCATTCAGACCAATTTTGTGACTGGTGATTGGAGGGCAAATCATCAAATCTCAGTTCAGCTTTATTCTTAAATCCCCTCAAGAAATTACCACAAATCTTAAATTGTGGCACCGATTCCTCTCCAAGATATTTCGAGTGATTTTCATGATGACTATGATCTGTAATGTGGGATAATCCATTGTCCATACATTCATCAGTCTGTTTGATCATATAACCTGCACCGCTGCTGCTGTAATCCTGTTTTAGGACGTCAGATTGATCTGTACTGGATTTGTAACATAAATCCTTAATTGAACATTGATCCAAACTATTCTGGTAATCCCAACTCTGTGTTCCAGCATAGGCTTGTTGGCTTTTGTAATCCTGATTTTGTGCCTCACTGTAATTTTTGTGTTCAGTCGCAATACCTTGATCAATGCTGTCATTGTCCATGCTTGCTGATAGTGAGACAGGGGTCCTGCTGGAGTTGGCTGAGAGCTGGGACACTGGATGGTAAGGAGGTACTGTAGAAACCTCTTCCAGTTGAGGCATACCCGCTCTGCTGCTGTGACGGATGACAGGCACTGCTCCACAGCACGGATATGGTGATGAGGGAGAGGCTGAACCGGAGTTCCTCCTGTCCTCCTCTGTCCTCACTCCTTCTGATCTCTTTTGCCAAGTGTCTGGTTTTCCATTGCCAGTTGAGTGAAAGTGATCCTTTTGCACCTCTTTGTGCACTTCAGCAATGCAAGGGATATTTTGAATTAAATCCTGAGGTGCAAGATTCGTCGCTTGTCTCCAGTTACCTGTATTTCCACGACTTTCATCACAGTGCTCAGATACACTAAAGCATGTGCTGACATCTGTTAAAGGGCGTACATCATTTATAGTACTAACCTTTTCTCTTTCTCTACCTTTAATACAAGAATCTCTACTGGCTGAATGCATCTGAGCTTCATCACATGTGTCCACATTGGCTGGATATTGAGGATCCTCTCTCTCCAGGAAACTTGTAGTGCTTTGCATAGTGTCTGTTTCTTCATGTCCACAAAATGTGTCATAACTGCATGTTGAAGGCCCATACATACTACAGATGTCGGCAGTATTATGGGTATTGACAAAATCTGTATGTGACTGATCTTTAGTTCCAGTGGAAGTATTTGTTTTATCCGCTTCATTCACCTCAGTCTGTTTCCAAGCTCTGAGAGTCTCCTGCAGTTCATCCATTTGCAGGTGGCAGGCAGCACTGAGCAGACGGTGATAATGTTGCTGGCTATGAGAATATGGCAAAGTCCCTGTATAAATGTAGTCCAAAATAAGTGCCAGCACCGAGCCAGACAGACATGGTGCCTGCAGTTCCACAAGGGCCCCGGTAGAAGACAAGATAGATGCCAGCACTGGACTTGAAGCTGCCAGGACACACCTGTGGGAGCAAAATGCAGCTACAGGTGAGATGCTGCATTAAATCACGAGCACTATATATGACACACAACTGCCAACACAGACAAGATACACTATACCCCCTTAATATGTACATGTGTTGTTTGGAATAATAAAAACAGTTTATGATGCTCACCTGTGCGCAGGATAGAGTTGACTTTGATTCTGTCTCTGTCGGATCACACAGTCACAGAACTGAGCTCGCTCTCTTTGGAGGTTCAGACTCATCAACAGTGATGTTGTGTGTTTACTGACAACCTGGGCAACGGATTCTGCCTGGAGAGTACAGAGCTCAGTCAGTAGTGGTTACTTATGCTTAGGTTACAAGATTAAACAGAAAAATGGCATTAAAAAATAATCCCATACACATACTACATAAAACAAAAATCATCACAACCCACCTCAACATAGTGGGCAGCATTAAATTTATATTGAGTTGGAAAAAATTAAATGAAATCAAGCCCCACGCTGGGTCTATGCTCAGGACATGGTTAAGAGCTATGGCACTGTAAAAATCTTGACATCTTGTTCTAAGGAGTTGTAGCTGAGCTGCAACTACTATGCGATTTGCTGTACACATGGTAGAAACACAGTTCTTTCGTTTTCTCTGACAATCATAGGATATTTACAAAATTCATGGTTTTAGGTGAATATAATGCTTAATGCTTAATTTTCACTGTATTCTGCTACAAAACTACAAACACTGTAATTGATCAACTGTAATAACAGAATTGTAATGGACATGAGGTTTCAGTTGAAACCCAAAGTCTGACATCAAATGCCTTGTGTTTAACTAGCAGTAGCATGACCATATTTGATTTAGATCTGACAATGACAGAAACATTATCAAGTAGGTGCAAAATAGTGCATCACTAAACTAATAGTATTCTTTACATGTTCTCTTGACAATAACAACAAAAAAAGCCTTGTCTTAATACACAGTTGTTGTGAGGATTGAGCATTGACTGTATTTCTGGAGCAGCTAGAACTGCTTTATAAAACTAACTTTCTACAACATAGAACCTTCAAATCATATAGAAGCACTTGTTACAAGTACTTCAAAAGGATGATAAATGCATATGATCAATATGCATAAGTGTCAATCTATATCTACAGTCAGCTACTATAAAAAAATATAAATCAAATAAATAATAACAACAATAATTTCAATATATATAAACAAAAAGCCATGACTCTAATAATGAAAAGTTACTTCATCAATATATGAGCAAATGTTAAGTCATAGCCTACTAGTGTTGACTATATTTATAGCAATACTGGCTGAAAATGCAAATAAATATTCCTTACCTCCATGTTATATCGGTAGAGAGGCAACAAACCGCTTCTAAACTGTGGTGTGCAGTGCAAAGCTCCTTCCTCTTACCAGGGCTTTCTTGCATTTGACAGGAAAAAAGAAACTACATGGGGTCTAAATAGTCCCAGTCTACTATCTACGCACACTGCCTCACTCGGAAAACAATCACACGCTTCTCGCATTGGTAGTGTGCCATGATGCAAAAGGACAGGTGCTTATATGGAGCACTGGCATCTAACGTCAGAATCTCCATGGCCTGTTAAGGACGGGGAATGAGACCAGCCCACAGAGAACCAACATGAGACCACAGAAGTGGAGCAAACAGATCCACCATTTCTGCTCACATCCTAAGAAGATGGTATCAAGGAGGCTTTTTTTTGCAATTACATGTGTGCAGTAAAGTTGTCACTATGAAAACAATGACAGCAGTCAGTGTATGTTGTATTATATATTTGTCGACAAACAAGTTAATTCTCTACAGTAGCTGCATTTTCTAGTATTAATCCTGCAAGAGGTCAAAGGTTATGATCATGGTCTATTGCAAATTAGAAAGCAAAGAAAGTGGTTCTTGCTGGAAACTCCTGAGCCGAAGTTTGTTAATGCAGTACATATGTGTTCAATTAGCTCTGTGGGGGTGCTTCAGTGCCTCATGGCATAGAGCATACGACATGGATCACTCACTGCAGTGCCCTTGGCTTTGAGTCCTATCTAGGGCCCTCTAGTGCACCCCCCCCCCTCCCACTCTCTCTAACTTTCCTGTCTATACTGATCACATTATAGTAAAATGTCCCAAAAAATAACTAGATCTGTAATTAAAACATTGGCTGGCCAGCTTGATCTATTAACTCTAAGTCTTTACCAGAATTTTCTGGTGAATTGTTATAACTGCACAAAAAGAATTGTGAATTGGTCCTGCAAGAAATCTGTGACGTATCTATCTGGTATAATTCTACTCACAGGAAACTCTGAAGTGTCATGGGCATGAGCCGCCCAGCGGCTGACGCTTTGTTGACAACTCCATACAAAGCCATCTCTCCACCCTTCCACACCATGTGCTTGTCATGCTTTCTCCAAAGTAGTCTAATATTACAGCCACCCCTCTGACAGTCCACAGGGCAGTAGTACATTTTCCCTGGCAACTGTGCAATGGAAATACTACTGCAACGCACACCATCACATAGTGAACTATTAAACCAAGCGGGTCTTGTGGCAGCGACTTTTGGTGCCTACTAAAAGTATGTAAAAAATTTATATGAAAAGACGCTATATGTGGATGTGCACATATAGTTACATATACATACGGTATATATTTACCAATTTAATAAACTCGTCTTAACATAGCTGTAATGTTTTACAGAAAAATAGTTGATGCACAATGTTATATATAACTGTCATTTTTTATATTTCATACAGTGCTTTTAGTATTTGAGTGTGGTGTGTGTACAATTTGAGTGCAGTGTACCACGTATCTGGATTGGAGTGGCGTTCAGTGTTTCCATTCAGTGGGTGCTTGGTGGCATAGCTCACGTACTGTACTAGTTGCATGCAAGGAGAGGATCTCCCTTGGCACACACACACATAGCTCCACGTTTTGGAAACACGTGGAGCTCTGAGACGATTAGTAAAATACTTTCTTTTCTTTTTTTTAACTGACATGGTTGCTGTTAACAAGGTGGTTCCAAGACACAGTTACAAACATTACAAAGTTATATTAAAAGTCAGAAAAGGTCTAATGCAGAAAATATACCTTGAAAGTAGGTCAAACAAAAGTATTCCTCCAGATGCAATGAGAGATTTTAAAATATTGCACTTTATAATTCAATGTACATGAAACTGACACTCAAGTTTATATTTGTTAGTGGTATTGATAGTGTGGCCTAACATTAACTTGTTGAGCTACTACCTTCCGGCACAGATCTTTTTCCATGCACTAAGTGTGTAATCTCTCTGCTAGCAGAAGCACTACAATAAGACACAACTCATCAACTCATCAGTATCATATTATGAATGCATTTTGTTCTTTTCTTTACAGACAAAAGGGTGTATTTCACAGCTTCAGCACAGCTGGGTGGAGTAAAACAAGATTTTTGTCATGCAATGTATGAAGATGCAATGATAATCATAAAGAAAATACTTTGATAAATAAAGATTGGACAAACTGAAATTTTTATATGATAATGGTGCAAAGTCTGCCTAAGAAGTTGTAAAAATGAAAATAAAATAAAAATGTTACCATTGTACATATTTAAATCCCTTTCAGGCTCCAGTCCCTTGGTAAATGCTTATGACTCATATCATGACAAAATATACTTTATCACTCTGGATTATTAAAGGATTTGTGGTTTAAGGTACACGTGGAACTTTCTAATTAAAAAGACACTGTAACATCTGTACAAGAACACGGACACCGATGTCATGCCCAGCTGACTAACACTGACCCTGCCTCTTCAACACCCAAGTACAATATTTACATCTTGTCCTATTTCCATTTTTACACGTTACACCATGTTCATCTTACCATCTGTCTTTGACCCACATATCCAGAACATTGTAGTCATGATACTTGGTGGCTGCTATTCTTAGCTTTCTGGCATGGCACTGTACACTCTGATCCCTCCATTAACACCCCTGCACAAACACACACAGTAGCAGCAGACAGCAAGTCAGCTACCGACTTTGCTGCCAACCGAGGTACCAGGGAGCACAGCAAGTCAAATGTGACTCGAGAGCTTTGGAGAGTAACAGAGTGTCTTGTTGGCTTCGAGGATAAGAGGCATACCACATACTGAAATTTAAATGTTTCTGGTTCAGTCCCAGCTGGAGGCTCCATATTACACTCCATCATATTATGTAAGATCAAAATGGCAAAATATAAAAACAAAACGGCATTAAGACAGACCGTCTGTGTCAAGAATTTTAATATTCAAATTCATAAAGTCAGTAGGTATAGCAGCAGCAGTAAATACATACCCAAGCAATCATAGACATATAATCCTTTTACTGTCTCTTAACTTTAATAGAAATTCATATAGTTGTAAAACCAACTAAGCACACATATGGATATGCGTCAGTGATGCATGTTAAGGGGGGAGGGGGGTCATGGGAACGTCCTACTACAAAATAAATCTCTTCAAGCATGCAGACATCCCACATTTGAAAATCATTGGCACTCACTGGCCTGTAAGAGCATTGACTGCTCTGGGAAGGATTCCATTAGCGTACTCTAGATACAGTATGTATAGCAGTGGCTGGGTCATCTAAGGGTGCTCCTGTGGCGCCTTTCAACAGTCTCTCTCCTATCTTTAGTGATTAATATACGTATGTGCTCTATTCTTGGATCCCTCTGCGGAGAGTTGGATCACCACCAGCAGTGGCAGTGGTATGTTCCTTGGTTAACAGTCACCTTTGACCAAGTGAACGTTGGTACCAAATGTGAAGAAGTGTGTTTCTTAAATATTGTGTTCACAAGAATGGGACGAACAGACAACCTGAACATGTATTACTTATGGTCCTGGCTGTCACTGTCATAGAGGCACAAGTACTTTTGGTCAATGAGAGGAAGAACCTCTCAGATTGAGTTAGAGAACAGATCCCTCGACCAATCACATGTCTGGTTCTCATCATCAAAAAGGCAACCATTAGATCCATCCAGACTCCCCTCAAGAGCTACCTCGCTGTCACAATGTCCTGTCTGTGCCAGGCCTCTCTGTGATGATGTAAGAGATGAAGGATGTTGATCCAACACATTTCTTTTACAATTTACATCATTTTCCTGCCGTGTTTTACACATATAATCCAAATTACTGCTGCTGTTGTCAATCTGCTTTCTTCTTCTGCGCTTCACATCAAGTTGTGTTTTGGCTGGAGTCGGAGGAACAACTGCTTCATTGTCCTCATAATCACACACAGTCACATCACAGACACTTGAGTCACTTTTGTGCTTAGTCCTTACTTTTGATCCCAGGTTCAGAGCTCCTCTCTGGACCCTGAGGTGCTGGTAATCCAGTGGATGGTTTTTATGCCCATTTGGTTTCCAGGACCTCTTTGGTGTAGATTTGTGGTCAGGTCTGTTTTCAGTGTTCAGTTTACAAGTGGAAGAGCTGATTTTTGTCAGCTTTATACCATCCAATTCAGGCTGATTGTAGTCAGCACACAAATCTTGACCATTTGATTTTGGGTTTAATCCACTTGATGGTGAGCAGCTGTATGAGAAGAAGGGGGACCCTGACACAACAGCTACTTTTACAATCGGGGTGGACTGGGCAGGAGGGATAAAGTCAAGGTCTTCTGTGCCTGGTGGAATCAAACTGTCTCCATTAATGCATGTATTGCTATTCAGTCTTTGTTTTCCTGGTGTTGAAGCCTTTTCACTCCTCGTGTGCTGTTTGTGTAGACTGGAAATCAGTGGGGAGGCTTCTGTAAAGCTGACAGTTTCTGCATGTGCGTTGAGCGTCTCTGTTTCCATATCGAATATGGTTGAGCTACTGAAGAGGTCTGCTGAACAGTCGTACTTATCCCCTTCAAGTTGCTCCTGTTCTTTGTTTTCTGAAGTCAGAGAAGTATCTTCTGGGTCGTCCTGATCAGACTGATGGAAGCGAAAGCTTCTGACTTCACTTTTGTTTAGACATTCAACAGAGTTCTTGCATAACTGATCAGATAAACCATGAGTGTTATCTTCCTTGGTCAGTGAAGGCGTATTAGTGATATTCAGTAACATTCGTGGGTTTATCTCCGTTATCTGTGTGTTACTTTCACTGACAGAAATTGATTCAAATTGAAAGTTACTGTTTTGTGATTTTATTTCAACATTGTTTCTTACCGTTTCATTCTGATTTTGTACATTTATATGTGGCTCAGTTTCACCAACAATGCCATAATCTTGATCCTCACACAGAAACTCTGAGAGACTCTCAGAGAAAGGCAAATTCTCCCAAGCCAAGGAGCTTGAAAAAGATGAGCCGGTGAGTTGTCGGGTTGAAAACTGTGACACGTCACAGCTAAGTGGTAAATCCCCTTTGTGGACAGACTTGGAAGGACTAAACCAGATGTTACGGATTGGAGTGTTTTTAACATCTTTTTCCCTTGACGGGTGCGGGTGATTGGCCAATAATGTACTTCTATAAGAACTGTGCTCTACAGAAAGAAGAGGTGACAGAGTTCTCTCCCTTGTGACTTTATGGCTCTCTCGAAAGCTCCTATGTGCGTAATGTGATGTTTTCTTGTTGTCCATCAGTCTGCTGTTCTCCTCTCCACTGACCTGGGTACTGCAGCCTTCTTCTTGCTCCGCTGATGAAGTAATTAGTCCTAGTGATTGTTGCCATGGAGGGGTCGGCGTAAGGATGCTCTCTTGGTGGCGTGATCTGGGACAAAGAAAAGAAAGGCAACTCTCAAGAAATGTCATAACATGGAGGAAAATTCTGTAAAAACTTAAATCAAATTTTAAGATAGCCGTGTAAAAAAAAAAATAGCCTTAGTTTAGAAAGAACCAAGACAAAATTGAGTTTCATAAGTTGCAGAACATAAACATGATGTCACATCCTTAACTTTCTAATTTCCTCCAATCCAAAGAGTGCTTTCAGGTGAGAAAACACTTTGGGGCACAGTTAGAATTTATGATGTTCTTGTTTTTTCGTTAACCCCCCCCCCCATTTGTTAAGTTTGTCTTGTTGACACCCATTCATGAGCAGATTTTTTCTGGGCCCTATAGACTCAGCTGCTGTGACATTAAATACTGATAATTACCAGCAAGAAAGCAGGAGTTAACACTAACTACTTCAGTGCATTACCTTTGTGGTGACAGGCAAAGAAGACCTGCTGCAGAAAGTGTGGTGTTATTGAAGCTGCTGGCTGGAGACTGATGAGTAATCAGCAGTAGGGCTGTTTCTGGATTTCTGGGGTTCTTGCCAGAGTCGGTAGATCCCAGCTCATACTCTGCAGCTTTCTGAAGAAGGATCTGATAATAACTGACCACGGTGCAGCCTCTCAGGCTTGCAACATTTGGGAGAATCATCTGACTGGCGACAAACTGGACAGTATCTTTACAGCTGGAGCCATTTGTGACAGGTCCTCCAGAAAAAAGGCCACTTTCTGTGCTGGTTACCTTTAGGACAAAGAGAAGACAGTCGGTGATTCAAAACAAGCAGCAAAAAAAACAATTTGAATTTTAAAAAACACAGATATTGACATGTTCAAATCAGACTTTAAATGATTAGTTGATAGGAAACTGCTTTAATTATCAATTAATTATTTAAGTTATTACTGGTTTCACATAGCAGCACTTGTTTACATTTTATTTTCCATAATATTTGGAAACGAAAGAGAAATCCATTATCCAATTTCAAACTATTATCAGGCTAATAGTAAAAATCGTATGAGTAATATATCAGTATTGATATGTTCCTTACAATTGACATTGAGATACGTGATATTCAATAGCAATAGTACCTTTATGCCAAAGATGAAATGCCTGCCAATGAAACAGTCCTTGACAGCCTTCATCAACAGTGTGGCTCTGGTTGATGCTCCAACTGGTCCATCCACATCCTCCACCAACCTACAGAATAGCATCACAACAAAAATGCACACCTTAGAGCTTTTTAAATATGCCTTGTTAAACACTAGTAAAACACATTTAACGTTCTGAATGTATTTCTCTACAACATAGTGTTTTAAGAAACTTGAAATGTCAAAAAGCAAGTACTGTTGATTATGTGGGCTAAATGATGTGGTGCTTTAGATAAAGAGGAAAAGGGACTGAATGCTGAACGTATTGTATAAGACACCTTTAAATCTACTGCAATGAAAATATCTGGAATTTGAACGAATGTCAGGCTTTGACAAATGACAAAACCATTATCAATAGATATATCATGTTCAAAAGCATGACATTTCCTCTGCTCACCTCTGAAGTCCACTTGCATGAATGCCAAAGAACTGATCCAAACATGTTCCAAATACTGTCACTCCAAAAATACATCTGTCCCGGGTTACCCTCAGAGAGAGACGGTATCTGTAACCGACCAGCTCCCTCGCACAGATGTAACCACACTTGCAGCATCTGTACCTATGGTGGGCAGACAGAAAGCACAGATTAAAGTATAACATGTGTAACTGAGACAAAAGGGGCGACATGAATCAATGCTAGGATATACAACTCATTCAGATCAACCCTTACACAGCTACCTAGAAACTTTGCGTAGAGGCTGAGAGTTCATTTTCAGATAAATTGGACAAGTTAACAAAGTATATAGTCATGGTAAAACAAAACTATTAAAAAGATTCTTTTATCCCCTGTGTTTCCTCCATAAAGGTCGGTGACACAGAGGGGTGTTTGCGTTGTTTGTTTCTGTGTTTACCTCGTCGTGTCCTGCTGATCGACATCAAATCTTGAGAAGCAGCCTTTGCAGCAGGGATAAAACACACATCCATCTTGCACAGACAACACGGCACACTCCACCAAAGCCCGTCGAACAGACATTTAGTCTGCAAAGTGCTTCACAAAAAAAGTTATAGGCATAGCCTGTGTACGAAACATAACTTTTTCTCATCCGTCTCTGTGCCACACACGGGTACTTGTTTATAGCTAAGAGGCTATATCCTTCGGCTAACCCGAAACATCTCACGAAACGCAACAAAAACGAGTGTTATATTACCAGCAGTAGCAGATATCACCGCCATAGACAGAATCAAATGTACCGACGTGAACACAAGAAACATAAAATCTCTAAACTTAGCGCCTGTTTGCTGTTTGACGTAACGTTACTGCTGCTGCTACGCTACGTGCTTCTTCTTTGGTTTGATTGACGAGTCAGCTTCACGTGCTTTACCGCCACCTACTGGAGGTCGTAAAAGCGCCATAAAAAGAATTGGGGCAAAGAATAAGAAATAATAGCCTATAGTATCATCAATGTAAAGTGAAAGGAAAAAAGAAAGACAAAAAGAAAGAAAAAAGAATAGACTATATTGTTTTTGCTTTTACGATATTGCTTTTTGCTTTCCTAGTCTATCTTTCTACTGCTATCCTGCCTGTGGCCTTTTGCTGCCTGCAATTTCTCTCACTGTCAACACTATTAAGGCAATGGAACAAAACAAACAAACAAAAATCCTCCATACACTGAGAATCCCAATTTACTAACTGAAGTTAAAAGTATATTTGTGTCATTGTCACAGGTGCAGCAGTCTTGCCCCAGTGCCCCAGTGGCTTACCTGGTGTAGGCCTATAGTGTGTGCTTTATGTGGGCGTATCTCTTTCAGAAAATCCTTTTCTCTTACAAAGTTAGTCATATGAAACAATAGGAGAACTGGTGGGTGCATCAGCTTTCCTGTTCAGGTGCTGGACTGGTGCATTATGATGTAGAATAACCACACAGGTCTTATTTCAGGTTGGCTATGAGGGTCACTCTCAAAAGGTGAAAAGGAGTAAGTTGTTGGTAAATGTTTTACTGTTCACACCTAGTCAACAAGACCACCACAGTGTCATTTTCAGAAATTTAAATGACAAAAATACGGATTAGACAGAGGACTCGGTGTATTGGAAATCACACAATAATTCATGTGGTTTGACACACTTTATTAAAGATAAACATATGAGGTACGAGGGTCATCCATCCATATCATCATTTACCCTCACATATGATCAAATCTGTAGCAAATGAGTGAAACAATAGTCATGAATGTAGCTTGTGTCTTCTAAAACAGCTGGATAATTGGGTGTTGGTTTACCATAGAGGGGCCCTGGTAAGCACCCCCTTCCAGTGATGAGAATCTGCAACCTGAAACAGAGCGAACAAAAGTGACAGTGAAAAATGACTGAAAGTACAATGCAGAGATTTGAAAACATTTTTTGAAAATGTTTCAAGACCACTGCAGTTAAGCACTTAGATAAATTAAGCAAAATGTCAAAATGCAAGCTTAATTAGATTAAAACAAATTAAGTGCATTTTATAAAATATCTGATTTATTTCTAGGTAGGCAGGAAGCTACATGTGTTAGTGAAAGACAAAAATAGATACATTGAATCACATATCTAACAGATACAGGGGCAACATAAAAACAAATATAGTCTGAATGAACTTTAAAAATCATAACTACGTTTTCACATGCTTATTATGTTCAACCAGACTCTCACCTGCATTCTCTTTTGAAGAAACCTCAGTTTCTGGTTTAGACATTCAATTTCCTATGACAGAAAAGAGGGCCCATGGTCAGGTGGATGTTCATAAAGATAATTCAATCATAAACTTAATGAAACTGTAGAAATGTAGGCTACATACATCTAAAACACTCACTCAACCATAACTTTAATCATACTAGAAGACCATCCACATTGTCAAAGTAAATAATGCCAGGATTTAGTGTCCAAGGCTGTGCTTTGTTTACCATTGTGTTCAGAAAGAAAAGGTAAAATACCTGGCCAAGTTTTTCATTGCGCCTGAGTTTGATTTGAGGCAGAAGGTCCTCCAGTCTCTGAATCTGTAATGAAACAAGTGATTAAAAAAGTTTGTTATGATTGATTAGTAATTTTATTCAATACTACTGAAAAACACTGTACTAGTTTAAGCAAACAATTTATGCCATACCCTCCTGTCAATGGTCTGTAGCCTGGTCTTCATGCTTTTGTTGATCACAGTCATGGGAATGGTCCTGGGCTTGGGGCGCACTGGAAGCAGTAAAACATGGGTTTATGTTTTCACTTACAGTATGTAATATGCAGCGTATGGTATGAGGAGTTACTAATACTATACTACTAATACTAATACATAACATAACATAACTACAACATACTACTGCAATTTTTTTACATAGTTTACAGGGAAGCGTGATATTTGTGTTGCCTTTTATGCATCCAGAGTAACATTTGTAGACAGGAAAAATTTAATCTTTTTGACTCAGCTTATTGTTCATGTAATACATATAACATATAAAATCAGACTTAACAGTGGTACTGACTTTCTTACCTAACTTTTCTCCTTTTCTCCATAACATCAAACTATTCTTATTATTACTTATTCTAACAGTGTTTTGAATGCCCAGCCCAAAAAACAGGCCCCTCTACAAAAATACTGAGCCACGAGTTCCCTCTTACCATGCTGAAAGATCTTGGCTACCTCAAGCACATAAGGCCTGTGGTGAAAAATGTACATCACCAGTTAACAGCAGTTGGTGCTTCAGATGCATTCAACAGATGGATAGAAACATTCACAGTCATGACTCCTCACATGTGCTTGCTGTTGGCAGGGATTGAGCTGTTCAGAGGGATCAGACGGCCCCGATGGTTCCTTATCTATACAGATGAAAGCAGAGGTTACCCAGATCACTGAGGGTTCAGTGACAACCAAAAACAGATTTTCCTTCCTTTTATGAAAATATGTTCTCCAGGTTTACTCTACATTCATACAGGCGAATGAGTCATTGTACCTTGAATATTACATCAGAAGAGTTCAATCCAAAGGCAGTAGTGATGATCTGAAAAGATGAAGGATAGCCTATGTGAAATGTCCTACCACAACAAAAGAAACAACAGGTGCAGTTTTTTGTTCTGTTCTTTAAAATTCATTGTTAATATTAAAAGTCCACAGTTAGTAATACAGTAGTAGGCCTAGTAGTAGGCTACAGCAGAATCATAGTAGAGAAAGTAGTAAGAAAATGTGTAAATATGTACTAGCCTATACATAGATCAGAGATTGTTAAAAGCCTAATTGCATATTGCATTAAAAAACAAACAAACAGAGGGACCCCTTTCAGACCTGTATGATCTTGGTGACATCAGCCGCTTGAGGAATGGACACTTCTCGAAGAGCCACCACTCTGTCATCTATAACATACATCACATTAGTTGCCACTAAACAACCCTTTAGCGGTTGTTTAGTGGCAGCAACAACAACAACAACAACGAAAAAAATCAGCTGCATCTGTTTCAGGCTTGCTGTTTTAGGCTATTAGCCTACAGAAAAAAATAGAAGGCATTTTGAAAGCCTATCAGTGGTTTACAACTGATAAGATTATTAATGAACAACATACGGCTACAACCACACGATCATTTTTGATTTAAAGTAGGCTATTTCTACACCGATTAAACTGATTTTAATTTTTTACTCCCATTCGGGTCTAATAGGCCTAAGTCTAATAATAAACTCATAACACTCAACAGTCAAATGCAGCTGTTTCTCTTTAACCAAAGTTACCATCTGATCATTAGTTGCTGTAAAGAGACAAAACTTGAGTTGTTAGTATTATGCCCAATGTGTTTGATTTATTCTACACTGTTAATGATCTGAATAATTTCCATTTTCTTCAATTGATTAAAGAGGCTGGTTGCCATAGGAACAGATCACGCACACACCGAGTCCATTATATAGTAGCCTAGCTGAAAAATAATTAATCACTGATCGTTACGTCGAAAAAAACAACTGAACAACTAACAGAACAAACATACGAACCGTTTTTGTCAAGACGCTTCAGAGCGATCCAAGTCTTTGATGCTCGTGATTTAGACATTTTCATTTCAGCAGCAGCTGCAGCGGTCACACCGGAAACGACCGGCTACATCCGGTCCAGACCTTCACATTAAGACACAGTTCAGTGGCTACAATGTCTCCTTCAGAGCCATAGACTGGATCTATGTAAATGCAGCAGTGTCATTTCAGCTGTCAGCTACTTCTGTTTTGTTTTTTTCTTGCTACTTGCATGTTAGGCTACCTCAGCATTTTGGACAGCGATTTAAATTTGAAATAGGCCTAACACATGTTGTAATTTTGATGCCACTGTCTCCTACATTTTTACACATTTAGTTGCAATACAACATTATAATGATAATTAACAATGATCTTTTTTAAGTTGTAGCCTAGTATAGCTACTTTCCAGAACTCAAGTTCCAACACACATTCACATTCATTCAAGTCATTAGGGGTTTGGAAATTACATCAAAATGTGCACAACTTGTTTCAATAAGATAACCACATTCATGCACAGTAGGCTAATACTCCTTTTTTCCTGCGCTGATGCATGTTCCAGCTTCAAAGTGACTCACTCATTAGGAACCTGTCTGGAGCAGTGTAGCAGTGGCTCATATGTCGTCAGCAAACTTCTCAGAACTGCATGTTTCACTCACTGTCATAGTATTAAAAAAATAACCAACTGATCATGTTTGATTTCTGATGGCTTTAGGGGAGACCGGGGATGGTTGTAACTTTCAGCAATAAGGGATAACAATTAGAGTTATGTGATCAATACCATGTGTACCCACTCACTCCCTGACCTTGCATGTGAATTTATGTGAAGAAGTGTGTGTAGGTTTGCACACCAAAAAACTAAAGCCAAAAAACATTTTTTTTTTTAGGTCAGAAACCAATATTTTGGACCATCAAGTCTAAATTTTGATTAGTAGCCTACTGATACTGTTGAAGTTTGAATTAGGTAACTTGTATAAGATGAAAGAGCAGGTTCTTTGGTAAAATATGAGTCATTTCATCAATGTTTATTTTAAACCACCATGGTGGTACAGCTAGTCAAACAATGGCTGACACGGGTGGGGATGGTTGCTACACCTTACCTTTGTTGTTTTATTTGTCAACCATCTTTGCTGGAATTTCCACATCACTGACTCTGTTCCTCATTTAGCCGTCAGTGATGAGTTCTTTTTGTTCATACTGAACCATAGGAAGATGTTTTAGTGTTAGAACATGCACAATAATTTAATAAACTTATTTATGCATCTTTTGTGGTGTGGTCTCAGTTTTTGGTTTTCAATCTCCCTGGTTGTGTTACAACCTACCCTGGTAGTGGGGCAGGTTGTAACAGTGGCACTCCTTGCATTTGACATCAAATAGTGAATTCTGTGACATAGTTTAAGAAGTTTAAGGAACTGATATTGTAGTGGACAAATGAGGGGACTCAAAATTTGGGAGCCCTACCATTTGGAGCCAAGTACAATGTATGTGGTCCGTGTGAAAACCTTTACTGATCGGAGTGGCAAGTTCAGTGACAGTAGCACAGAGATGGAATTCACAACCCGGGATATCATAATACATATCATATAAAATCAGACTTAACAGTGGTAGGCTACTGACTTTCTTACCTAACTTTTCTCCTTTTCTCCATAACATCAAACTATTGTGTTATTCTAACAGTGTTTTGAATGCCCAGTCCAAAGAACAGGCCCCTCTACAAAAATACTGAGCCATGAGTTCCCTCTTACCATGCTGAAAGATCTTGGCTACCTCAAGCACATAAGGCCTGTGGTGAAAAATGTACATCACCAGTTAACAGCAGTTGGTGCTTCAGATGCATTCAACAGATGGATAGAAACATTCACAGTCATGACTCCTCACATGTGCTTGCTGTTGGCAGGGATTGAGCTGTTCAGAGGGATCAGACGGCCCCGATGGTTCCTTATCTATACAGATGAAAGCAGAGGTTACCCAGATCACTGAGGGTTCAGTGACAACCAAAAACAGATTTTCCTTCCTTTTATGAAAATACGTTCTCCAGGGTTACTCTACATTCATACAGGCGAATGAGTCATTGTACCTTGAATATTACATCAGAAGAGTTCAATCCAAAGGCAGTAGTGATGATCTGAAAAGATGAAGGATATGTGAAATGTCCTACCACAACAAAAGAAACAACAGGTGCAGTTTTTTGTTCTGTTCTTTGAAATTCATTGTTAAAGCAGAAGTAAGCGATATTTTTGTGTTAATATAAGTCTTAAATAGTTTTATCTTCTGACAGCAATCACTTCTATAGAGTGTTTGGTCTGAAACACGGGTCTGTCAGTCACTCTGCTCTGCTCTGAGCCGAGGAGAAAACTTTTCTCGTATCCTACAAGTTTTATCCAATGAGGAGAGAGAACGGCATGAAGGGCTGCAGCCAAGGGATGCGCGTGAATGTGGTGACGTAGGGACGAGGACTGTTATGGTGCGTTCAAGGCAACCCGTAACTCGTGTTTTTCCGACCTGTGAAGTCGTAGGACCAGTTCGATCTGGTACGAGTTCACGGGTCGGAAGTTACGAGTGGCCGTTATAGTGACTTTCACAGGTAAAACAGGTCAGAAAAACACAAGTGGGTTGCCTGGAACGCTACAAAGTCGTAAGTTGTGACTTGAAGCTGTAATTTACGGTTTCAAAAGCCTGCCTGGAACGCAGCATTAGCCAAAACGACCGGACCACTTACTTCTGCTTTAATATTTATAAAAAGAAAAACTGCACAGAGTAAGTCCACTGTTTCATATAGTAACCTACCACTAACTAACAGTAATACAGTAGTAGTAGCAGAATCATAGAGAAAGTAATAAGAAAATATTGTAGTCTATAGTCATAGATGGCAGATCAGGTGCTGAGATTGTTGTACTAACTAACAGTAATACAGTAGTAGGCCTAGTAGTAGGCTACAGCAGAATCATAGTAGAGAAAGTAGTAAGAAAATGTGTAAATATGTATACATAGATGGCAGATCAGAGATTGTTAAAAGTCTAATTACATATCACATTAAAAAACAAACAAAACAGAAGGACCCCTTTCAGACCTGTATGATCTTGGTGACATCAGCCGCTTTAGGAATGGACACTTCTCGAAGAGCCACTCTGTCATCTATAACATAGGCTACATCACATAAGTTGCCACTAAACAACCCTTTAGTGGTTGCACAAAATGCCGAAGCGCAAGTGTAGCTGTACCAGGGGCGGACTGGACATCTGTGTTCTGGAGAAGAACGGCCCATGACGGCCGGCGGCTGTCCAAGCCTCCATGGGGCCCTAAAAGGGGCCTCTATTATTGCCAATAATACTGATTATTGATCATTTACACACTTAGTTACTACAAACTAATTACGATTTTTCTAATCTGTCGTTACGGATCATCATCCTAGCTTGGAATTGTTTTTAGCCATCTATGGTTTTTAATCTGAAATGATATCAAATTCAGCCAAAAGTGCAGCCTGGGGTTGATTTAGGCTACATTTAATATTCAAAGTGATATTAGGCCTAGTACTAAATGTCATATGGGCCTACTAAAAGTAACAAAATAAACCAATAGTGCATTTGCTGTAAACATGTCATAGCCTAATTTCTTTTTGGTTTTAAACAGACTGCAACACCAATTTGAAACAACAACTTAAAGTGCAACCACAACCCCCAACCCTTCAAAGTGACTCACTCATTAGGAACCTGGCTGGAGCAGTGTAGCAGTGGCTCATATGTCGTCAGCAAACTTCTCAGAACTGCATGTTTCACTCACTGTCATAGTATAAAAAAAAATAACCAACTGATCATGTTTGATTTCTGATGGCTTTAGGGGAGACCGGGGATGGTTGTAACTTTCACCAATAAGGGATAACAATAGAGTTATGTGATCAATACCATGTGTACCCACTCACTCCCTGACTTTGCATGTGAATTTGCATAGAAGAAGTGATAGGTTTTACAGCCAAAAAACGTTTTTCTTTAGGTCAGAAACCAATATTCTAATATTGTAAATCTAAATGTTGATACTGTTGAAGTTTGAATTAGGTAACTTGTATAAGATGAAAGAGCAGGTTCTTTGGTAAAATATGAGTCATTTCATCAATGTTTATATACCACCTTTTATCTTTGTTGTTTTATTTGTCAACCATCTTTCCTGGAATTTCCACATCACTGACTGTTCCTCATTTAGCCATCAGTGATGAGTTCTTTTTGTTCATATCGAAACATAGAAAAATGTTTTAGTGTTAGAACATGCACAAACTTATATGCATATTTTGTGGTGTGGTCTCAGTTTGGTGGTCGCAGGTTGTAACAGTGGCACTCCTTGCATTTGACATCAAATAGTGAATTCTGTGACATAGTTTAAGAAGTTTGATATTGTAGTGGACAAATGAGGGGACTCTGTGTCAAAATTTGGGAGCCCTACCATGAACACTGTGCACGCTATAGGAGCTGAGACAAAAAGTGCTACAACCATCCCCGGTCTCCCCTACATCTGGTGTTTGTTCCTGCTTTGTACAGAAAACATTCAACTGCACCACCTCTCTCTGGCACATACACTGGACATGGACACATCTTTAAATAGCTGACACAACAATGACCTCTGTTTTAATGACTGTTTAAAGGTTAAAACTGCTTCAATGGCTCTGACACACATGTCTTAGTTGCAACTTTGAAGTAGGAGCAGTTCTGAATGAAATTCAGCCCGTCTGAGTTAAATGGGATATATGACTAACATTACTTTTCTTTAATGCTGATGTCATTATTTGCTTTTGAAATGAATGATTTAGCACCCATCTATCTCTCCACACACACACACACACACACACACACACACACACACACACACACACACACACACACACACACACACACACACACACACACACACAAAATTAAAAAAAAATAACATAATATTGTCTATTAGCATTCCGTAATTGTTATGTGCCATAGTGTCTGTGAGTATCTGGCAGATTTTTTATTTATTTATTTAGGCCTATTCATTTATTCATTGTCTTGTGTGAAGGATTTTCCTTCATTAGAATTATTTTTGAATAATAATAATTGTTGACTAACAGCTTTTAAATGAGACGATGAGGACAGAGAATTTCCAATACTAATACTAAGACCGCAGCAGCAACTAAACATTTATTATGCAGGCTATGTGAAGCCTACTCCCTCTACCATACAGTAAATACATTGGAAACTCATGTTGCTTTTTGCTTTCAGTGATAACCAGTAGCTTACACACAGACACAATTCTTCCACCCTGTGTGCATGGCCCTAACGTTTAAGTAGCCTAGGCTAGTTCTTTTATTTTGATATTTGCATTTCCACAGTTCAGTTAAAAAGCTGCCGTGCTTTAGTGTTGCTCTTTATCTCGTTTCCTCCTTTTCATGCTGACGAAACGGGAGTGGGATGAAACTTCCCATGAGCTCGTGGCGCAACACTTCCAGTAAGAGCTCTCCAGTCTAGACCAGGAAGACTGACAGTGGACTCACGCAGCAAACCACGGTCGCCTTCCCTCCGTATGAAAGGCGTAGCTGCGTCTGTTGGTTGTTCTTGGTGGAATTAAGCGGAATAAATCGTTTCAAATTTGAGTGTAACAAGTAAGTTGACTTCTTTGAAATTATCTGTGTATCGTTGTAATTCAAATTTGGAAGGAAATAATAAATATAGCTACTGCTGTTTATTTACTTTCAGGTCATCCCGCGGTAGGATGTTTTTTATCCTCCTCATTTTAGGGAATTGTGCGACTGTCGTAGCTCTTCCTGGTACGTACCACAACAGACATAAAGTTTTGAACTTTTACTGATCTGTTTCTCTCACTAATAGTCTCTTCTGGTAATTGTGTATTTTGCAGGAGTTCATAATGACACAGGCCCAAGTTTTGACTGTACCAACGACTACGACAGAACTATGTTTTGTCATTTTGAAGCGGAAAACTGCTCTGGGTACAGTGTGACACTGACACTGAAAGTGGAAAATGAGTGAGTTGTTTATTCAGTCAATAGCCTATGCGTTTAACTGCAGAGCCAAAAAATTAACAGTGTTAACCTACACATAGGCAGATTTTCACAAAAAATGTCAATTCAGTTGATTTTACAGTATGCTGAAAATCTGATTGTTATATCATCTGAATCAGTCTGATATGGCAATAATACATATATTTGATAAATTCAGAGCATTTTGTATTGATTTGCAGTATAATCCACAGCGTGAGTCATTGCCTTCCTGAGCAGTGTGAGAGTGGACAGTGTTGTTGCTCTATAAACATGGCACTGGTTTGGGGGGAGGAACACCAAGCAGTTGTTTGGAAAGGAGGCCAAAAAGTGCATTCAAGAATCATCAATGTCTATCAGAGCAGTAAGTTGACTTCTCAAAATTCCCAAATCTGCAGTTGATTTCCTGAATACACTGGTCCAAACCCAGACGTATTGTGAATGGGTGGAATAAAGGATGGAGGTTAGTTAAGATATCTCTTCTTACATTCTTTTCTCTGTTCCCCCACAGTAAAACCCAATACCCCAACAATCATCTCAGTGGAAGAAGTCAATGGAAACTTTGAAGTCAGGTGGAATGCAAACATTAGGGACATATATTTGTCTATGTTTAAGTCCTATGTGATGTACCATAAAAAAGGAAGCCCAGAGGAGGTATGGGTAGCCTAATATCAGAGGCACTGTTTGACACTGAGATTATTTTGAGATGTGGACATTGAATTATTTTGTTTATGTTTTGTTTGTCCACAACAGGTGTATCAGCCTGTCCAAGAGGCAGACAATGATGGATTGAAAGTCTATGACATACCTGGGCGAGGTTTGGAGCCAAGTACAACATATGTGGTCCGTGTGAAAACCTTTACTGATCGGAGTAACAAGTTCAGTGACAGAAGCGCAGGGATGGAATTCACAACCCGTAAGTGTCACGTATACAAGTTTTTTGTCACATTTTATGCAGTATAGCGTTCATTTGTATATCAGTTGTATCATGATATTAGTGTTGATATGTAACCTCAGATATTCATAGTTCAAATAAACCACAGAAAATGGCAGGATGACAGTTTATTAGTAGAAAAATGAGTCACAAAACCAAAGAGATGCAAATGATAAAACTGAATCAGGATGAACCTGTTGTATAAAAATGGATCATACTAGATACAGTTGGCCTTCATCTGTTTGTTTGTTTTTTGTTGTTTTTTGTTTTTCACTTTTCAGATCTACTCCAAAAATAACATACTTTACTATTTCGATGCTGTTGTCTTTATTAAAATACAGCCTGACCATGACTGCCATTTGAATAGTATCAATTGTTTAATCAGCTTGTCATTTTGGTTTACATAATGCACACCTGTTACCAGGCAATTATCATGTACTTCTCTCCAGTTTGTCTATGTTGTGTCATCTGTGCAGAAATTGAGTGGTTTGTGAACTTGCTTCATGTATGTTACTTCACAGCTGCTTCCCCTAATACGCTGCTCCTGGTTCTCATCATCTGCCTCAGTATTGCTGCAGTCCTCATCAGCAGTGCTATATTTGTCTCTTATGTAAAGTAAGTCATACAGATAAAACACTGATTGTTGACTATTTCTGAATTTTATGAAAGCCTTTTCCTTTAAACATCTGTGTGTGGGTTCTTTCTCTGTACATTTGATTTTAGGTTGAAGACAAAGTGGTGGGACACAGTTTCCAAAGGTCCAAATCCAAAGCTTCTTGATATGCGTCCATGTGTCCATGAGGTGAGAGTAAACCTGCGTTGGTGAAAAACAAAAACTTGCATCTTCAGATTCTTATTTCTGGTATTTTTCAGCCTTTACTGCATCCACACTTTGCAGTTAGCTACTTCTCTCTGTTGTTGTTTTCATAGAAAAACTATGCATGCCATAAATCAGATTGTGATTGCAGTCATTTAATTTCAAACAGTTTGGGTTTGTTTGGCTGCATTATATACTGATAAATCAGCTGCTGCAGCTGGTAGGCTACTAAACTGTATCTGCTGTGTTTGCTATGGCACATGGTGGTATCCAATGTGTCAACAATTTTGCAAACCACCACAGATTAAAAACCTTTGCACATATTTTAGGTAAAATCTATGGATAAAACACTTCTGTAGTTTTAAGAGTGTTTATCCTCTTGTTTTCAGTTTTTGAAGCCGGAGTCAACCATCATCTCTCCTACCTGCGTGGAGCCCCTTATTCCAGATGACAGCAAATCATGGTATGTAGGGCTGCATAAGCGCATCAAAAATACGACACGTTTCCCTTTTATTTCTTTCAGTGTCATTACTAGCTTTTAATGTGACTTGTTTCTCAATGTTCAGGTCGAAGGGGTCAGTGACCGACACCAGCGGTGGGAGTTTACAGCAAAGCAGTGGGATTAGCAGTGGCTCTTCTTGTCTCAGTTATGCAAATACAGAACCTGCTGATGTTATAGCCGGGGTTCATGATGCCCTTGGTAAAGCCTTCCCCAATATCAGCCCGATATCACCTATGACAACCAACCCGATCACAGATTCAAACAAAGACTGTCGTTTATTCTCTGCTCCCGACATTTCTTGTCGCGTCGAAGTTGATGACGTGAATTCTGGATCATCTGGGTTTAACAATATAACCTACTCCATTGTCTTTCCCAGCTCCGCACCTCAAATCGTTTTGGATAAATCTGAAACCCAGACGCAGGCTGCAATGGTGTGTGTCTCTGCTTACCATCCTAGTGAGGGCAACGTAGTGACCTGTCCTGATCAGCAGGTACCAGCTGGTCTGCTTCTTAACTTAGCATCGGAGGTTTCTACTATAATGCCATCAGACATGTCATATCAGCCGTGCAGTGCAGATTCTGGACGTTTATCCTATGCAGAAGACTCCAGTGTGCCTTCCATCTCTAGTGGAACCAACACAACCACCTTATGCGATCCCATGTCCGATGTTGAGGCTGGGTGTGTCAACTCTAACGACTGGGTCAGTGATCCCATGAAGACAAATGGAGAAAGTGGAGCGCTCACTGTATGCGATGACAATCCTTGCTATGGCCACTTGCCTACTGGCTTAAGCAGCTTTCCTCCAGTGGTGGATGACTACCAGGCATTTCAGAGTCTGGTGGGACAGCCTGATGTTTCGTTTTCAGAGGAGAGAAATGACGTGAAAGAGGAACATCTGGACAAATTTCCTGTGGGATCATTCACCAGCATCCCCTCAGTCCCTACAGGTTTCATTAACACTGTAGAGGGCCAGGCCTTCTCTGAGCTCCAAAGACCTTTTTTTCCTCTGATAGCCTCTGACCAGCCCATGACCGTAATTACAGACAGTGGCTATCAGTGTGTGTAGTGCAGGATATTTTTATTTTAAGTTTTTCCATGAGCTACTGTGTCCTGATATAGTAGGCGTGACTGAACAATTGAGGGGATGTGAACACAGTTGTAAGTGACTGAAAATCGTGTTAAAATCAATCCAGTGTTCACCTGTGAAGATCCATCCAGTAGAGGGTCTGACAAACATTTCCTGATCACGTTCATGTGAACCACCTTGACCTGGAGTTAACAGCATTTTCTCACCTGCGCTAGCATGGTGGCGATGTTTTCTTTTTCCTTTTTTCTGCTTTGATTCAAAGAAACCATACTTTTGCACCTTAGGAACAAGTTATTTGTAAATACTTTGGAACATGTCAGTGTTTTGATTTATAATGTATATTCTATTTTTTAAGAGAGAGGATTTTGAATGTGTTTTGGTTACAAATACATGAGAAGAAAACTGCTTCATGTTTCTGCTATGGTTGAACTACATGGTTCTTAGGGCATTTGCTTTTCAAACTTAGCTTTGCATGTAATCTCATGGTAGATCAATGCAGTGACAGCTGGTATAAATGGACTATTATACAACAAAAGATGAGAACATTAGTCAGATGGGATGTTACTTTTACTGCTGTGTTAACCATTTAATGGGTATAATTTATTTGTTAGCCCATCCAACCAACCTTCAATGTCTAAAGTGTCGTTTAAGTGCTGTAAGAGAAACTTTTGTTGGATTGCAGGGATGTGTTAGGTCATCCAAAAAGCCATTTCCAGTGGAGTATTACTTTTCCTGAGCTTGATTTGTTCACAAGGATCATTTCAAGACAATAGCAACAGTATTCAGTTTGGTCCTTTTTGTTGAACGTTCAAAATGAAGCATATTGAAGCAGATAGACTTCTCTGCCAAAACAGGCAGCTGACGTGTGGAGCTGGTTTGGCTCATTGTTGTGAAATTACTTCCTCATAGCTCTTCGCTGGAACTTGTGAGGCAATTCCACAGAAAGACGTGCCATCTTATCATCACACACAGGGCATGTAACTCAAAACATCCTACGTCACTATAAGAAAATGTTCATAAGTGTTTAATGTGTCTACAAAGACTTATTTTCATTATCGCATTAAAGTTGTTCGTATTATTATCCTGAGGTGTTTTTAATGAGTTTGTAATGCACATTCACTTGACTTGTGTTGTGACAGAAAGCATCTTAGACAAATGACATTGAAAGCAACTTGAACTCAAATTTCTTGGCACAGTGAGAAAATTAACTTAGATAATACTTTTAGTTTGCCTCAAGTAGCAGTTTTTTTAATGACTGTACCTTACTGTAATCACAAAATATTAAGTTGCATGTGAAAAGAACTTACAGCCTCTCTGGTAGGAACTTGTGAAATATTGCATGAAAAGACAATAAACTGTCCTTCTGTAATAATATTGTATATTGTATGTTCCTGTTAAGAATGGGGATGTGAACACAGTTAAAGGAGGATCTCCTATGTAAATAAAGGCACTGCTGCACCATGTAGAGCGTCATCTCCTCTGTCATGTACAGCATAACTCTGCTTCCACCTTGTGGTCTCACATTATTATACACATCGCACTGCTACCACAGTAGCTACATACAAAAAAAAAACTTAATCACATAATTTAAACACTGACTTTAACCTAGAAGGTGGCCCATGCCAGAATTAAATACAACCTAATATACTGTACATTTACCACATGTCTGATGTTGAAGAACTGTTAATAAGACCATATCATTGTGAATCCCCTTTGATTTACTAAAATAGATAAGTAAAATACAAACCTGTACAAGGACCTGTTCAAGTCTATCATAATCCACCCCACTCCTGCTCAGGGGAAGAACTATTTGCAGTGTTTAGTATTTCCTGTAATTGGAGGAGCCACTTAAGCAGTGAAGATGGTTATTGGAGGGACTGTCATAACTGCAAGGTCTTTGATTGGAAGAATCTAAGGGAGGAGCAAAGGTGTCCCTGAGTAACCTTTGATTTAATCTGAGCTCTTAAGAATTTTTCTCTTACTACTTCACACTCCTGTTGAGTTGGTAACGCATCTGTGGTGAACACCTCTCTGCAGACGCTCAGCATGCAGCAACCAGGACGACTGAGGCTCAGGCCGTGGCTGGAGGAGCAGATTCAGTCTGGGAGGTATCCAGGGGTCAGCTGGTTGGACCAGGTAGACCCCCTCCATTTCAGTGTAAAAAAACAACAACAACTTTGTTGTCACGGATGCATCAGAAGATATTGTAGATGATGCAATGTGTTCAATGCTATCCTATATTGTTCAATATTCTACAGACAGCACGAATCTTCCAAATCCCATGGACGCATGCTGCTCGTCATGGCTGGAGTATTGACAGAGATGCTACACTCTTCAGAAGCTGGGCCATGTACACTGGTAGGCACCACACAAATTCAGTTGTGTTTTTGCTGACTTTTTTTGTTTGTTTTTTATTTGCATTAAACCCTCTTTTTCTGTCCATCATTGCCAAAATATCGAGGCTGCTTGAAAATAAGAATTTTGTTCTTAATTTGCTTGCCTGGTTAAATAAAGGTTAAAAAAAAAAGAATAAAACAGGTGTTATAACCCCAAGCTGGTCAAGGGGGAAAGGAGAGTTACAAAAAACAAGGTGATAAATCTGAGGAGTCCGAAAATTGAGATTACCAAAAAAAAAGTATATTTCCAACCTAATTAACTTTATGTTTAGTTAACAATATTTTTCAATTTCACACGGTGTCCTGGTAGTCTGATGGGCAAGACATGTACCATGTGTTTACAACATCCCTGCCTGGTTTAGTTTTGGCCAGGGATCTGTCAGTGAGGGTTAAAACAGGTTTTACCGGATGTTTTCATAAAGAAAAAAGAGTCTCTCGTCTCAAGTATAAAGAAACATCCACAGCACATAGTATTATTACTTGAACTGACCTACAAGGAAACATGTTTATATGACTTGTCAAAATTTAAATACGTATTTTGGAAGTTATTCATCCTGATGAGTTACTGTATGTCTGCAGATACTTGGGCGAGATTTTCCCAATGAAGAGCTGACATGGTTGTATTGTTTGGTCCATGTCTCTCTAGATTTACAACATTCTTGAGAATTTTGCATATAACTTGGATCACACTAGGGGAAACTAAATAAGCCCACAAATCATTAAAATATGTCTGACAGATACTGATGGTTATCTGCAAAAAAAAAGGAGCCATCAGTTACATCTGTACCCTGCACTGAGTACAAAAGGATGAAAACAGAGTAAGGATGGAAAACAATCCATTGTTGGTCAAACCATTTGCTTTTTCGACTCACACACTGCACAGTCAAGTACAAATAATTGTGAGTAATCCTTTTAGTTTATTCCATCCATTATACAAATCTTCTGGTAGTAGGACATATTTATTTCAGTGATCTTAATCAGACCACTGATAGAGTAATCAGATAAATAACACTCACTGCATTCTCAGGATGTTGCTTCACAATACACAGAACAAGAAACATGCACATTTATTTCCAGTTCATGTGATATAATCTAATGCTGATTTAAAAAACAAAACAAAACAAAAAAAACCTGAGTTACTTTAGTTTTTTAGCCTTGTAACCAGATGTTTTGGGTACTATTTTGTTTTGTTAGAAGCTGAATTGAGTATGGATGTTGTAGGAGCAGACACACACGCAAACATGAAACCCATTACACTTTTCTGTCTTGGGAAAGTCATGGTTTGTGACTTTAGCTGCATCACATGGCCTGGGAAAGCTCCAGTTCAGTTGCTGTGAATGTGCAGGGTGATCATATTGCTGTCAAAGTTCAACAAGTGATGACTGCTCAAAAATCATAAATTAATATGCTGAGAATTATTATCATTATTATCTTTATACACAGAACATATTGAAATGATTAGTGAAGTTATTATCATATTAAAGGTGTATCTGCAACAAATGGAGATGGACATAAAACAAGTTGTTAATGACTTGGGGGCTTCTGTCAGTGTAAAATAATGCTGTCCCTGCCTCTGTGAGCTGTAATTGATCTGCAGTGATTCTTTTTAAGCTCCACTGATTTTTTTCTCTCACTCAGGCAGCTGAGAGGGCTGGCTGAGGTCCAAATCACACGGTGGTGCTAAATATGAGAAAGGATATAGAGCCCAGTGAATGAAGTCACTCAACTGTACAGCTGAAGATGGTTTTTTTTATTATTATTGTAGCAGTACAGTCAAAATGTTACAGTGATGGATTGAAAAACTACCCTATCACATTTTTTTTCCGACCTCCAGTTTGCTGCGGTGAGGTTCACTGCTGGGTGTGACTACAGGTGCAACAGAGCACACTTCTGACCACAGCCAAGCACAGTCATCAGTCATGCTGGGTGTGGTCAGAGGTCAAACACGCTTGAAATTTAAACCAAGGTGGTTAGCGATCACTCAGCAGACTGCAGGTTACTGAACTTCCTCACTGGAGGGTTATAGCCATCACTCATCTCAAAACACAAATACACAAGGAATACAAACCATGACGTTATGCAAATTATATTTATTATTTGCATTTACGTGTTGTTGTACTTGAATATATTTGGAGGTACTGTCCTGGAGATTTTGATTTTCTTCTTTTTTTTATTACAGTGTATTTATGTTCCTAATTTTTTATAGTTGAATTATTTTTGCATTTAATCAAATTATCATGTGGAAGATTTGCATGCAGGAAACCCAGAAAACTGTACAAACTATACAGAGAGTGGGAAAAAAATAAGGGTTAAAAAAAGGCACAATACAAAAAGCACACACACATACCAGTGTTTGTCTCTTTGCTTGTTCACCTCAGGACGGTATCGTCCAGGCAAGGACAAGCCAGATCCCAAGACATGGAAAGCGAATTTCCGCTGTGCCTTGAATTCTCTGCCTGACATCTGTGAACTGCGGGAGCACAGCAGGAAGAGAGGCAGCAACGCCTACAGAGTGTACAGGATGCTACCCAGCACACAAACACACAGACGCAGGAGAGGTAAAATATGCAATATGCGGATCACTTCAAAGCAAACACAATTGTTCAGACAGTATCCTCAAAAAGAGCCCGTGTGTTGACAGCGCTGTCCTGTCCTGCCCCCTTTCTCAGGACTGCGCTTCAGCAGACCCAGAGAAAAACAGTCTAGTTTAAGTGATGATACATACAGCATGCATACTTGGCAACCCACACCAACAAGACCCACTTTGGAAACCCAGAGGAGAGTGGAGCCTCCCACAGAGAACATATTTCACAGCACACAAACATATGGTGGGAGGTTTGTTGTTGCATGTTTATTCATTCAAAAATGTGTTGCTTTAGCGGCTTTGTGAGGATGATTGTTGGTCATTATTGTTGTGCAGGGATGTGGGAGGCCAAACCAGAGGACCAGGAACAGAATGAGGCTGTGTTTAAGGTATCAGGCCTTTAACTTTGTGCCTAATGACTGACTCAATGCAGTGAATCAGAGTTTGTGCACAGTGCATTTTGTGGTTTAACCGGTTTTGTCTATACTGCAGCTGATGGACCATTTAAGCAACGCTGACCTCTGGAACCAAACTGGGGAGCAGAGAAGATGGAGAGCACACACACTGTGGGATCACTGGCACTGTGAGGCACTACACACACACACACACACACACACACCATGCTACAAAAGACTGATTGAATGCATTGGGAAGAAAGTTGTGTGTTTGAGATGTGTGTTTTCTGCTGTGCAGGTGCTGGTGATGAAACCCCATTCTCTCTGCACCCAGAGAGCTACACTGATCTCTTTGGTCCAAACTACATCAAGGAACTCTCCGATTGGACCACAAATCAGCAAACACTGATGCCGTAGATGTGCACGCCACGGCTCATCCTCCCACAGTTTGTGTTTACCGCATGTTTGAATAAAGGCTGTTCTTTCTTCAGGCTTCCTTGCTAACTAACCTCCAGCTGTCTGTCTGCCGTGCTGACCGGTGTAAGAGAGAAAGAGGAGAGGGCGAGCGGACAGATATATTGCTCTGTCAGTCAGTCAGTCAGTCAGTCAGTCGACGGTCATCCTCTCTCTGCTGAGCATGAAGATCCTGTTCCAAGCCAAGCTTTAGCTCTGTCATCATCACTTGGGTTCACTATGGTTCAGTGCCTCAGACTCACTGAGCTGACACCAAGCTCACACCACAGCTATCAGAGTAAACAGATATCACTTCACTTCAGCGCAGGATCAGTTATTGCTTTAATGTTTCTTTGAGTTTAGCCAGATGTTAAGACAACAAGTGCGTAACACTGAGGCAGTGGATTTAAGCTATAAAAAGTTTATATATATACACATGTGTGTGTGTGATTTGTATACATTTGTGCCTTTGTTTTTACCAATTAAGATGTTATCCATTCAATTGTTTGTATATGTTCTAATTTTTTTGAAGTAGCCAATGGTGTAATTAGTTTTATGTGATACTGTATAACCTGTTTTTATTTTATCAAATGAATAGATTTTGTATAATTCTGCATGAACAAAATGTCCATCCAGTAAAACATCTTGTCTGGCTGATATTTATTTATTTGTATTATTATTTTATTCAACCTTTATTTAATCAGGTAATTAACCCCTTGACATCCAAGATGTCTTCCACAAGTATGAGCAGGTAAACAAACAATATTTAGGCTACACAATTATAGTTCCAATAGCACAGAACCTTCATTGCATGTTTGTGTGTGTGCACTACGTACGTTTCACACTGTGGCAGCAGAATTTGATAAAACAACGAGTTCTTTATATTATTTATATATATAAATTCATGCTGAGATGTCTATGACAGTAAGTCTAAAAGCATGTAAAAGGAGCAAATAACTACAGCCACAAAGAAAGTCTCAATCCCAGGGTCAGTTATGTGAGCTCATGAAATCTAATCTCTTTGGTCTCATTGCAAAAGCACTGCTTTTAAAGAACTGCTGACAGGTTATTACACAGCTATTCATATGCAAGATTAATTAAATTGAAGCATCACATGAAGAGCTTAAATTGTCTGATTATAACCGCCTACAACTACAAACCCTATGTTTACTCCACTTATTTGTATGTGCTGTTTTAGTGGCACACACTCAGATCCGAGGCACGGTGCACAATTACACTAATCATAGTTGTGTGTGAAGCGTCGTAGTTATTCCAGGCACAATGCCTGTTCCTGAATGTGATAAAGCTTTTAATATTTCTCTATCCAGTAACCTCTCATGATGTCTCACATATACTGTAAACTTCCACCAGCTACCCATGTAAATCACTTTTCTTTTTTATACAGTCTATGTTTCTTACACACTTAAACATGTGAAACAGTATCTCAGTCTATCAAATTATAGGATTTTGTATGTACTTTCATAGGGAAGTATTTTTGCACTGGTTCTTCAAGTGAAGTACCAGGACGTCAGGATCTGTGTATTCCTGCCAGCACTGTTGTTAGTTAAAATTTGTGCTTCTATCTACAATGAACCGTGATGTGGTGGTTTTGGCCATGAAATCATGGAGCACACAGTGGGTCAAACGTCAACAGATAACATTTATTTCTCTTTGTTTATTCTGAAAAATGCAGACAGATGAACTTCCCTCAAAGTGGGAACTACATATCAGGCAGATCCTCTGGAAAGAAAAAAATAATCAAACACTGCTCCAACCTTACCTTCCCTGCAACATTGTACAGGAAAGTAACCCAAAATACGTGACCTGAATACAAATAAACCATGGATCCATTACTTTTATGTTACGTATTTACAGTATTATGATACAAAGTCAAACTCCTGTGACAGGGAGTCTATAAGGAAACACATTTTTGAAGTCACATTCAACCAGTCCACCAACACAGCCTGCTGGTCACATAATATACTGCAATCCCATTATGTCTGAACCTGCACATACAGTACTACAGCATAGAACCCAGAGCCGAAAGAAAAACACAAACTAGTCAACACATCTGTGGATCTTTCTACACAGGATTTTACTACGGAAACATTAGATTTCTGTGACAATGTTGAACCTGATGAATCACATAATCAAATCTGTCAGTGAATGTTGGGAAAGTGGTTACCGGTGGGTTTAAGGCTGTAAATGATAATCTGGTGTTTCATGTTGCCTGGTACCAACACCAAAGTTGTCATTCTTGTATCATGAATAGTTTACAATAGCACTCGTTTAACATCGATTGACATAGACTTTTGTTCGACTTGATAATAATACAACATCACATTCTGTTGTTGAATCATGGGATGAACATGGAGAGCAAACAATCACGTGTATTAACAGATCCAGGTCTGCTGGTTTTCTCTACAGACCTTTATTATTAATTATGTTTTCAATGGAGCCTGGTTCAAAGGATCTGACTACATATGACAAATACTAAGGGACAACAGATGTACCAGGCAGTCAATGAAAAGAACAGTGAATCTAAGCTGATCACTTATTTAACTGACAATCAACATGAGCAGGCATTAAGAGCTGCACTTATTTATTCCTAACAGATGAAATGTGTATTCAAAAAATAAAAAAGGAATATCAGATTCAAAAAGGTGGGTAAACATTTGGTTTGACAAAATTACGTTGACATTACTTGGGAACATCTTTTAACACTGAGGCAATGTGATCACAAACATCACTACAAATGTGGGTCGGGCTAGGTTGAATGCAGTTTAGGAGCAATCTGCCGACTTTAACTGAATCGACATTTGAAATGTGAAAGAAACGTGAAGCTACTAGGAGCTACTAGGAGGGATAAAAAGGATTTTATGTCATCCAAGAGGTCGTGACAAGGCACAGTATGTAAACTGTCCTCGCAAAAAAAGAAAAGCAGTTACAATCAACCAAATGGGATATGATGGACCTATAGTAGATAAACTGTATCAAACTTGACCCACATTTGTGGCAGTGTTTGCATTAATAATTTGGTTACCTCCAAGTCTTAATTATTAACCTACAAGCCTTGAAAAGAAAAAAAAATGTATATAAAAATAAATCTTTGAAAGCACTAAGCTACAAATTACACTAGTAAAACAAATAATGAACATGACTTCAAAAGGCAGATTAGGAAGTCCATAGTTTATTAAAATTCTATATGGTTCATCTAAATGAATATATAAAAAAAAGTTGAAATCAATGCGAAATTCCTAAGCAAGTGAGTGTACAATGTATGGTCCAGTGTACTCTACTCATTTCAAGTTTATTACAAAACAGCAATCTTCAACCCTGAAAGGAACTCAGAGAATCATGAGTAATTTCAGAATAAAACAATGAACACATCGCTTTTTGCCTTGCTACCTGTCCTTTGATAAACCTCTGAGAATAAAGAAGGAAACTGAATGTTTCAAATCTCCACTGTGGCCCAGCCACCATGAGGTCCGTTTACAAATCAGATAATAAATACAGGCATCCAAATGGGCTACAACAGCAAATATTTTTGGAAAATATTTTCCTCATGCATTCACACAAGCATACATCTGACTGAGATTTATGAGCTTTCTAAACCCTCTTATCTACTCTTTAACAGTTACTCTTTACAGTGCAACAGTATGGCAGCAAATGGATAGCAGTGCTTTCATTAAAAAACAAAAAAACAAAAAAAAAAGGAATGGAAAATAAAAATATATACAACATTACGGAAAAGCAGTAGTTTCATCTTTTGGTCCTGCGTCCATTACAGACAGAACTGCCTTTTGAAAACGCTTCCTCATATCAACAACAGTAGTTTCCACAAGACTGTGAAGGGCTGTTAGGGAAAGAAGGGGAACAAATGTTAAGATGCCACTGACAGCCATGCAGTGCAATAACAAGTTTACCATCCAGTCTAAATCTGATGGGTTAAAGTTGGTGAGAAATTCACGCTGACATATTTTCTGCCCTGTCATTTTCCCCCCCACAAATCTGTTTGGATATTTCTGAGAAACTGTAAACTGTAGAGTGACAGGATCTGAAACTGAAAGGTGAATGTACTGTATGTGAATGGCAAAAGCAAAAGTTTAAAAATCAAGGCACGGTGCAGCAGTTATAATTTACCAGTTGAAAACCATGCTACTGCCAACTTCTCAATAAAAATAAAAAACATTCAGTGACAGCTGAGTCATTGTCACAAATAAAGTGGAAGTGACGTCACATCACAATAAGGTAATCCACGGGAAGACCCAAGTAAGTGCGTTGAGGTATTTCTCCATTTTCCTTGAAAAGGCACACAACCACAGCTTGCTGTTACATTTAAGTATGATTGGCAATTACGAGTTATGACACAGTATAGGTCGAGTCACAGTATTGAAAGGAAAGTTACAAACTTCAATATTAATGTTCTGTCTGGTCTGTTCTGTGGTAAAGTTTAAGGCAAGAGGCAAGAACATCCACCACAAGTGATATTTCTGGTCATGGTTTCTTGTTCACACTTGACTGACCAACATGTTTCCAACCTTTTATAAGTCCTCAGCTTATATACGTAGCTATTTGCACGAAATATTCCCAGAGCTGACCTTGTACGACTTAAATGAGGTAGTGATATTGATGTGGCTTAATATCAGTTCCACAAAAGGGATGAAACAGCAACTCACCTTGTTACAACTGAGAACCTTCAGACCCTCCATGCGCGTAGCCCCCTTTAGATTTCATCTGGGCCTGAACAAGATCCACCTAAAAAACATCAAGGAGGAAATGTTGGTTAACTGAAAGCTTGTTCCTGCTTCTCTGTGACTGAATATATTGAAGAGAGGATCAAAAAACCCACCGATGCCAATCCTATGCCCATGTCCCCCGAGCCTACGTGTGTGGTGTGAACAAAGTTTGTTGGCTCTCCAATCATGGAGCGATCGATCCGTCGCCGCCGTTTCTGAAAATTAGCATCAGTAATGTTAACTTTTTCCATTTTTTTCTGACCAAAGACAATATTACTAAAAACTGAAGATGGAGGTGCAGCTAAAAACTGGTTCAAACAGGGCCTAATCTTTGTTTTCTATTTACTTTCTGACACTTTTTTTGTAAGCAGTTGACCTGTGCTATAGAAAAACAAACTAACAGGTCGATGTTCATGACTTCATTTATCTCATCTGTTTGTGGTCAGACCGGCTGACTACAAGGAGGCACAATGACTAGTTGTTCAACGTCACACAGATGGAACTTATTGAATCTAAGACTGATGGGAAGACCCTGACACTTTCATTATTAATCTATAATTAACTGCAACATGTTATATCAGTTTCCACTTTTAACAAGGCAGCTATATATAAATATATATAAAAAAACAAAAAAACAGAGTGCGACCGTTTTGTCTGCAACGTTAATTTGGTACTCACAGGTTGTGGCTGCTCTGCAATGCAGCAGCTGAAGCAAACCCAGAACTCAGTCATTCTGAGGCTGAAGAAGAAGCCGCAGCAGTTTCCTTTCTCTGTTCAGACGTCTCTCTCTGTGTCTCTCTTCCTGTTCAGAGCTACCAAAGCCAGACACACAGGAAACCGATGACAGAGACTCGCCACTGGTTTCTCTGGGGTGAACCGTTGGCACGAGCACAGTTCTCCCAACAGGGCAGCACAGTCCTGGTGACACGTGGAAGATAAGGGGATAAATAAAACAAAATATCTTAAGAAAATGCTGACATATTTAGTCAAATCACCCATTATAGACGTGGTTCTCCACTACACCTACACTTTTTTTTGTTTCCTGTTAAGCAGGCACAGGATTTGAAGTCAGTGGCACCCCTTGTCTCATAGCTAATGCGTCAAATGGCAGGGACAGCAGATTTAATTCTTCTCATATATCACTTTCTGTGCTGCCTCAGCCACTTTTCTAGGATTGGTTTAATAGTTAGGCTACTTGATTCAGAATCAATGCTGTAACACCGGCATTTAGACATCCCCACTGAAAGTAAAAGGAAAACTTCAATCTAAAAAAGTATATTGTACAAATAAAAATATATTTATTCACTCTGTGGTGCCTAAAGGTCTCAGAATGGAGAACCTGGATCGATGTCATTCAGCATGTGATGCCGAGCGCAGTCACCTGCTAAAAAAGACAGGCAGTGAAACTGATCAGTATGTTTCGGTTTTCCTTTGGAGGGTCGTCTTTTTAGGTAAACAAGTGAGAATTTGATTGTAAACTCTGGCTCTCGTTTTTACTGATCAGCCAGGGTTTATACCTTTCACCACGCTGATGTAAACACTGCAGCCTTGTTGGGGATTGCATTTTAATCAACATCAGAGGGCATGATCAGGATGGAAATCAGGAGCATCATTTGACAAAATGTTTGAAATGCCTGTGCTGTTAGCTACTACATGACTGCCACGTATACTTCACTATAGGTGGACTGAGATGCCACCTTAAATATTAACCATTATGTTTCTATGTGTGCTACAGCTACACTGTATGCTGCTGAAAGGACAAAAAGAGACAATATGTACAATAGAAAAAAAACTGTGGCCACAATGTAGGTGAAGTTACATCTATGACCCATTTCATAGTTTAAAGGTAATAATTAGTAAACATCAGTGTGGTGAGATATTTCGAAATGTGTCCACAGTTGTAGCTACTAATCAAATCTATTATGTTCAATGACACACGGGCGTTTTTCAGCCATTGGCACGAGATGACAGGGGGTGGGGGTCAAATGATCTGCCAAATGCAAAGAGCTCGCTGACAAAGTAATTTCCTAATTTGCAACTGCAGCTGACGGCGACACATCGCTGACATTGAACTGTCACTGACCAGCACCGGACAGGCGAGTCGTGTTATCAGGTGGCACGGTGTAGCAGCAGCAGAGGTGCTTAAGTGTTGATCTTAATGACTGTTGAAATGCTTAAAGGATCACTTACACCGACTCTGATCTCTCGGATTAAACGAAACGTAGTCGGTTGTATTTACAAACAAATGATCGTTATGTAACTTCGCACCGCTGCGGCAAACACACATAGACACATACACTTTCACCTCACCCGGCGCGTTTCAAGACCCCCGAGCTTCGGTCAGTCGGACTCGGTAACCACCACACCGACTGGCACACCAGCGATTCAGTGCTTAATTAAAATGCCTTTACACGAGCGGCGTTTTTTGCTCGCAGTGAACAGCATTAGCATTATCCGCTGCTAGCAGAGTTAGCTCGCAGCGGCTCCGTGTTTTTTTTCCCTACTGACAGCTAGCTAGCTAGCTAGCTAACGAAGCTAACCGAGCCCGTTTCCGAAAGTGTGACTTGAATACTCAACACAATGGGATGTAACGCAAACGAACACACCCCTACTTCGATGTGTACCAACAATATAATAAACCCATTTTCGACAGTTATTGTAATTTCAAGGATTTAACTTACCGGATGGCAGCCGGCTAGCTGGAGTAAAAGCGTCCGATCGACTGAAAGCTAAAGAGTGTAAAAAAAAACAACCAGGAAGTGCTGGCGGGACTACACCAACCGACTTCCGCTCTGTTACCGTGACGACTTCCGTGTTGACCCACGTTTTCATGTAGCTCGCCGGAGACGAAGCCACACGTTGATAAAAAGTAGTATTAAATAGTCAAAATGAGGCCACTGACAGACGAAGAGACGAAAACGATGTTTGAGAAGCTGTCTAAATAGTAAGTGAAGCCAGAAGACGTTTCTATTTGGTCTGTTTTTCTGTTAATATTCTGTTTTCTTGACTGAAACGTCAAGCGTGCTTGCTCGTTAGCGTGTGTGTGAGCCTTGTGTTTCTTTTTCCCTCAACAGCATCGGTGAAAACATAAAACTTCTGGTGGACCGACCCGATGGTGCCTACTGTTTCAGGCTCCACAACGACCGTGTATATTACATGAGGTAATAAGAGGATAAGTGAGCATAACTGATGTATTAACCTGCTAATGCTTTAACATCGTTTAGCTCTCATGCACCATCGTGTTCTTGTTTTCCCACAGTGAGAAAATTCTCAAGTTGGCCACAAATTTTTCCCGGGACAAGCTCGTGTCAGTGGGAACGTGTTTTGGGAAGTTCACAAAGACCGGAAAGTTCCGCCTGCACATCACTGCTCTGGATTTTCTGGCACCGTATGCAAAGGTAAAGTGGCTCTAGGTGCATTTCACAAAGTATTTGTATATTTGCTCACAGCATTTGCAAATCGTCCTCTCTCAGCTCTGCCTGTGGGGGCTGGAGTAAGGCAACACTATTATTACCTAGTGAAGTGACAATTTTCTGTCAACTTGAATTGTCGTCTGCTACTGCAGCTGCAATCAACAATGAAATCAAAACAGCCACACTTTCCTGTCTTTAGGTGTTTTTTCTTATTTGTCCAAAGTTTGCAATCAATTGAACACATGAAAAAAGTCCTTATATTGCAGGAGCAGAAACAAGCACATGTTGGAATTTGAATGAATCATATATTTTTCTTGTTTAAAAAAATCCCTGCTGTGTGCTACATACAATTTCTACTGATTTTCCACTTTCATGTGGTCCCACTGATGGACAGTTCACCTGCTAGATTGCTGTGACAGACACACATGTGCACACATAGCAAAGTCAGGTGTACCTTTGTCAACATAAACCCAGAAATCCCTCTATGTATTGAATTGTTAATAGTCAAAGTAAGAAGATCTGGACCAGGTTGTCCACTTTGTTGTGAATGTGTGTGTATATTTGTCAGGCTCCCCTGGGTGACTGCTTTCAGTTAGCAAAAATGTTAGGTCAACTCATGCATGCATATGAATAACATGGAGCTTCATGTCTGCAGTTCAAGGTGTGGGTGAAGCCTGGAGCAGAGCAGTCTTTCCTCTATGGAAATCACGTGCTGAAGTCTGGGCTGGGGAGAATCACTGAGAATACTATGCAGTACCAGGGAGTTGTGGTCTACTCCATGTCCGACATGCCGCTGGTAAGTCTTGTAACTAAGATACTGGCTGCTCGTATCCTCTGCCAAACAGTTATTGTAGTCCACCAGTGGGGTATGTGAAACAGCTGTATCTTATTCCTCAGGGTTTCGGAGTGGCAGCCAAGACTACACAGGAGTGCCGGCGAGTGGACCCCATGTCCATTGTCGTGTTCCACCAGGCTGATGTGGGGGAGTTCATTAGGAATGAGGACACATTAACATAAAAACCTGCGTCAACAACTGGACTGTTAACCACACCTGTTTCTTTCACCGCTCTCTTATCCAGTAAGAGTCAGTGAAATTCACAACAAAAACAGCTGCAGTTTTGGAGCTGATAGGATCTCAGTACCTGGTTTAAGTGGAACCTGAATGTTGTTACAACTGGTGCATATTTCCAAACCAGCCTAGGGACAGAAACAAAGACCTGCATTGATTCACCTTGGATACAGGATTTGTCACTTGATATTCCACTTTTGTCAAAATGATGTAGAATGTTTTTGACCATCTCTTGTAAATGTAATTTTTCAAATAAATCCATAATGTCTTTGTATTTATATCTATTTTGGTCAGTATGCTTCTGAAGCGAGGGCTCTGGTGAAGAATTCATATACTATATAAGACACCAGTTGAATAACATATCTTGACACTCTTGCAGCTTTTAAAATGAAGACAAAGACACTCATTGTACAAGTTGAACCGCTGAAAATTTAATAAACTAGAAATTGATGAACTCAAATTTTTAACAATTATTTCAAACATTAGCGTTGAGAACAAGGAAAAAAGATTGAACCGTGCTGAATCAGTCGTCTTGGAACTTTCACACAATGTTTGACTTCTTGAGGGTCCTCCATCTGTCCTTGAGGTTGACGTTTGTTCGCTCTTTGAAGTTGTAATTTGCCTTTATCTTACCCCAGTTCCCCTCACCAAATTTTTTGACGCCTTCTATCAACTTCTGTGTCTCACTCTCGGTCCATTTCTGAAACAACACAACGGGAACACATGTTCTCTTGCTGCTGTGGCACAAAGGATGCTTTTCACATCAATCTTAGCTGGATACTGATACCCGTACACAATACTTCACAACAGATTCCTCAGAGAATTACAAATATTTACCTTCCTCCTCTGGCCTGAAGTTGAAGTGCTGGTTTCGTGCGATCCTATGGGGAAAAAAAAAAAAGATCATCAATGCATGAACAACAATTCCCAACTGGATTCGGACTGAAGCAGATGTCTGATGAAATGTTACCACTGGTTTTTCTGGCGCTGAAATACGACTCTTCATCACTCCATCTTTCCTTGCTCTCCTTTGCATTTTTGACCATTTTTTTCCTGCAAACAAGATCAGTTTAATATAATGTTTGGCACTCTTATTCATAATGTCAATTAAAGATTACTCAAAAAAAAACTACAGCCTAAATAATTTCAATGCTCTTATTCAACAGGGAATAGGAGGAATTTTGGGGTGTCTGGGTGGGTTTAGTTTAAAGGGACAACGAGTAGTTTCTATTTGGTTATAAAAACGTCTACACTTGTTAATGGCTCCATTTTTGATGAATATATTGTTTTGTCTCTATCGTTATTTTGTTATTTTAATTAGTGGTGGAAACGCTGGGCGAGCCGACCAGTGTTTCCTTACTATGCTGCCCGGCGGGTCATGAGAATAACGCTGCCGAATCGCCGTTTATGGTCGGAACTAGGACAGTATGTGATCGTCTTCGAACCTCCGACTTTCATTGTTGATGAATGAAAACATTCTTGGCAAGACGTCCGTCTTGAGAAGAATTTCACCTTGCACGCGGAGGCTCATCATGGTAAATGTAGTATGAGAACACTTCGCTTTCCAAAACTCCTCGTTGTCCCTTTAATAGTCAAGTCATGAAAATAAGTAGCTTTTTGGCAGGTGAACAAGGGCAAATTAATCAATCCTCTGCCACTCACAACAGTGTCACAATCCATTTTAAGCAAAAGCTGCTGGTGTAATCTTCACTAACCATTTTGAACGAGAGCTGTCTGTGTCTTGAGGAGAGTCCCTGTGTGGAGTTGAACTTGTCTGAGGAACTGGGTGAGGTGAGGACAGTTTAGGAGAGGTGTCCAATGAGGAATCCAGGATTTGGATGCCATCTTCACTCCCTGATTTGCTGCACAAATAAGGTTTGCCAAATGCGGTCAATGCATAAGTCATTTACCAACATACTAACAAGATAAATAGAGCTGTGTTGAGACTTGCCCGCTGAGACGATCGCTGGCTGTTTGTTTACGGGTTTTCACCGCTGGGGTCCTGGGGGTGGCCAGGGAATTCTGTGGGTCTTCGTCACTGTCTGATGACAGTTGTCTTGACCTTCTTCTGAATGAAGAGTAGAGTCAAGTCAATTATTATCCAGAAAGGGAGAGCAGTGTTTTGACTAGATGATGTAAAATAAAAATCAAATGCAAACCACAGTGAATTAAATAAACAAAACAACATTGAGGGTTTAAGGAGCCTAGTTTAGACTTTAGTATATTTAGATTTACCTGGTGAGTGAGGCGTTGAGCTGGTTTTGACGTTCTCCCACATTAGTTTTCTTTATGACCACAGGGCCAGGTGCTTCCCCCTCGCTGTCTGAGGACAAACTAGGTGAAGCTCTGCATGACAAAAGAGTGTTTTTTTTTTTTTTTAGAGCAAAACAGTGTTTGAGGAATACACAACCACAAGTAATCTATTTATAATCACATATACAAGGGCAGATGTAAAAAAAAATAATTCCGTCTAGGTTAGCACATACTTACTAAAATTAAGTAATCTGATGATAATGACAGTGATTTCTGAAAAATACGTTCCTGTAAAATTCACTGCTTGTGCACCCGTTACTCTGTTTTTATGGACTGTACTTACCATGACAAAATATGTATACATTCCTTGATTTGTTATTTGCTTCAGAATTAGTATCATTTGGATGGTTTAAGGAGCCTAGTTTAGACTTTAGTACGCCTGTGAATATTCTCATTTGTCCAGGTCATAGTTATCTCAAGGAAATTTAAATCGACCGCTACTGGACTTGGTTACTTGTCTAGGAAGACGTTTCACCTCTCATCCAAGAGGCTTCATCAGTTCATGTTCGCATCTGACCAGGCTAGATAGACTTTAGTATATTTAGATTTACCTGGTGCGTGAGATGTTGAGCTGGTTTTGACGTTCTCCCACATTAGTTTTCTTGATGTCCACAGGGCCAGGTGCCTCCCCCTCGCTGTCTGAGGACAAACTAGGTGAAGCTCTGCATGACAAAAGAGTATTGTTGTTTTTTTAGAGCAAAACAGTGTTTGAGGAATACACAACCACAAGTAATCTATTTATAATCACATATACAAGGGCAGATGCAACAATAATTCCGTCTAGGTTAGCACATATTTTATGTTATATCACTAAAATTAGGTGATCTGATGATAATGACAGTGATTTCTGAAAATACGTTCCTGTAAAATTCACTGCTTGACTTTAGTACGCCTGTGAATATTCTCATTTGTTCAGGTCATAGTTATCTCAAGGAAATTTAAATCGAACGCAACTGGACTTGGTTATTTATCTAGGAAGACGTTTCATTCACCTCTCATCCAAGAGGCTTCATCAGTTCATGTTCGCATCTGACCAGCTTAGATAGACTTTAATATATTGAGATTTACCTGGTGCGTGAGATGTTGAGCTGGTTTTGACGTTCTCCCACATTAGTTTTCTTGATGTCCACAGGGCCAGGTGCCTCCCCCTCGCTGTGTGAGGACAAACTAGGTGAAGCTCTGCATGACAAAAGAGTATTGTTGTTTTTTTAGAGCAAAACAGTGTTTGAGGAATACACAACCACAAGTAATCTATTTATAATCACATATACAAGGGCAGATGCAACAATAATTCCGTCTAGGTTAGCACATATTTTATGTTATATCACTAAAATTAGGTGATCTGATGATAATGACAGTGATTTCTGAAAATACGTTCCTGTAAAATTCACTGCTTGACTTTAGTACGCCTGTGAATATTCTCATTTGTTCAGGTCATAGTTATCTCAAGGAAATTTAAATCGAACGCAACTGGACTTGGTTACTTGTCTAGGAAGACGTTTCACCTCTCATCCAAGAGGCTTCATCAGTTCATGTTCGCATCTGACCAGCTTAGATAGACTTTAATATATTTAGATTTACCTGGTGCGTGAGATGTTGAGCTGGTTTTGCCGTTCTCCCACATTAGTTTTCTTTATGACCACAGGGCCAGGTGCTTCCCCCTCGCTGTCTGAGGACAAACTAGGTGAAGCTCTGCATGACAAAAGAGTGTTTTTTTTTTCTTTTAGAGCAAAACAGTGTTTGAGGAATACACAACCACAAGTGATCTATTTATAATCACATATACAAGGGCAGATGTGTGTGTGCACCCATTACTCTGTTTTTATGAACTGGACTCACCATGACAAAATATGTATAAATTCCTTGATTTGTTATTTGCTTCAGAATTAGTATCATTTGGATGGATGCACATGTTATTGTAATATGTGGGGACATATGGGGGCTTGATTTGTAATTGTATCATGCTCAGACAGCTCTGCAGCGCATGAGTGTCTCCAAGACACTGTCTGCTCGATTACATCTTGAGACACCACTAGAGTCAAAACCGTCACCTCAACTTATTATGAGAATAAAAAGGAGGCCTGTATGATGGAGACAGAGAGCCTCCAGTCCAGGTAGTGACAACTGTGAAGTCTTGACTAATATACATATTTGATTGCCATTTGACTGATCGGAGCAATTCCCTAAAATAACAATCTTTCTTAAGGTCTAAGTCCATTTAATTATTTACCTGCGGGATCTTTTGCTGGTTCGTCTGCGGAGCGTCCGTGAGGGCAGAGCAACCTCAGTGTCTGTTAAATAAAGACTCTGCGAGCCGTCAGACACAGCCAGTGGCTGTGGCAGCTCTTCGGCCCCCAATTCTGTCTCTTGCTCCTGAGAGAGTGAGCTTGTCTGGCTGTCTGGCTCAACCACAAGTTGTGCCACGGTGTAAAGCCGCCGCTTCTTTGGCACTGAATGTGTCTTTGAAAGTGAACCCGCCTGTGTTTCAGGAACAGTGTCTGTGTGTGGTGTTTGTTCTGCTGGGGAGGCCTCCATTGGACTGCCCGATTCTCTCTGAAACAGCCCGTTATGTTCAGGGCTCTTCTCGGGAGAAGGAGAGAGGTGCAAGGACAGGTGCTCTTTTCTTGCTTGCTCCTCCCTCTCCACCTCCTCTTCCAGCTGAGAAAATGTTCTCCCCTTAGAATCTGCAGCCAGAGCCTTGAAGACTTCCGCCAGCCTTGACCTTGGGATGACTGCATGTTTGCTGGAAGAATAAATAGAGAGAAAAAAGAGATTGAATAGAGTGATTAGACCAAAAATTAATCTCACAGTAGAGGCAGTATAGGCCATTAGAAATTATGTGAATTAATTCAGTATTTTATCGGTAATGATGAGCCTCTTTGAAATGTAGTGAAGTCAATTGAGAAGTAGAGCGTGCCTACCATGGTACAAATGACATGTTGATCATTTGTGGACTTATGACGACAGATTGCCCTTGCTGGTCAGATCCAGTTGCAATGCCACTTTGCTCAATAAGCTTTTTGTTGATCAGCTCGGTTGCAGCCTTAGAGACAGATACAAACCAAAAACATTAAAAAACTAAGCATGAAGTTACAGTATCTACTTGACAGATAGCTTAATAGTGTGTAGCTTTAACACCACATCTTTGATTAAAAATCCTTTGAGTTATTGAATTATATATTAATTAGTTATCAGTCTCATGTCAGAAGCCATTCTATGGATCTCCTGTTTCTACTTAAAAACAACACAAGAAAATGTGATAACTGATAATCATTAAAAAGTTACAAAATTACTCTGAGGTACTTCTGTTGCCTGTTTCTCTTGGTTTTGACTTTGCTTATAAAAATAAGAGATAGCACATGTAGACAAACATGGCCAAAACAACAAGATGGCAAAAGCTATGGCCAAGAGAGAGTTGAGAGTTGTATTTCATGACAGGGAGACTCTAGATTGTGTGTTTCTGACAGGAGGATTGTTCGAATTTGTTTCCTATTATTCTGATAGTTTGACAATGGTAAGGATAATCAAGTGTCCTTACAATTAACTCCTTTAAGGCTTTGTGTCTGATGTCAGACCGGATATGTCCGATACAAGAGTCATATCTGGATTGGCTGAACAAACATCAAGGTCATCACATGCAGGGCTTTCATTGTCAAAGATTTAACGGGATTCAGGATTGGTTGATCAAAGTTTTTAAACATGTAACCATCTTTGACCACTTAAATTCAAAATACATCATAAAACATTGAAAAGGCTAATGAAAAAATAAATAAACGTTTCAATTCAATGAGCCCTTTTCTTATGCTGAATTTGTTGAAACATACCTTCTGCAAAAAGGGAACCCTGAAATCGCAGAATTTCTTGCAAAGAGTCAACATTTCTTCCTTGAACTGCTGGAAGTCCATTCCTTCGATGAGTTCATGCTGTTTGCTCTTCTTGCTGATGAGACCCATGTATATAGCTTTCTAAGACAGATAGAAAACAAGCACATGATTAAACATTAGTCAACATTCAAGTCAACATTGTGCTAAAAAATAAAAACAGCAAACTTAACATGAAGACCTTCTAGCTCATCTGGCAACATATCTAACGCAATTACACAATTTTAGATATGTCTTGTTATATTATTGTACACAAAGAACTAATAGCTGCCAACCTAAGTAGATACTCAATTTAGAGTTTAAAAAAGTGAAATGAATGAGTGGGGCATTCAAAAAAATATGCCCATTAAGGTACAACAGACATCATTTCAGCTAACAATATAAACTGCAGCTTTTCTGTAACAATGCAAAGACAGCATGATTAATGGAAATGTATGAATGAGTGTATGAATGCATGCTACAGAGAGTGGCTGTTATCTGCAGATTTAATTCACTGCTGAGTGAACATTACCGAACTCACCTTGCCAATCATTGGTTTAGGAAAGTGTTTGATCAATAGTCCCTTTGCCTTGTCAAATTCATTGTTCTTAATTAAGACTTGCACCATCTAAAGACAGACAAAAACACTCCTTATTAAATTTAATCTCATTAAACTTTGTGAAAGCAACCACACACAAATACAGGAGCACACACATACACACACACACACACACACACACACAACTGCTGCAGCACTTACGTCAAATTGACCCTTTGTCAAGGCCCCGCCCCCCACGGTTACTGTTGCTAGGTTGGACAAACAATGGTCACGGAAGGGTTAACTCCCATTGGAAACCATTGAAAATTAGGCAGATTTAAATTGCTTGTAAGGAAAATTTGAATTAACTTATACATCAGAAAAATAGTGTCCATGATAGAGGACAGACGTGGCTCAATAGCGATTGAACGGGCATTACCTGACTTTTCCGAAAAATGGGGAAAAATCATTGTTTTGGTCACTCACTAGCTAGTAGCTAACGACGCTAGCTAACGTTAGCTACAAGCTAATCTCCGCCGATCTCCCGTTTCTCCTCGTAAAACTTCACAAAGTTCAAAAGACATTAGTAGCGGTAATGTTACGTTTGCTAGATAATTTTGAAGGTATTAGATCTTCTCTGTCTGTGAACACGACCAGAGAGTGGACTGGAGGATGAATGAGCTTCAATAGCACAAAGTACAGCCAGGGAAAAACAGGCTCACTTCTCATGAGGACTGCACACAACAACAACAAACAAACCTATGCAATTAACCCCTGACCTATGCCTACAGCTCCCCCTAGTGGACCACCCCCAAACCCTATTATTAAGCTCAACCATAGACTGTAAAAAGAATGGACGTAGCGTCCGTGACGTCACCCATTGGTTTTGGGGAGTCGTTTTTTTTAATATGGCGGCCTGAACAGCGCCATGTTGGATTGGCCGGCCGAGAGCCCGCCCACTGGCCTCGAAGCAGCCTGTCTCCGGAGCTGCTCGGACCTGTCACTCAACGTTTCCGCGCCCTAATTGGCCAGAATTTTAACCTAATAACAGTAAAACGGTAGAGTTAAAAAAAAATTCACCCCCCTCAGAGTGTGTGTGGGGGTAGAAACTATCGATTGAGACGAAAAAACGTTCTGACACCAGGCTTTTAAAGCAGAACTATGCAGGATTTGGGCTGTAATTATTGTGGCTCAGAGTCACTGTGATGGTAGAGCGACCTGTTATGAGGTGAATGGGGTCTAGGCCAATGCGCTCACCCCCCCCACTGGCTGAAAACCGCACTTGCAAGATCAGTCGTCCGTCTCGGTGTTACAAATCTCGTCAATGGATAGAAGTATCGCGAGAAACTGCTTTACGGCAGTACGAGATAAGAACGCATATGACGTCATGCATGTCACGAATCGTGATTGGTTTGAGTTCGGAAAGTCGGAGGAAACCATGGAAACATGAAATGTTTACTGATGAAGTTCAGCTTGTGGCTAACAGGGAGCTAATGCTAACACAGATACACACACCATGGGTCTTTTATAAGATAATGTAATACATCATGACACACACACACACACCTTCGCGTTTTGGAACCTTTATTCCTGTGTGTGTATGTCTGTGTCTTTGTGCCTGTGTGTGGCTGTATTAGCGTTAGCGCCGTGTTAGCATTAGCTCCGTGTTAGCATAGCGTTAGCTCGGTGTTAGCATTAGCTCCGTGTTAGCATTAGCGCCGTGTTAGCGTTAGCTCGGTGTTAGCAGGGCTTAGCAAACAGCAGTAAACACAAGCACGTGTAGGGGGGGTGGAGGAGGTGGCGGCGGCGAGTTTTTTTTTTTTTTTTTACGACAGTGACATGTGCCTACCAGAACTGTGGGGGAGCTCCGGAGAGGGAAAAAAAGAGAAACCAACGAAGGAGCGAGCTATTTCCGGCCGAGCTGCATAGTTCTGCTTTAACATGTTTACTGAGGATGTAAAGTCGGCGATTTTAACATGGGGGTCTATGGGGAATGCTCCCTTCTGACACCAGCCCCCAGAGGAATTCGAGGGGATTGCAGTTTTTTGAACGCGGAAGTGAGCTTCACTTCTCAGACCGACAACTGCCCCCTTGAGCTCAACTAACAGAAATACAGTACACATGGGCCAAGTAGCCTATGTTTATTGATGTCTTAGGTTTGGGGAATGGGATAAAAATGACTCCAGGAATACGTTCCAGATATCGTGAGTTGCTATTGCAGGAACCCCAGGTACATTTTAACCATATTGAAAAATTATTAAGTAGTTTTTGCCAAAAAAAATTGCTGTCTACCTATCTCGTTTCATAGGGTTTCATTCCAGGGTTGTCCAACCTTAGAATGTTGTGCAACATGGGACATGGGGAGAAGCGCTCTGATTGGTGGATCAGCAGACCAATCAGAAGGCCAACAAAGGGTCAATTGTGTTTATGGAGAAACAGCTGAACATTTGTGAAGAACAAAAAGACTTCTTACCATCTCCTTAATTGAAGAACGTGCATCATTGAGATCCTCCTGTGAGACACTGCATTTCATGGCAAGACTGTCCAGGAGCATCAAGGCCGATTCCAGAGGAGTTATTGAGTGGTCAGACTCAAACAAATAGTCTGTAGGGAAAGAGAAAAAATATATATCCACTAGAAATCATTAGATCACAGTGTGCAGGTAGAACTGGATATTTGCTCACCTGTACATTTCAGGAGATGTCTTGCATTGGATTTTGTACATGCAATGGGCTTTATGCACAGCTCCACTACTTCCTGAAATAAGCCAGCTCCTTTATTTCCTGTCTTGCATTATTGGACCAACTGATTAATCCAGGTGTGCCTGACCATTATTGTGAGGTCAGACACACCTGGATTAATCAGTTGGTCCAATAATGTAAGACATGAAATAAAGGAGCTGGCTTATTTCAGGAAGTAGTTGAGCTGTGCATAAAGCCCATTACACATTTTGTGTAACTAAACAATACTGTGCTAAAATCTCCTTCTGATCATGGCATTACTGTGTATTCTGAACCAAACTGCTAAATGAATGTGAATGGGCTCTATGCACAGCTCCACCACTTCCTGAATTTAAGGCAGGTCTTTCATTTCCTGTCTTACATTATTGGACAAACTGATTAATCCAGGTGTGTCTGACCATTGTGACTACTCAGACACACCTGGATTAATCAGTTTGTCCAATAATGTAAGACAGGAAATGAAGGACCTGCCTTAAATTCAGGAAGTGGTGGAGCTGTGCATAGAGCCCATAGTATATGCACATTTAAACAGGTAACCATGTAAAGATAAAACTCACACACAATATTGCACTTTGACATGAGCTGTATCTGAATGTTTTCTACTAGGCACAGATTTTTTTTTAATGGCATACAGAGAGCCAAATTAAACTCCCAAACACATTGTTGTTGACTAAGAGTTACTGAGCTGATGTCTGACAGTAAGTGAATCAATATTGGTCTCACCAAGTCTTTCGCCATCATATATCCTGGACAGGAAGTGCAATATTCCAATCTTTGTTGGCAGGGTATCAGTGGACTCATAAGGTCGATCCAAGACACCTATAACAAGACAGTGAACAAATTAATTATCATTAATATACACAAGTCCACCACATACAGAGGTTTACTGATCCTGCATACAACAGTGCCACTATTTGAGTTTCCTTGAGACTTTTTATGGTTAAGGACTAATGCACATTGACAATTATAACCTTACTTCAATGGTATGTGTTAGGGAAAAATTGTGAGGTGATGCAGGAAGAAGAAGAAATATCGAAGTTCTGGATGTCTTGTACTGAACAAGTTTATTGGGGCTTGATCAAAGAGAACAGAAAGGGATTGACACAACGTGAGTGCATGATACCACCTCACTTCTGAGAGGCCAGACCACGAGTTCAGATGGCATGTTCCTGGGAGAGAGGGCAGGGCAGATAACTGTCTCTAGCAGTAAGTTATATCTCGGAGAGGGGCATCTAATTCTCAGCATTCAACTATAAGCACAGATAGACAAGACTGCATAGGACATTCAATGTCTTCTCTAACAGTGTGCAATAGACTGCATCAACTGTGCAACTTGGTGTTTGACCTACAATTAGGATGAAATGTCCCTTTTAAGGTGCAGCTTGTTGTGTCGTGTCGCAGGTGCAATACACAAATATCACCACACCATCACTCAGATCCCCATTAATAAAGCGCAACCACGACGCTTCATCCCGCTTACTTTTGATTTGTCTTCTGACAACTTATAACAACTTAGCTAGATGTTTGCTAACCTACGACGTGCTACCCCCCAACAAGAATAATAACAACTGTCGGTGGTAACACACGTGCACAATTCAAATAGGTGAGTGGGGCTTTTTTTTGAGAGAGTAAACAAAACAATCCTGTGACGACAAAGTTGTGTGGACAGACACAGCCACTGACAACAATTGCAGCTTGGGCGCGCAACAGCAGACACATGCCAGTCATTGACTTACTGTTGAGTACACGTCGGAGGGCACAGAAGTCCGCAGCCTGCCCGTTTTCATATGACTCTAAAGCCAGAAACAGATAATAGTCCACTACCCAGCGGTTGGCGATACTCTCGACACCGCTTTGTTGGCCGTGTATAGTTTCCTTTGCCGCCATATTCAGACGATTTCAACGGAAGCTGGGAAGGACCGAAGGTGTAAAAGAGGAGCTGGCGTCACTTGGTGGAGGCGGGCAGTGTGGTGGTGAAATGGGTTCTTCTCCCCCCGAGTAAAATCTCTCAGGCAGCACTATCACAGTTATAGTATGGCGACGCCTCAAACCAGGCAAAAGCGCTGGATATATATGAAGGATCAGATAGGACCGAGGATGAATTGTTTTTTGTTGTTGTTGTTTTTTACAAGTGAAATGACATCGGTACTTGGAGAGCGCAGACAGCGCGCTGCCTGAGAGTCTGAGTTTAGGGACAAAATAATATAAGGATGAGCTTGTTTCTCTCATACCGGAAGAATTCAAGGTTGATGAGAAATAGCCATGGATTTATTACATCCATGGAAATAGCCTAGTTATGTATGGTGCTGTTATAAAAACCAGAAGGGATTTATAAGTTTGTTTATTCGTCTTTGTTTCTCAGTATCTCAACAAATGTTATCAAGGAGTTGGCTAACATAACGTTGTATGATCATATTTGGAGGAACAAACTTCAAGATGTGATTAGACTGAGTAGAGAAGAGGGTGGTCTTAAGATCTTGAATTTCACAGCTTTGAATAGTAGAAACTTTGAAAACATTTCCCTTCCTAACTAACAAAGTACATTTGTGCATTTTTGTAACTTTGTCTTTTTTTATTTGAGAAATGTCTCGTATTCATTCAGATTTTTTGATTACATTTATCTATAAAATGGTTTCATGTGCTCTTTGTCCTAATTTTAATGTTTTATGTTATCTTCATTCAGTATTAAAGAATAAAAGAAATATTGACACCTACTGGACAGAATAGGGCATCTTTGGACATGTACAATCAAGTTAAATAACTGCACATAAAAATCACAATTTGAATCACAGTATAACAACATGAATTGAAAAATGTGCAAAAATATATATATATATTTTTTGTAAAGACAGGCTTATATAAATACATGAAGAAATAATAGGGGTAGGTTTCCACTGTTCTGTTTGTTTTTTAAAGCTTTTTACACTTTTTGTTCAATTGCCACAGCCAGCTCAGAACGCTTTCATATTCCTGTAATGTCCCTTTATGTTTTCATTCCCGGTGTTAAATTTGTTTGTTTGTATTCTCGTGGGATTTTTGTGATATTCCATGCAAACAGCATTGATCACGTGTCTGTTTGTTCAACCACTGATTTGCTTGGAGGTGCATCAGAAAGCACACAAATGTTTTCACTTCTCCTTACTAGATGTTATTTATATTTTCTACTTTTCAAATAATCTCTACCACATGTTTATCCCAATTTCAAGTGAGGCAAACACCCAACCCATCCAACTTCAATGACTTCCGACTGTGATCTTGAGCATGTTCAGTACGAAAGAATTAACACACATTGTTAGGAAACAAATCTTGGGAATAGAGAGAAAGAAATTGTATATCATGGACCATCAATCAAGGGATGACTTTAATTTAATCAAGTTTATTATGCAAAAGAATGACATTTAAAGATAGAAGACATTATAAGATTATGACACATTAATAAAAAAAAAAAACTTGAGTAAAACATTCCATTTATATATTGTTAATAGTAACCTTTATACTTTTTTTTATAAAGCTGAAGGACTTGTTCTTGAAGTAACTTTCTCTCGGAGTAAGAAATAAAACCTTTCTCAACTTTTCATGGCAATGTTATTGATAAATCTGTGATTAAACATCCAGCCTGTTAAGAATCACTACTATACATCACAAAATGCTCTTTACCCTAGATTTTCTGCACAAATCTCTAACTAGTGTGAGAAAAACCTTTGACAGAATAGTGTTTGTGTTGGTTTACACAGTTTCACACAGCATACATTTCCCTCTCCATGGTGATTGTTGTTTGTCTTGAACATACAGCAGAGTGGAGATAGGCATCGGCTCAAAAACACATTTAACAGCATAACCCTTTAAAAATAATCATTTACTGATTCTATTGCTGAATGTAAAACCACATACCCTGTGACAGGACCCCAGCTTAAGACATTATGATTACAGCATCTGAGTTTGGTCATGAAACAGGACAACCAACCAAGCTTGGCCCTATTTTTACCCAATCAATACAGAATATTTGTCAATCCACAATTAGCTCTGATGTTCTGCTACAAATACAATTCACCAAGTTTAGCCGTATTCTTTGTCCACTGTTACCTCAAGTCCTGCTTCAGTTATTTACTTGTATTCTAATAGAAATTTAGTGTTTATTGGACTCTAGGCCTCTTACTGGCTCTAGATGTATAGTAATGTTAGAACTAATAGTTGCAACTATTTTTTAACAACAGCTTCTGCTTGGTCAACCAAGTCGACCTATTTGACCCTATTTGTGCATCTCTCAAACTAAAATGGTACAAATTTCCCTGTTTTACAATACACTCTGTCTTATGCTTATGATCTTTAAGGACATGCCCTGTGTTTGGCTGAATTTGACTTGTTTTCACTTTGATACTCACACATCAGAAAGTACATTGAGCATGTCAGGAGAAGGGACAACATAAATATGACATTGTTGAATAGGAAAGTGATATTCTCCCAACATTTACCCAGAAAACTGTTGCTGAGGTGATGTAGGCAAGCAGATTAAAATTAGAAATAAGAGGCCAGCATTAATAAAAAAAAAAAACAATCCCCTGATATCAGATAGCTTTCAGTGCTGTGTCCCTTAGTCCCAAAATAGATAAGTTGTACATTCTATAGACAATATATGTCTTAAAACACCCTGGCCACAGAACGTCAGATATCATCATGTAGTGTAAACAGTGGAGACAGAGACCCTTCTCCTGACAACCACAGATGAGAACAAACAGCAGTATATTGTCCAACACGCCATAAAAATTAGACTTTGAGAATCTAGATTTGACAACACTGACAGCCTATCAGTCTGGACTTCCATTTAAACCTTGAATTCTTGATTCAAAAAGCCACATTCATCCAGTGCAAACAGGCCCGTTACTTATGCAGAGTAAAAATAGGAGACACAGTTGTCACAATGTGAGAAAACACTTTCATTAATATGGCAATAATGACAAAATCTTTCAAGATAATAAATTCACTTGACGGAATGATTTTAAAAGGCATGGATAAGTGTTCTAATAACACTGGGAAAGTATCTGCTACTGTGCTGCCACTGGATGTTACAGGCCTGACATTTCTGGAGTGAAGTAGGTAAGGCCTCGCAAGCATTTGCTGAGCTCCCCGAGACTTTGTTCAGTATTAAAGCTTGTATAATGAGTGCACTACCTCAGCCTCTTTCAGCAAAGAAGATCCTTTATAATTCTACAGGCTGGCTGCACAACAGAGCTTGGCTCTGCAGACCAGAATGAGCTCACAATGAGCCAGAGGAGGTTGTACTAGTATTTTCAATTCTCCTTTTCAAAGGCGATACCGAGTTGCACCACGTGGTGGCCAAGGAGCATGCAAAGCCACTATGTCTGAGACTTGGCTCTGTCTCAACGGGTTTTGTAAGGTTGTTTTTCAGGGTTTAAATGCTGTGAAGTCTTATCCAACTGCTCTTGCCCAAGGATTCCTACTATACACAGACGTAGCCTCCAATTTTTCAAATACAGAAAACTTCATGAGTAAAACAATTCAAACTTAATAACATTCTGTCTTTTCAGCAGCTTAAGTTGCTCAACCTGAATCCCTTCATTTTGAAAATGCAGGGAGGCTCATCAGTGGAGGGTCACCAATCAGTAGAAGAGAAAGAGATGTGGAGCAGCCTGCAGGAGTGGTGGAATAGAAAGTTTATGAACACAGACATCATGACTAATAAAAACAGATTTTTTTCCCCCCCAAAAAAGATTTAGAATAACAGTAGTCATCTCCAGTGAGTCATTTATGATCAATTGTTGAGGAGTGGTTTCTGTGATGAAAATTGAAGAAGCTTCAGCAGTTTAAAAAAAAGGAACTGAATGGATTCATACTGGCTTGAGTAATGTTAAGAAGGGGCAATTTCAACCCCAGGCAGAAAAAAACATGACAAAGGAGATGAACTGATAGGAAAAGCCACTCAGTCCTCTTGAATAAGAATGAGGCTTGTGTTCACAGTAGCCTGTTCATTCATTTGAACATACTAAAAGCCTCATTTTCTGGCTGAGACGCTGACTGATTGAGCTGTCATACATGCAAATCAAGGTGGCGCAGTTTTATTTCTGATGTCCACTGCGCTCTGGATCCAGGCTTGTTCTCAAGTGCCATGTAAGTAGTGCATGTCATTGACTGCGTTTCCCTTGTCCGGGTCCAACAGAGCAGTTTCAAGCATTTTCCCATTTAGATTCACGTCGGGTTCCAGCAATGGTAAAAGATATGTTGCTGATCTCAAAAAATTCAAACACTAATCTCGAATCTCATGTGCGTAGCAGAGAAAACAAACTGCTGGGGTTGTGTACTGAAGGTGCATAAATTGGGTTCAAACAGCACCTTGGATGGTCTCACGGGGGAAAAAAAGACTCACTTGAGTTACATACTGCATGCTTTACCTGAAAACACAAACAAACCAAAAGCTGCTCATGTTAAAAACAATATTTCAGATCCTCAGCGTACTCGTGCAGACCGGAGGTCTCAGGTCTGTATCAGCAAGTTTGAGCGAGAATACAAACTTTCAGTGGCGGTTTATTGATGCACTTGGGTCCCACTAGAGCAGCCAGTCTCCCCGTCACTCAAGCACGAAAGATGAGCTAAGGGATCAGAGGTCCATCAGCCCCAGCCGAGCGGGGCAGACAAGAAATCTTGCTTTAGAGAGATGATCCAAGTGTTTCTGACCCTGCTTCAGTATGCTCTGGTCTCAGACTGAAAATTCAGACCCGCTGCGGCGACTGTGGGTCAACAGCAACAGGCGTCGCAGACGGAGGCCAGTGAATGGATTGCACCATAGCAGAGAGGGTGGACTTCCGAACACAGCTTTCATTCCGTCCCATCTCATGCGACGCTCCCATGTGGGCTTCTCGTTTTTAAGACGTTCGATCTCCTGCAAGACATTGAAACCCCTCTGTAAATGAAAGATTCCTCATTAAGTTACCTTATTGCTTTGGCTCATTAACATGGTCAGATTTGCAATTACAGCAAAACTAGAAAAACCATTGAGGCAGACCTTAGACAAGAAAACAAAGTATCAATAGATGACTGAGAAAAGTGTTAAATTAAACTAGTGAAATATTTATCATATATAAATCTTAAGAGGACAAAGTCATGCACAAAGACTACAGCTGCCTTATCTAGTTTCTACATGCCTTTATCTGATGACCATCCCTGCCACCCCCACCCACACACACACACCCCTAACATGAGGAGCAAAGCTTGTGGGCTGCCATGGATACTCACCGTCTCGTCATTGCAGATGGAGTGGATCTGCGTACCAAACATTACAGCTGTGAAAGTGAGGAAGAGGATGGCTTCCAGACAGAGGAAGATCAGCAGCAACACAGACACCCCTGGAGAGAAGGTACTGCACTCTGGTCAGAGAGGGAGAGGAGGAGAGGTTTGTTTAATTTCCACTGAACAACTGAATTGTTACATTAATCATCACCAGAGGTGTTTATATCCTAAGTGGACATATTCCTAAGCCCTTTTTTCTCCCCCTTGAAGGTCCTAAAAGCTGCAACATGGGCCCACAAGGACTGGGTGTGCACGCAGCAACTCTAATGCATCTAATCCAAATATGCCCAATTTTGCTAAGATGGAAAACCAAACCTACACAAAAAAATTGTTGGAAAATGTGGAGTAAGAATGATCTCCAGTGTAAATGAGACTTTTTGCACCTGTCAGCCTGTAGCCTTGAATATGAGAACCAAGTATGTGTGAAATATTTCTTTGCTAAGCCAGAGTGTTGTCCTGTAGAGGGCAGACATTGGGGCTCTAAGAATGAAATATCATCTTCATTTTCTGGTTCATTCCTACAGAGAGACCCACAAGGGAGCAAGAAAAGATCAATGGCAGCTCTGCGATGATTTTTCTGCACAATGCCAGTGAACTGTGTAGAGCAGCTCTTCTAACAACCAGACAACAATCTCTTTCTTTTTTCCTGTCTGCTCTGTTAGTCTCAAGCACTCCTTTAAATAGTTGTCTTTCTTAATCATACACTACTTTATCACATTCTGTTTGTATTTTTGAGTCAAACTCAATGTTGTAGGTGATGCAACTAGAGAGACAGGCCTCACCGTTCCACTGGACCTTGATACAGGTGAAGAAGTGCATACCACTGAGGCCCAGGGCATGCGCAGAAATCAAGGCTATGTACATCTGTGCAGGAAAAAGGACAAAACAGAAATAGAGTGAGAAAACTGCGGCAGAGAAAGAGCTAAGGGGAGGGGCCAACAAGTTTGGTTTTCATATACAGTATGTTAATCAGCCTACCCAGTTTTATGTTCACAGTGAAACCTACAGTTCATAAAAAAATGTTATTATAGGTCATGTATTTTTTACTGTAACTCCCCCTTATCTCTGGCAGTCTGAAAGGAGAACAAACTGAAAATTTAATCACACGAGTGACCTTGTGCTGCTCAGCCATATAGGACAGCTTTATGTTTCTGTCGGCAAAAAGTTGTAGTCAGCACATGAGGTCATAAAAAAGTGCTGATGTTGTAAGGAGAATCACAAATGGCTATTTCATGTAGACCTGTGATTGCGGTGTAAGACCTTACTGCTGAGTTATGATCCTCAGCTGGTTATTTCAACATGACATACAGGCAAATTTCCCCACTAATCTGATATAAAAATGATTCTATTATATAAAATTGTAAAACGCAATCTCTGATTTCAAATATTTTCAGTAAATAAATAAAGACTACTCCATCAGTACCTCTGTGTACTTACAGTGAAAAGAACAAAGAATCTCTGATTCTTTTCTCCTACACAGTTATTGACCCAGGGACAGTGGTGATCCATCTTCCGGATGCATCTTTTACAAATACTGCAGGAAGGAAAGAGAAGACATTAACGGATGACAGACTGACTGCTGATGCTAATGTCATCAACTACACTGCTGCTGTCAACACAAATAAATGTGTCAACAGATGTTTGTTTTTTTTTTAAATATACTTTGGATGAATGTGTAAAACTGGGGGGAGCAGCTTCACAGACCTGCAGTGGTGTGCCCTCTCAGGCTTGATACTGCAACACTTTGGGCACTTGTAGATGACCTCACCAGGCTTCAGCTGCAAGCTCTCCATGTACTCCTTGGTTGCGTTGCCCTTAGGAACTGCACCCTGAGACAGGCAGCCAAAGACAAAAAATGTTGGCTGTTACAAATAGATGCAATATGCCATGGGCTAAGACAAGTCAGTCTGCCTTTGTGCAGTAACACTTTAAGATTGGTAGTGGGTTTTTTTTAGAGAGTCTACGTGTTAGTTTGGCTTTATCTGAAATTACTGGAAATACCTTTGTCCAAACAAGTTACTGCTACTACTAGAGTAAACCACAGTCAACAAACTAGCACCTAAAATGAGACACAGAAATTAACTCCTAAACCTTAGTTTGACAGACCACCGCTCAGCCTTCTGTGTGCTATTTTAGGCTCTTAAATACAACATTTGTTGATGCTGGGCTATTTGGCTAGAAGGCACAGGAAGAGCTGTCATCAGACATCTAGTTTTTCTAAGTCAACATTACAGCAGCACTAACATTTGACCTATAGCCCCCTGTAGCATGAATTAGCTGAAACCAAAGCTAGGCAAAAGTATCAGCATCAATGCTGAATAATCCCTGGGGGGAAGTCACCCAATCATTGAAATATTCCAAGGTGAGGTATCATATAGGAGAAATAGAAAGCTGCTTTTAATGGAAATAACATCAATTTAACTTAAATATTGAAGGAAAAACTGTGAACAATTAAAATAAATTTCTGATGGACACGGAGAGCATTTACAGTTGTTCAGATGTGGTGTAAATGTCCTGATCCAACAAAGAACCTGACTTTGCACTCGAGGCTTTACTCACTGGGAATATTGGGCTGAAAACTCCCAGTACTGTTACCAGACTTGCAAATTAAACTGCTGTGGCAGACGACTCTGAGACTCAGACAGTTTAGTAGGCCGCTCTACACAGCCTTCACTTTCAGCGCAATCCTCACACACAGGCCGTCAGCTCCGTGTCCCAGATTACATCAGTGAGTGATTACAAGCGTCAGAGTTTCCTGCTCCTGCTGAAACAGGCACTATAAAAAAGTCTTCAACTTGCAAATCAATATATTTGTTTTTTAAGTAAGATAATTCTTCATACAAAACATTCACATTTTGTTTTTAACCGTAACCCATCATTTATTCTGTATTGTTTTTGATGAATACCAGATGTGTAGTATGTTTATATTGCATTGTGACATTTGTTTTGTTCCGCTCGTTAACTCTATCCCCATTTTCTCTTCTTCACTTTCAAACCCTGCTCGGTGCTTTCTTCTCTTAACTCTCTGTATAATCACCATTACCCACTCCTACTCTCTTTAACATCCTTACCGGGTCAGTTAACATCGTGCGCATATGTGAGGCCAGTGCTAGCACAGCCAGAGAGTTGAAGGTGGCCCCGTTCAGGAGCGAGTACCAGAAGCTCTTGGCAGGCAGCAGCATAACAAAGTTCACCACGAATTCGGCGTACAGCACCAGGAACCAGGTCATGGTTGCACACACCATCCCGCAGCTGTCCTGAATGAACCACAGTGTGCGGTTCCCGGCTGTGTGGCCCGCGTGGGGACTCCCGACCATCACTCCGGCTGCCAGGCTCCCCGTCTCCACGTCCGCACCTGCCGACAGCAGCGGGTGGTGCTGCTCCATGTCTCGCAGTCGGTGGTTTGAAGACTGCATCCTGCCTTTGGGAAGAGGAAATTTGGAGGATAGAAATTAGGCTTTATGTCTCAAAGACAATGGACAAGACAATGCATGGTAAAAAAAAACAACAACAAATCAGAGGCTGCAGTTTTAGGGTTGGGCACTGTTTGAAATTTAACGATTCCGATTTCATGTTTCGATTTTGGTTCCTAACGGTTATCGTTCTCGGTTCTTTTTCCCACAGAATTACGTAGATTCTATTTGTGGCGCTGGCCGGCGGGGAATGGGGTCTTAAATGTATCAAGTGAAGTGAAATAAATATTACATTCATTTAAATGACTTAACAATAACAAAATATTTGGCTAGACTACACTTTTGTGTAAAGCACAAGTCACACAAAGTGACTTCACTTTCAGTTGCAAAGTTTTTTCATTCGTCATTCAACTCTGGATCACTTCAGCCAGCCGTCTTCTCTGCGCCAGCAACAATCCTTCCTCTCGCGGATGCTCCTGTTTTTACTCAAGCTCCTCTTATTCTGTTGCCAAGTTATTCCACTCGCCGTTCTGTATGAAACGTAAGAGCAGAACACGGAATGGGGAGCATTGTTGTTCGCAGTCGCGCAGCTCTGCAAGGAAATACGTTTTTCACACGCTGAAAAAAATAGAAAATCAATATATGCTGGCCTATTGCACAGGAAATATTAACTTCTTCTTTCTTGTTTTACCGGCGGTGGGTGTGGCGAATGAAAATTGTTTAAGAATCGTTTAGGGGGACCGAAATTAAAACTTCTTAACGATTCAGAGAGGTTTGAGAAATTTGAGACTGAGGTAGAGGAATTAATAATGATGTAATTATATATATCAGATGGACATATGACACAACAGCTGATATAATAAGATAATAAGAAAATTATAGGAAAGGTACTCAGGATTTTGTTGTTGGTTAGATATCCAACTGGCATGCCCTGTCACTAATGGGGCAAAGAAAATGTATAAACAAGACCTTGGACTCAACTCTTCAAGTTCAGTGCCCTTTGAGTCGTGCAGCTGTTATTACAAGGGACATGAGTCACTGGAGGTTTCGTCTACTGTATTCATGTCAAGGTCACAAGAGAACCTTCAGGACCGACCCCAGAGACCATGTCCGCAGCTTCAAGATAAATCAATGGCCGCCCCGCTCCCTTTAGGAAACTGATCCTGCAGCTGAGGTACATGTGTATGAGGAATACGGGCTAATAATAATCTGTAGACCCAGTTACCTGCTGCTGGCAGGCTGCACTGTGACTCTCTGAGACAAAGTAAGCCCACAAAACAAGGCTGTACCCAAATAATATGCTGCAATTTTAGGTTTTCTTGGGGGGGAAAAAAAGAACAGTCAGCCAGTTTACAACATAACTGTAATGGGATATTTTGCTTCCAGATGACACAAACACACCCATTTTTTCTTTTGCTAATCAAGTTCACCAGGGTCTGTCCTGAGATCTGTGTTTTCCTTGCAGGATGTCATGCTATCTTATCTGAGTATGATGACGCACTACCCAGAAAAATATCATTGGAATCTGATTCATTTAAGCGTTTAAACCAGTTTCAAAGCTTTTCCTTTTCCAGCTGTATCACTGTAGAATATCAATGTGGTGCATATGAGTGTTTAACTATAGAATACGTACTGCATGTTCAACTGAAAAAGGATGTTGCTAAACAGAGACTGTCTTCGCATGGGCTGTAGGTCTGTCATCATCTTACACAGGAAAAACAATTTAAGAGTTGTGCTAAGCCTTACCTTACATTAGTAAGGCTGATAAAGTAAGCAACGGCACTTATCTGAGCTGTATAGTGGAGGGTCATTTGTTGATTTAGTGCTACTGTGGACTGGTGTGGTGCTTTGAGGCAAACGACATTAAGGATTTAAATCGAATAAGACATTTCCAGTGAAATGAGTGCTGCAGAGCTAAGCTGTTTGTCTTTAGCAGACGAGCTGACCACACTGCTCTCTAAACACCACACTGCTATTTGTTTCTGCTTGCATCCAAAGACTTTCCATGTCAGTGACTGTCCCTGAAATTGCTTGCAATACTAAAATGCCAAAGGGGCCGAGAGAATTTTGGCCTGTGAAGCTGAAACCCCAAACCAGAGAAGACATCTTGCCACACAGTGATTTCATGGTAACTGGTTCAAAATAATGGAGACGTTCTATTAAAAAAATGTGTGAAAAAAAAACACTTGTAGCAATGTATTTTTAAAGTTTGCCTCCCTGAGCTAAGCTCAATCATTCTTTGTGTACTCTAAGCCTCACCTTTCTCTAAATGCCAAAGAAATCCAAAGGATACTTTGCAACATAAATGCTACCAAATCTCCCTTTTTGCAACCAAATATCGTATCTGTTTAGTATTAATACCGCTCTATTACATCTACAGGTTATTTGGTCCCACACATAACACCGAGTACCAAAGCTGAAAAAACAAGTTTAAGATATATATACATACAGGTCTAATTTGTTACTCTCACCTGCACACACATCATTTACCTACACATGACATGTGCAGGTATAGTATATGACAGTGTGTGTCAGTGATTAATGAAAGCACAGCTTAAGTTACTTAAAAAAATACATTTTTCTACATTAAAAATGTCATGGCTGGATGACAGCGCCGTCTCTGTTGACAGAACCATTTCACACAGGAAAATGATGAAGGCTAAATATTGGAGCATCTTGTGGTAACGGAATAAAAATTGACTCACACCTTTGATTTACTGCTTCACAGCAGCATGTTGTAATGATGTGAAAAAAACAGAAACCGTTTTCAATGTTTGTCAGTTGGGAACAACTGAAGACAAGAGGCTCATTCGGTAATAATCAACTAGAGGTGTGTCGGGAATAACTCATGGTACATGCACGAGAGCACAGGCGGTCTTATTACACGTGTCAGCATGAAGTTATATTGATGTTTGATATTCACAAAGCTGATGCCAGGGGAACCACAGGAGCTGTGGAGAAATACTGGAAAAATAGTAGCAAGCATTTTTTGACTACAAAGCTCCTTCCAGACTGTAATGAAGAGACATGACTATTAAATAAAAATGTCAAGAATTATTATAGTGATACGAAGACACGTGTGACCTGAAAGATGCAATACTACCGGTATCTGTAGAGGTTCTATTTGTCCTTGGTAAAAGGTGCCTCGGTTAAAGGGACAATTTAGGTTTATTGATGTGGGGTTGTGTGAGGTACTCATGAATGGTCGACACTTTACCTGCAGTAGATTCTGACCAGGATCACAGACAGACTATAAGAGCTATGCGTTATTGTGCATGGGGCCACCAGTGTTGTTGTATATCTCTCCGGTTTACAGTAGCACCTGTGTGTTGGACTAAAGCAGTTTGTTGGTTGAAAAAGCGTCGTGCTAAAGAGCAAAGTACTGAGTTTTGGAGGGTGAAGATCTGATTGTTTGTGGGAGAGGGAGACTATTCCATAGTTTGGGACCAGTAACTAAAAAGGCTCTGTCACCTCTTGTTTTTAGTTTTGTAGGTGGGATGAACAGCAATGACTTGTCAGTGGATCTGAGCAGACGAGAGGTGGAGTAGGGGGTGAGGGGTTCTGAGATATAATCTGGTGCTAATCCATGCTGTGCTTTAAAAACAAATTAAAGTATCTTAAAATGAATATTTAACAGGTAACCAGTGAAGTGTGGCCAGAATGTGCAGGTCACAACTTCTCCACAAGAGTGTTTTGGAGTTGTTGGATTGTGTATTTGATGAGTTTGATGAGGGAAAAGCTAAACTACTGTGTGCCTCCATTGCGTTAGCTGAGCAGCTCGCGTCTCTGCCCTGCCGATCTAAAAACAGCTTGCACCGACAATTAAAGGTAATAATTAACCTACTCCTATGACTATAGGGATTATTCTCTCCTGTACTGGCCACACTTCACTGGTTACCTGTTAAATATAGGATTCATTTTAAGATACTTTAATTTGTTTTTAGATCACCAGCGGTTTGACGCCATGCTGTTTTCCTTTTGAACCACACCAAAACAAACAAAAAAATGCTCTTGGCTAGTTTAGGGCATATTGATTTCTCTGTGGACAATGAGAAGCAGGCCCATTAAAACCACACCAGCTGCTTGTCCAGCTGTCTGCCCTTCCAAGTCAGAGGGCACAACACAAGAGCCACTGCTCCCTCTCTCCTCCTCGCCTTATCCCTCCTCTTCTCTCTCTCTGACACAACCAACAGTCTCCTCAGTGTCATCCTGCTCAAATCACTGCTGGGTCACTCTGTTGCAGAGTAAGCACACGCTAAGTCATAGCAAGGGCCAACATGTAGTGTTAAAGAACATACATTAGAATGAAACAATACGTAAGCCTAAAATAATACAGAAAGATATAGGCTTTGATTTACTCTGTGGTTTTATGTTTTACTGTTACATCTCAAACTTGCCAAACAGCTTAAAGGGATAGTTCAACATTTTGGCAAATTGGCCCATTGACCATAATTGCTATAGTCATAGCAGTAGGTTCGTTACCTTTAATTGTAGGTGTAAGCTATTTTTAGTACAGCGGAGCGCAGCAGCAGGCTGCTCAGAGCTACACTATGGAGGCTAAGGGAATTTCTTGGTTTCCCTCATTAAACTCATCAAATACAAAATCCCAAAACTCCACAGTGCTTTTGTAGACAAGTTGTGACCTGCACAATCACCACGCTATGAGATAATGACGGAACGATACGAAACTGAGCCGTTTTCGAGGTAAATTCATACAAAACCGCTGATGCGCGTTGCGTTCAGGGACAGTTTTTCAGCAAGCAGTCTCCGTATTTACCCTGTATTTACCTCGAAAACGGCTCCGTTTCGTATCGTTCCGTCATTATCTCATAGCGTGGTGAATGTGCAGGTCACAACTTGTCTACAAAAGCGCTGTGGAGTTTTGGGATGTTGAATTTGATGAGTTTAATGAGGGAAACCAAGAAATTCCCTTAGCCTCCATAGCGTAGCTCTGAGCAGCCAGCTGCTGCGCTCCGCCGTACTGAAAATAGCTTACACCTACAATTAAAGGTAATGAACCTACTGCTATGACTATAGCGATTATGGCAATGGGCCAATTTGCCAAAATGTTGAACTATCCCTTTAATGGCCAAGGTAATTTCATTCTTCCTGAAAACAGTAAGAACCAAAAATAAAACCAGCCCTGGCCAGGGATACTGACACAGCCAAATAAATCATGATGGAATCTAATGGCCAACAACGTTACAAGCAGAATCCAAATCTGGCTTGTTATTTATATAGATCCCTCTGTAAAAGGTTCTTATCGACAACGTTCACAACCAAATAAAAACCTTTGTATTTAATACCGCAAGGCAGGTTTATCCAGCCCTAAAACTCATTGAAACACTTGTGCTACAACTGAAGTGGGCATTTATCAAAGCTGACAGCTGGCTCATTTACTTAAAAAAAGCCATATCAAGTTACTCGACACTGCTTTTGTCTATCTTTAAATGCTTGCTGTCTACATTAATTGGGTTGCAAATGACTTCTTAAGGTAAGGGTCTCAGTGAGGGGGCTTATCAAAACAAGAATGTCACTCTTCCAGCTTTTGCACAAGACCAAACCGATAGCTGCCCTCTCTGTTAGCTCAAAAAACACTGAAACCAAAAGAGGCCCAAGATAAGGGGGAAACCTACCTAATAGGTGTCCTCTTCACAATAGCATGCTGTGATGTCTACCTCCTGGATCAGCACTGAGGATGAAATACATAGACTGCCATGTAGGGTGCCACCTGTGAAAAACATGCACAAAATATGTTAAATCTTGACAACCTTGGACTAACACACATTTCATTTATTTGTTAAGGACTGCACAACAAGTCGGCAGAATTTGCTTTCGGCACAGCATAGTAGCACATAGTACTGTGTGGCAGTGTGGCACTGGTATAATTAACTGAGACTACTGCAGTCTAATACGGCTCTACATTCATTAAATTAAAGTTAACTCGTTGCTTAAACAATTTACATCAGTGGATGTGGTAAATATTCATTTTAAATCAGGAAAAAATTTAACAGCATCACAAGCTGCATCTGAATTAACGAGTCTGTAAACACTGTCATCAAAAACTTTTCAGGAAAGTGTAGCCTATGCAGCGCTGCTGTATCAGTGTTCACCTAGTGCAAATGGTAAAATGTAACACATTTAATATACTGCAAACTGTGTATAATCTAAAAAGTTGCCCCACACAATATGTCTCATGCTTGCTTCCTCTATGAGTATGAGTATGTGTGTTGCCCGGGATTTTGCAAGTGTTTCCTTCTCACTCCAAGGAAACACACCCATCATGCCGGGCTATTCATAGCAATGTGGTGACACTGCAAGTATTTTCTGCCAATAGTCAGTGGTGTAATCATAGATTTCTCTCTACTGTCTCTGAGGTGACAAATCAGTCCTGTCCACTGTGTTTTGACCACTTCGATGTCGCCCAGGTTTCTACCCAAACCATCAAACTGCAGTAGTAACACACTAACACCGACAGTAAATCACGGTAGTTGCTCCTAAGCTGCACACTATCGATCGCCTCCGCGGTGTTTTTTGCACAAAAAAATGCTGGTGTATGTGTCTTCCTCCTTTTTGTAGCCAAAACAAACAATAGCCCATTGGGGGATGCCGCTCAAGTGAAATATATAACTAATACTTACACGTTTTTTTTTTGTAAGTGACAGCAGACCACTCTAACCTTGAGTTCAACCACACAGACCACACACACTACAGCACCTCAACAGATTAGTTAGCAAGGTGTGATTGAGATAAGCGCCTGTCTGTCCTCACACACCGACGAGACCGTAAATCACCACCTTCTCATTTATCATCCGCCATCGGTGTTAATGCTCGCATTAGTGGAGCTACCCCCCGGGTCCAACAGCAATCCACGGGTCGCCCTCCCTGCCGCAAAGATAACTAAAGGTCGTGACTGAAACTGAACGCGCACACACATATACATACACACGCACAAACATGCACACACACAACAGGCACCGCGCCTCGCTAGCTTGACACTTCACTATGATTTGCACTGGATCTCGCTTGCTAACTAGCAACGGACGGCGGCTAACCCCGGGCTAGCATGCTAACAATGTTATGTGAACGACGAGTGGGGGGGCGGGGGGAGTCGAGCCTCCCGGGTGACAGCGACGCCACATACCTTAATATTTCTGATTTATTTCACTGGGGGCGTCTTCTTAATACATTGTAGTGTTCCGGTTATGCTCCAGAGCTCCAACGCCGTCAAACCCCACAGTGGCAGCAGGCAGCAGCAGCAGCAGCAGCAGCAACACATCAGACAGCGACAGCGACCAGTAACGGAGGAAGCTTCCGGGATTCGCTTCGGGCTTCTACGGAACCCGTCGAGAACTTCCGGATAAACTAACGTTCGGTCAAACAGCACCACCCAGTGGACTGCTACAGAACTACACCCACACAACTGCGATAATCTCAGTTCTCCACTCGCGGGTGCTATTGTTTTAATTCACTGCATGGCACTCCTCGGGTAAACTGAACACAGTGTTGTTGACACGCTGCGATTTTAAGATAACCTATAGAGATGTACTATATGTATGCAAGATATTTGATTTGATTTTTATTTGTCTCAAACAAGCACATCAAAAGACAAACAATCTATGTAAAAAGAAACAAAAACAATAATGATAGCCTACTGTGCAAGTTAGAGAAGGGGCTGAAGGAAGCAAAGTTTATCAAGTTCAGCCCCCCTGATATAACAGTGCATAGGTGTAGTAGGTGTTCTAGGTAGGCAGGCACATGTTAACTCATTTTGATCGATTATATAGGCCTATATCAGTAACTACATCTTTCCTAGCATTAATTTGCCATTGACCTACAGAATAACGAGCCTACCTCACATTTCAGAATTCACCTTCAGGCTACTTCATGAATTACTAGTCTAGTTCTTTTGTATGATAAACCTCCTGTTTTCCCCCATCATTCTAATCAGCCATTCATTCTCATTATTTCCATATGGTAGCCTATAAAAATACAGATGAGATTCTCGAAATCTCAACTGTGAAAAGTTTCACAATGAATTTCAAGTCTGCATAGATTTCTTTCTTTCTTTTAAGTAAGTTAAAGTTAAAGATACTTAATTAATCCTTTGCAGGAAATTACAATGTTACCAGCAGCAGAAGACAACACAAGACCACACACAGGCATCATACACAGAAAGTAGTAGCCTAGGGATACGGGCTTTTTATGCCTTTACTTATAGTACAGTAGACATAGACAGGAAATGGGTGGCAGAGAGAGGGGGAAAGGGCGGTGGGATTCGAGCTGGGGCCACCTGCAGCGAGGACTGTAGCCTCTACACATGGGGCACCTGCTCAACCTGCCTCGATTTCTGCCGGTACGCTGACCATAATGTTTGTGTGGCAGTCAGATGGTGGACTAAATCTTTGGTGGACTTTAAATCAGTCTGTATGCTCAGTTATTCTTCTGTCACAACCTTGAGAAGAACAAGCAAGTATAGAAAATTAATGAATATTTTACAGTCCTCCGGTTTGCCTGATCTGAACCCAGACTCTTTCTACTAAGTGACTCAGATCCTGACATTGCTACAGTCACCATCATCAGTTTCATCCAAATACAGAGTTGTTTCTGTCCCACTCATGGGACTAAAAACTTTCAAGCATGTTGGATGCATTTGGGATTGACAGCTAAAAAACACATAGCTAGTCCAGCAAAAATATCAGTTTGACCTGAGCACAATGAGGTGGCCTAGGGACAGATTCCCATTTACTGGGGTGTCCCCAGTAGGGAGCAGCAGGACCTTCCTGGCAGCGGTCTCTGCCCTCACGTGTCTCCCAAGAGTGGATTATAAAGCCAAGACAAAGCAGCTTGGCCCTTCCCTGCCCTGTGTCTGCAGCTGCGCAGTGAAAGCTCAGGGCTTCTGCCCTCTCCTGTTCTGGTTCAGAGCCAATATCAGCTGTCTGTTTTAGAGGGAGGGAGAGAAAAAAATACCCAGAAATCCTCTAAAGCAGCTTAAAGGCTGAATCAGGGGACTGAAGCCCTTTCCATTTCCAGAACTACTTCTCTCTCACTCTCTCTCGCTCTCACTCTCTCTCTCCATTATAGCTAGATGAGCATCTGACTGCCTGCCAAAGGAGCAACCGCCGTGGCAACATGTAAACTGTCTGCTGCATCCTCCAAAAGGGCATCCCCACCTGGTATACATCCCCACTAACATATCCTACTTGGATGAACAACAATAAGCACTAGAAACTATAGCCAATAGCATCCTAGACAAGCAGGGTGATATGACTTTAACTCTTGATGTAATCAGGAGTCTTGTATCGATTAAATAATGAATGCTAAGTGCTCATGTAACAAATAAAATCTCCCGCTGGGGAGCCTTTGGTTCCCTTGTGCATTATTATTTTTGATGCAGACTAGTCCCCATCACCACCCCCTTGTTGACATGCTGGGTTTTGGAGTGAAATGAAGTGAAGCAAAGTAGAGTGGAGAGCAGAGTGGTTCGGAGCGAGTATGTGATGCGACCATAGCTAGTCCCCTTGTCACCATGTGTGCGCGCAGGAATAAAAGGGGGAAGGAAGATGCAGGACTTTGCGTACATCAGAGGGGATGAGGAAAAATAGCCTACATTTGTTGGGTGAGAGATTTTAAAAAAAACACACAAGCAAAAGATGAGCAAAAAGGAGAGTTTATAACAGGATAACACAACCCAAGATCAACGTAAGCACAAAAATCTGTTTCTAAGTGGAGACTGATTTATTTTCACTCATCCTGGGAACAAAGGCCACAGCTGGGCAGTCTCACTTGTTGGCATTTTCCCAGATAGATTAAGATGTTATGGGTGTTTAAAGAATGTGTTAGCACAGCCTCACACATTAGCACCTCATCCAACCACTTCATATTGATATGATGTAGGCTATTGTAATCTACTCTCTGGGTTGTGTAACACTCAGATTCATCAGGACAATTACACTCCTGTTTATTGTTATGTGTAAAGATGGTAGGCTAGATCACCTTTTGTGGTGTAGCCAATTCTTTGGGAACAAGCAGATAAGACACAGTTGAGGAGAAGTTATAAAACTCAACCCCGGTTACAATGAGAAAGAAAAGTTTCTTGAAAATCCTATGAAACATTCACCAGTGTTTAGATGAATTGCTCAAAATACTGGGAAATACCTTTATTATCCTTTCCAGAGAGAGAAGATTGACTTGTTTGTCTGTAAACAAGATTCTAGCTGATTATCTTAACTTAAAACAACAAAGAGGGTGGGAGGGTGAGAGAGGGGTCAGCTAGACTGACACTGTCTATTCTTCTTCTTTCCAAATCCTGGAGAAACAGAGGTATTAAAGCAAATACTTTATGCCTGCCTGAGGTGCTGGATCTGTTTGCCAATATATTAAACTAGCCAGGTGCTAGCTGTAGCTTTATATAAGAAGGTGAAGGCTAGATATAATGAACTGTCAAACTTCCAAACCATTAGAAATAAGCAAACTAACTCATAATATTAATATGAGTGAATATAATTCAATATTTCTGCATCTTCTCCTTTTGACGGCATACTGTATGAGTTCTGAGTAGGGTGCAGACAGAGATTTACCACTTCAGGGAAATACTTTTATAGCTCAAATAAAAAAACAGGAAAGTCTTCATTAATTCTTAAAAAATGCCCGAGGAGAAACTGCCGTGGTGTTTTGATTTACATGATGTACCTGCCATTGGTTTATTTGTGGTTAAGAGGAAGAGAGAGAGAGACAGGAGGAAGGGGAAGATAGATAGATGATAGATAGATGATAGATAGATAGATAGATAGATAGATAGATAGATAGATAGATAGATAGATAGATAGATAGATAGATAGATAGATAGATAGATAGATAGATAGATAGATAGATAGATAGATAGATAGATAGATAGATAGATAGATAGATAGATAGATAGATAGATTCCTTCTGTGAGTCTTACTGTCATTATCACAAATAAACTTTCAGACTGAAAATGTTGACGTTTTTTGAAAAGGTTTCTTCTCTATATATATAAAGGCATTGATTGCTGTAGTATGTGGTATTTATAAATCTGCTTTTATGCAATTCTCTGTGGCATTGAGTTCAAACATCACATGACCCTTGTGCCTTTTACTGTCTAATTCTGCTAATGCAGCAGGGTGACTGCAACCATCTGTCTATATGCTGTGAATATCCAAGAAAAATGTATGCATTTAAATCCTCCTTTGAACTCTGACTGAGAGGTGGTGGACTGACTATCTCATTGACTGACTGAAAATCAAAGCAGATACATACGTAGATGTTTTAACCTTTGGGATTCTTGTAGTATGAAGAATGACACAGACCCAGGCCATGATGGAATGGTATCTAACCTTGCACAGGGCTTATCTCTGCCATCCAACCCAGAAGCCTTTTAGAGGGGATTTTCTGAGCAGGGCAATCTGTTGGCCTTTCTAAGAGTGCAAGGGTAAAACAGAGAAGGGCCACGACCTTTCACCGCCGAGGCCATTGACTCTCTTTTTATGTTTACTTGTAGGTTGAATATAACCAAACGCCTTGCTGGAGTGCAATAAGCATTACAAAACTGTAACAGATAACATCTCAGGATTGTAAGAGGTCACTCATGTATGTCTCTTAATAAATATAGAAAGCTCTTAGAGTCTGTTGTTGTGGCACGGTTGAATGTCCTTTGAAAGGCTGGTGAAGGCCATCTTTTTAACACGTGCATTAATTCCTTCTTTCACTGCCTTCCATTTAATGGAGAAAGGGAACAGGTACAATAGAATACATTAAGGCGTCAGCGAGAGGAGCCACTGGACAAACAGTTACCTCCTTCACACACACGCACAAACAACACACACACACAAAACCCACAAGCTGGGTAGGCTGAATTTGTTCTAACAGACATTCTGTGAATGGCACAGATCTTAGCCCGTTATGTTAACGTCGTTCCGCATCCATACTCACTCTTGCCAAACCTCCTTCGGATTCTCCAGAGTCTACCCTGATGTGACAGGATTAGAGCTAAGCCTTGAACCAGCAGGTGCCAGGGATCCTTTTGGCTCACCTTATTTAGCATGGAGAGCGTACTATATACTGCAGTACACTAGAGAGGCTTACTCCACTCTACTTAAAAAAAAAAAAAAAAAATGACGTCCATGCGTTAGTGCCAGCCCATTCATTAGGGCTGTAAATCCTGAAACCTGAAACAGGAAATCTAGGTCATGTTATTTAATAAGGATAGTAGTTGAAACAGCTAATTGATCTCAGTTAAATGCAAAACAAAAAACAAAACAAAAAACTTACAGCTCACTTATTACAAGCTTCTGTGCTTTGTCCATACTGCAATTGGTTTTGACATGAACTGTGAGAGAATGAAATACATGATAATAAATCACATATGTTGGGTTGGGTCTGGTTGGCTTTTCATTGTCGATTGAGTGTACTTGTTCTTTATTTGATTCTGTATAGCTGTGGATACATTGACTATAGCAATAGCCTATGTTTTTCTTTTTCTTTCAAAATGTTCCCAGACATTGCAATCATGTTCAAAATGTATAAAAACATTAATTTGTCGTTCTACTGACTGCTTCTATGTGCTTGGGAAATACTCACACAATTTGTTAAAGGGATAGTTCAACATTTTGGCAAATTGGCCCATTGCCATAATCGCTATAGTCATAGCAGTAGGTTCGTTCCCTTTAATTGTCAGTGTAAGCTATTTTCAGTACGGCGGAGCGAAGCAGCTGGCTGCTCAGAGCTACGCTATGGAGGCTTAAGGAATTTCTTGGTTACCCTCATCAAACTCATCAAATACAAAATCCCAAAACTCCAAAAGGCTTTCATGGACAAGTTGTGACCTGCACAATCACCACGCTATGAGATAATAATGGAACGTTACGAAACGGAGCCTTTTTCGAGGTAAATACAAGGTAAATACAGAGTCTGCTTGCTGAAAAACTGTCCCTGAACGCAACACGCATCAGCGGTTTTGCATGAATTTACCTCTAAAACAGCTCCGTCTCGTAACGTTCCGTTATTATCTCATAGCGTGGTGATTGTGCAGCTCACAACTTGTCCACGACAGCCTTTTGGAGTTGTTGGATTGTTGAGTTTGATGAGGAAAACCAAGAAATTCCCTTAGCCTCCATAGCATAGCCCTGAGCAGCCTGCCGCTCCGCTCCTCCGTTCTAAAAACAGCTTACACCGACAATTAAAGGTAACGAACCTACTCCTAACACTATAGGGATTATGGCAATGGGCCAATTTGCCAAAATGTTGAACTATCCCTTTAAATGTTAAATCACTTCGGTTTTTGAATCAACTAAAACATGAGATACAATGTGTTAAATAAAAACCGAGCTTCAGAGGGGCTGGAGGATTATTTATCTTGATTAGATCTTTGGGAGAGCAAAAGTTCAGACATACACACCACTCTTCCTGAGTGCTATCCAAATTTCCACAATCAATACAAAGTTTATATAAGAGCTTTTATGGTAACTTTAGTACCCCTTTTCACGGGGAGGCAACTGGGAGCATTATTGTGTGTGTGTGTGTGTGTGTGTGTGTGTCAAATCAAGGTTGAGTGGAGAACCTCCTCAGTCTGGACCTTCGTGGAGTTGAGGCGTGACTCACGGCTCACCCCACTGCTGCGTGCTGCGCTGTGTAAGAGACCACATAGTGGATGAGGTACATCAATAATTCAACAAAGACAGACTTCCTCTTTCTCTGGTTCTCTCTGTCCCCCCCCTTACCGCCCCTATCTCTCCCTCTCTCTCCCTCTCTCCCCAGTGCTCTGCCTCTGTTTCTAACTGGCGACTCTTCCTCATACTTCCACACAAACAACCTCCACCTCTAGGCTCCTTCACCCGTCTGCCTCTCTACTCACCCTCCTCCCCAAACCACTTAAAACAACACGCTTCCAAATCTAAATCTGAGGCTCAGTCAAGTATCCATTGGCTTTTAAGGGATTTTTTTTTTTTTTTTTTTTGCTCCAACACTAGTAGCAAGACGTCAAGTCAGCTTTTCGTGATCATGTAAGATTACACATAGGCAGGCCACAGAGGTGCTGATCTAGTTCTGGACAGTTCTAGTTCAGCAGATGTGAGACTCACTCACTCACTCACTCACTCACTCACTCACTCACTCACTCACTCACTCACTCACTCACTCACTCACTCACTCACTCACTCACTCACTCACTCACTCACTCACTCACTCACTCACTCACTCACTCACTCACTCACTCACTCACTCACCTCACTCACTCACTCACTCCTCATCTGGAAAGCATACGTTAATGTTGGAGGAACGTGCAGTCATTGCAGGAACATTTGACTATGGGATTATCAGGAGATCTAACAGAGGTTATTCAAAACTTTCAGATGTGTTTGCTCAGGGCATTATTGCGCTTCAAGGGGAAACATCTTTATGTCTGTCCCCTTCAGACCATTATCTCACACTAGTGAGTGCCAGCGGGCTCCATTTCCTGCCTAAAACCATTGATTCCATATGATGAAAATGCTTGAGAGAGACGAACCCTCCATTAAAAGATACATTAGCGAGCATTATACTGCTAATCCCAGGACCTTTAGCAACCTTCTAATCTGGATTATAGAGTTTGTAGATCATTTTATAGCATCACTTGTCGACCCCCCACCTCTATAAGTCATTTTGCTTTCCTTTGATTTCCTCTTCATCTTAACCTCTTAACCCTGAGGGTGCTTTTGCTCTTGATGCTGTCACGATATGTCTTATCTGAGCATACATTTATTCTAATTTCAGAACAGCGTGAAGTGTCGTATGCCATTATGTGTTTTTTTATTTATTTTTGATCACCTTTTTTTATTATTTCTAAATATATCAGAAAGGAAGATGCACCTGAACATGAGACTGTGGTATAGGTCTTATGAAAGAAATATTTTGTGGCACAATTTGTATTCACTAGGTTGAAGGTTAATAGCCAGCTGTGCTCAGTGAGCTGGGTGCTTTGCACTTTAAAACGTGAAACAAAAACCAGTCTGTGGGTTCCTGTTATGAACACAGATCAGTCTGTCCCCATTTACAAATGTCACAGCAGTGGAATAGGTTGGTTTATGCAGCATTTCCTGGTGTTGTTTGATAATGATGTCATTTTAACACAGTCTGCCACCCCAAAAGTTCATCTAACAACCTGAACTCAATAGTTGGAATTTATTGATATCTTCACCTTCACCCTTCACCACTTCTTCACCTTAGCCGTCATTAAAATCAGGTATAGTGTGGATCCCCTCAGTGTCAGCTGAAGTGTTGAATTTTCTGCAGAGGGTCTTCCTCTCCAAAACAAATCCACCAGGTGATTAAAATGGGTAAAATAGTGTCAGAGGATACAGGAGGTCTGAGGAGTTTTCTTTTAATTTATGATCCAGATGTCCTATGACCAAAAACCTTATTCCAGTTAAAAATACTGTTAAAAGGTGTAGCCTAGTGTAAAAATGTTTTAAAAAAACAAACAAACAAACAAACGACGCTTAGCTTGATTAAAATTTAATTTTACCACAACTCGACTCAACAAAATATGACATAGCCCTACTTTTTAGACATTGGAATACAGAAATGTCACATATGACACCTTTGAGAAGGTTCAGAAGAACTGAAGCCTGAATTGATCCACTGACCTCGTAACTGCAATCTAATAGCACCATCAGTATTTTTCCAGCTTTGTTTGTAATGAAAGTATTAGATGTTGTCAGTTTCCTGCACATTAAAAGCATTAATGAAAAGCAGTAATCCACTGGTGGTTTTGGGCACATAGCTCAGGTGAGTTTCATTCCAACAGCGTAAACAGAAGAATATCTGGAACTGCTCCCTATCTACTTGTTTTCTCTGTGTAACAGCAAACCACAGGGACCCCCTACAGGAAATCACATTGAGTTTTTGATAATGTGCTCACTATAGAGCAATCAGACCACGGCATGTCTGACTCATCTTGACACCTGAATCCAACAAACCAGCTTACCAGCAATCTTATTATAGCAGCGCCAGCAGACAGACACTGTGGCCAATTTTACGGAGTAATCCTTCAATTTTGCCAGTTCCACGTTAAAGATGACGAATTTGAGATTGAATAGACACAAATTTCCAAATTTGTAATTGTCAACAGGCCAAAGTTCTCCCAGATGTTAGCAGATTTTTCCATTTTAAAATTCAGGAAAAGAGTTGCTGCAAATTGCTACTTTTGAAAACAATGAAACGCCACATTATGTAACATTCAACTAAATAAATCCGCATTATTATTTCAACAGTCTTATAAAACCAAGCAAGAAACTATAGCTCTCAAAATACATTCCCGCTACATCCAATCATTCACATAATTTCCTGAATCGATCCATCTGCCTCTCATGAATGTCTCTATGTGGACAAAAGACTGAATACGACACGAGAAGAGAAGAGCGCGACTGCTGATAATTGACTGTGCCATCAGTAACTCAATACCTTGTGGAGAAATAACTGAGGAGCACCTGCCAGGAGGTGAGAGGTTGCCATGGAAACACATTTAAAGGAAAAAAGCTTTATTTGCAAAGATCTTAGCAAAACATCTGACTCTGACTGATAATTTGTTATGAATCACTCACCATGTCCTATTTGCTATTGCTTCCAATATATAGATTTTGCATTCCAAGTAGAGCAGAGGCATATAGGCTACAGAAAGATCAAATTCATCTTGTGTAATGGGGGAGACAGGATGAATGTTATAATGTGCAAAACTGAGTTATACGCATGACATTTCAATAAGTTAAAGAGCGACATAAGGGGAAATAGGCCTAAATAAATCCACATGCCAGAGCAGATGCTCTCTTATGCGAAACAAACAAGCCTCAGTTCTTCAGACATCCTCTACTCTTCAGTCCATTAGTTTGACACCGCAGTGACTGGATCATTAGGCCCCATCCGCTTCAATAATGCAAAAAGAGCAAACCAAGCAAACACAGCACAGCCTTATCTGCCTCTCACCTCTCCACACAGCAGGATTCAACAAGGTAAAGAACACATTATCCAACCCACAATGTGTGCAACAACAGGCCTCCTCCGCGCTGGGCTGGCTGTAGAGACTGTGTTGCTTGTCTAATTGGCTGTGAGGGATGCAACTATGCTGAACACAGAAAGGAATGAATATGTGAGTTGTTATACTTGTGCAAAATCTAGTAAACGAAAAAGGCAATGACATGAGGAGAGAGCACTGACAACAGTTGCTCCTGCTGTTAAAGCTGTTCTCCTTCTGCAGCCCTGAATCTCTCCATCACAGCCTAGTTAGCATCTTGTCAGCCATCATCAGCCTCCACTTCACTTGTCTCCGGAAATGTAGCTGTCAACCCATGCAGGGATGCCCCCCCATGACAGGTTAGGGTTTTCGTGATTTGACATCTCGCGCAGACAGGCAACACGGCCCCGCCCACCTTCGGGAGAGAGCAGCCAATGACGGGACGCATTTACTGTGCCAGCAAACCAATGGGAGTGTGGCTGCTTTGTTTCCCTGCCTGTCGCTGAATGGCTCTGTTTAGTGCGCACATGTGACCACAGAAGGCGCTTACTGGTATTTAAAACATCATCGATTGGGTGCTGAATTGGACAGCTCCCCATGTACAGATTAACACTATAACCACAACCAAAACACAAAGGCTGCTCTCGCTCCCAGGTCCATGGACGCTCCTGAACCCGAGGCGCTCTTTTCTGCTTTTTAACTCTGAATGGAGATCTCCATTTTCCCAGCCGCCTCACATCTTTCAACATTTATGGACTTATTTTAAGCCGCTGACGCGAAAGGCATCGTTTTTCCCCTACGCGAGGCACTGAGGCGGATGTTTTGACACCTGTTGCTGAATCTGGATCGTGGTCTCATAAAAAAAAGAAAGAGAGAGGGAGAGGGAGAGAGGCGAGGGGGAGGTGAAGAGGTTTGGATTGTTTCACATTCATCTGCTTCCATCCTGCAGGAGAGGAGCTCCGGCGCTGTTTGATCTCGAGTGGTGAAGCGCAAAGGTAGTGAGTGTACAGCCATAGCGGACGCATTAATTTCTAAGCTGCTCTCTGTGCCTGCTTGCAGACAGGAAAGAGCATGGATAGAAAGGCATTTGCTCTGACTAGTGCGTTGAGGGGATTTGCAGAGCTGGGGGTGTGATCCCAGTGGAAACTCAACTAGGGACAACGTCTAAGCACAGTTGCTGACAGCTCGCAATTTCTCCTCAAGCCTGTTTTTTGGGGGGGTTATTATTTCATCATTTTGGAGAGGATTTAGGCTCAGGTTGTTGTTGTTTTTTTCTCAGCAATCATGGGGAAAGAGGAGTGCAAAACAATGCTGGACGCTTTGAACAAAGTGACCGCCTGCTACAGGCATTTGGTCATCGCCCTCGGAAGCACCTCGGACTCGCAGAACCTGCGAGAGGAGCTGAAGAGGACCCGCAAAAAGGCCCAGGAGCTGGCCGTGGCCAACAGGACTAAACTGACCTCTCTGTTAAAAGATAAGACCATCAGCAAAGAGGACCGGGCCGAGTACGAGCGCCTATGGGTGCTGTTCTCCAGCAGCATGGAGCTCCTGGAGGTGGACATGAAGCGGTCCCTGGAGATAGGGCAGGATTTCCCCCTCAAGGTGCCGACGAGACACCTGATCCAGACGGGGATGACCGGCAGCACCAGCACCGTGGCGGCCCGGGCCATGAGCGTGCAGAACATGAAGTACGAGGCGGACAGCAACATCGACACGGCGGACCTGCGGGAACTGCAGTCCGAGATCTCCCAGGTGAGCCAGATGATGGAGGAGATGGAGATGAAGGTGCAGGTGGCGCCGTGGGCCGTCGAGGCGAAGCAGGAAGCAGGAGCGGAGCTCAAGTCCAACATGAGTGTCGGAAATTCCTCCGTGGGTGTCATCTCCATCTGCGAAGAGGAGCCAAAAGAGGAGGAAGCTGGAGGCAGCAGGGGCTCTGGGTTTGCACCAATGTGCGCTTTGTTTATGTTCTTTGTCATCCTTACTGTCGCCGTGGTTCTAGGATATTTGGTGATCAATATGTCCTGAACTGTCCCCCCTCCCCCCCCCTCCCCCTGATGGACATCCTGCGAGGCGGCCCACGGAAGCGCCACCGTGGGTTACAGAGCCAGCAGCCCCGCACGAGCTGTTTGTGGAGCTCGGGGAGCTGAAAAAATGTGGACAAGTTATTCATCTTTCTCGGATTTGTGAATGTATTCGGTGGAGTTGAGGAGTTGCACTAGATACAATGTAGAACAACATAGCCACTGGGGGAGAATGGATGCACAAATAAGTATTTTGAAAAGGCCAATGGGTCGTGTATTTTTGGAGGAGGGTGGGGGGATAAAAAGACATAAAATTACGTGACAGTGTCTGGCCATCAGGATGATATAAACAACACGTAATCCAAGTGGATTAGTGGAAAAGCTCAAGCATAAATGTAGCCTACTGTTAAGTATTCCCCCTGATGTGCTGCTGATTGATGCTTTGAATTTATGATTTCAATCCAGCAAAGTCAGATGTGTTCAAAGGAGCCTGGGTAGGGGGCATCTAGTCAGAAAAGTAGGGTAATGTAACCAATAGAGCCACTGTTACAGTTAACCTTTACTCACATCACACAGGCTGGATGTGAGCAAATCTGCACTGTCCTCCACACTTGTTAGCACACTTTTAATAGATTATACGAAAAAAAAAAAAATCTGTATAGCCAGACTGCAGTAGGCGTGCATCTTACTTTGTTGCATCAAATCACAATGTGCTACATGAGAGCCTTTGGACCTAAGAGACTTCCACAGTCTTTTAATAATGCACCCGTTCACTGTAAGCCTGTTCATGTTCCTTTACAGGGTTTTTCTTGCAAACAGTGTTGAATGTAAACATTGAAACATGTGAATAGAGAGTTTGTACATACAGTCTACTGCTGTGACAGATAATGTATATACAATCAAGTATATTTATTATAATAAAATTTTGAAACACACTCAAAAACATGCTTGTAGTTTGAAGAAATAGTTCTGCGGGTGCTTTACAGGATAATGCCCCAAAGCAGGTTTTGCAGAAAACAATGGCCATGCAAGAAGCAAATTACTTTTTTCTCTTATGTGTGAGGCTTTGGGATATTTATTTTGAGTGTAAGCTAATGGTTTTAGCCCAGTTTGACTGCAAATATCAGATGTGCTCAGAGGTATTTTAAGTAGAGGATTATAATCTTAGACGTAACCACCCAGTTAAAATAGTGGTTGATTTAAAGTGGAAAGGAGACTAGCACAGATACTTTAACTCCATAATGGTTTTAGTTGTAAGAGTCTTTGAGGGTATTTCTGGAAGGGTACATAGGTGAGCTAAAGCCAATAGTGTACCGTAGCCGTTAGGTGTAGGCGGGGATGGGGGTGGGGTGGGGCTGTTCTGGGCAATGGATGAACACAGATTGTTCCAGCAGTTGGCTGTCTACAGACCAAAGACTGTCTGCCAGCTCACAATAACCTAAATCATATTCCAATTAGTGAAACAAAAATAATTGTGCATGTTCAAGATGTGTTTTTCCCCCCTTTCACAGCATTGTACTCAGCATTTATTTCAGACAAATCTTTGTGGTTCTTGCAGGACACAAGTAGTTTGCAATTGTGTCCTGTAAGGCCCACATCATTCTCAAAATTAGAAATGGGCTACACAGTCCAAATAAACGACTATTATCTCAAATTCCATAGTAAAATGCAGTTTACAACGGTAGTAGATTAAAACCCCACCCCATCACTGTTCAAAGATTGTCAGTATATGAAAAGTGAAAAGTGGTCAATAACAATACTGGTTAGAAGAGATGTTGAGATGTTACTCTATCTCTAAGGATGCTGGTTTGTCTCTTCTGATGTACACCACATCTGATGGAAGACATGTTGTCATTATCATTTTACAAATGATTTTTTAAAATTCATGGCTGTATTGTGAATTGTAATGAAAAATATGTTAACATTATCTCTGCTTGCAGCTCAACAATTGCACATCCAATGAGCTATAGACTCACTGTAATGATCCCCTCCCCTCATTCTTGAGGAGGTTATACAGGAAATAGTTTCCTAGCATTTAAAGAACATCCAGCCTCAGTTCCAGGCAGTGAAGGTCTATAGAAATCTTGCAGGATTACATTTAATTACAGCAGTTCCCCTCGAAGCAGAGGTCTGACTCCATGTGGGAGTAATGGATTTACTGTAAAAAAAAAAAAAAAAAAAGATGAGAAGAGAAAGACATTTTTCTTTGGCCTAAAAATACTGGCGAGTGTAAAATATTCAAGGTGCTGATGGAACAAGCAGTCATTTGGGGACATTTAATGTGTACAGGTCACTCAGATGCCCTTCTCTGTGTTTTATCTTTAATACCTTCTTGTCTGCCTCCTCTCAGCCCTTTGAGATTTGAAAAAAAATGTGAGGAACAACATAAAAAGATAGCTCGACTCCTTGAAGCGGCCACACAGTCGAGCAGATTTTTTGGGGGGGGACAGGACTTTGATGCACGGAAATCAGTGGCATGCTATGCTCACACTTAACTCACAGTAAGATCTCTGACATCTTGTTTATCCTTGTTGTCATTTCACAGGGGCTCTGAGCTCTACTTTGCAGTGAGTCATGAACCTCTTGAAATTCACCACAGACTTACATTGTCATCCAGAGAATCCAAAAATATAAAAAGGCGGTTAATAAAACATGAGGAAGAAAGGAAGGAGACTGAAACAGGGGAAAGAGATAAAGCCTCCAAAAACACTTAAAATTTGTCCCTCGCGCTTGCACACGCAAAAGTATTACTTTAATGCAACTTGGAGACTCTTTCCAGCGCGCTAAAATGATTTTGTTGCAATCTCTGTTATGCAAGCTTCCCAAAATAGCTGCAGCATTAAAGTTTTACAGCATAGTCTCATTAGGTATAAAAAATTACCCTTCACAGGTGAGTAAATCCACTTTCTCTGTGGTTATTTGGAAGCCTTTTGTTTGCACTTGTGTATAAAGCGAGACAGTTATTTGCTTCTCTCCGTCGCTTGGGAACAAATAAACTGAGCAGACTGGTTCACTGAGAGACGAGCTGCACACTTGGCAGAGACAGACCACTGCATCATCACCTCATCTGGACGAAGATAGTGGGTTTCCAAGGCTGTGGGGTTGCCATGGAAACCCTCAATGGACTCTCCAACGCAAACAGCAGAGAGGATTGAACAGTGTTTTTTCAACTCAACCCCTCTGTGACACCACCATCCTACACAAACACACACACAGACATGTGGTGTGAGGACAGGAGACATGTTTTCTCATGCACACGGTCAAAATGTGTCACAATGTTTATTGCATTAGGAGAACATGTTTCAAGTAGGTCAGAGTGACATGTTTGATCTTATTGTTAAATGATTCAGATACATCCAAAATCTATAGACTCAATCTCTGCGGCATGCCTCTATTGCTTCTTCTCTCCGTTTTTCAAACTTCCTTTCTGGTTTAGCTTCTTCCTGCTGGTTTACACACAACATCTGTAGATACACTTAAAGGTCATCAACATAGACATAAAGCCTGCACATTCACAAAAGAGCAGAAGGTTTATTAGTGTTATTGAACTATATGGTGACCAGTGATGGTACATAAATGTTGTGACTGCATCTACAGCTACCATGATGCTCTGTAATAGCGTTATGTGAAATTGATCAAGTGCCCTTTAGACTCATTATTTGACGTCTTCCTCTCAATTTAGCCCTGATGTGTTTTCACAAGCAAATTACAAACCATCATAGGACGTGGAGACAGCTGTTTGAGACATTATCAACAAAAAGAACCAATTAATAATGAATAAATCGATGTGTTCAATAATGAATTACCTCGTAAATGGCAGACACAGGGTACAACCCATTTAACAGAGATTATTTCTTAATTTGCCATGAACACTGCTGTGAGCAGGGAAGACTCCCGAAGGGGCAGTGGTGGAAGTCCTACAGAGCCTCCACCACCGACATGTGCACTCCCACAGAGGAGGACCACCAAAACACACACACGCACACACACACTCTATTAACTGTGGGTGCTTTTCATAAATCCCTTTGATATATTTGGTCGTTAGACAGTTACTATGGTTACAAACTTAATTTGATGAAAATGAAATGGCTATATTATTATTTTCTGTATAGTTTGAAAACAACTCAAATGTAAAAACGCTAAATGAGTGAGCCAGACATGGTTCCTAAACAACCCCCTCCCAGCTCTTCCACACCGATAACAGCTAACAACAAAATCAAAAATGCAACGGTCATATTTGAGCTCTTTTAATCAAGACAAAGCCCAGAAGCTCACACGAACACAGAGTGAAAGTGAACCAACCCAGAAATGAGTATCTGGGTTAAACCCAAAACTAGCAGTCCTGTGCACACTGTGCACGGTAAGGCCATTAGCAATCACTTCACTTCAAGCACATTAAGCATCCAGGCTGCGTGCCTCTCTCTCTCCCTGTCTCTATCTCTCTTCACTCAGGCTCTGTGTGCTGGACCACTGGCCATCCTGGGACCTCTCTCCCCCTCATGTGGTTGTCAAAGCCCCATTCCACATGTTCTGTATGAGGATCCAATCCAGGAGTCTCATGTAACAGATCAGTTTTTGGATTTTGTGCGTTTGTGCAGTCTGTCTTCCTTTCCAGGCTTTCATCCGTTGAGGCTGGAAGTTTCTCATTATCATTTCAAGTCATGATCTTCGTGTTTGTTCACAGTCCATAATTTGTTATCCAGGTAGTCCACAATATTTTGTTATATTTTAAATGTTTTGTTAAATATGGCCACTGTAGCGCCTTCCACAATTTCACTTTAAGGCCTCTTGAGGTAAATTTGTGATACTGTGCAGTGTTGACAAAAGCAATTCCATTCGAGAAAAACAAAACAGAGGACAAGACTAGAGGTTTGACCCAAGAAAACAAATCATAGCTTATTCGTCAATAAAAAGGTTTTACAATAAAAAAGTGAATATGTTAGGGTGTCGGGACAAGTCAGAGCTGACTTTTTGAGTCACGTGACAAAGCTGGTTGGAGAACCGGCAGCAGGTGCTTGTACCTGGGTGTGATGGTGATCTGTAGAGTTGTGCTGTATGGATTCGAGATCACCATGCGGTGCAGTGCCGAGTTCTCCTGAGGATCCTCCAGCTGAGAGTCTGTGCTTGTATCCACTTGAATCTTTCCTGAAGTGTCCGATGGGTAAAGTTTGTCACCTGGAAACAGTGGAGAGCCCAAGAATGCAGAAGAAAATAGCAGACAAAGACACAGGGAATGAGAAAATTATGAAGCTTTGATGACTTAATCACATTGGCCATCTATAACAATATCTCAGAGTATACATATTCAGACCATCACCTCATAGTCACGCATTATATTAAAAACAAGAGCAAATATCTTTTAGATCAGCACTTCTAAAACCATCACAGAGCTAATTAAATCACACCCCCTATCATTTTTGTTACTTATGGAAGGAAATATTGAATGATTTATGTTTTTTTTCCTGTGAACCTCTCTGCGAGATACCACTAATTCATGAAACAACAGCTGAGCATATTTGGCAGCTGGTCTGGATGTGCATCAGATGGAGCAGAGAATCAGCTACCTGGCAGCAGTGATACGTAGTGTTCATCTTTTGAGTGGAGAACAGGCAGCCACTGCTCGCAGCCCTCTGTGGCACGCTGGTTGGAAAAGTTGTGGAGGTCCTTCAGCAGCGGGAAGCGGCACATGCGGCTGAGCTCGTAGAACTGTGGGGGGGCGATCCACAGCTCCTGTGCCTGGTAGCTCTGCAGGACCTCTGACGGTGTGGACCACTGAAAAGGAGAGAGAGAGAGAGTATTTTCCCTTTAATTTCATACTTCAAATTGTACATTATAATAGAATATTCTTTTTTTTCTTCATTCATTTGATCAACTGAAATTAGCAACAAAGGGTACACTTTTTTTGTGCAATTGGCGCACAAAGGATACAGATATTTAATAGCTGAAATTATGCAAAGACTCCTATTATCATTTTGCTGTTATATGAGCATCAGGAAACTTTTGACACAAGCAACCAGAGGATTTTCAATACTGCTGTCTCCAGGACTTAATAATAGTTAAGTATGTGCACAGTTTTGTATGTCTGCTTTAACAATTAGTTGACAATTTTTCCCAACAAACTGTTACTATCTATCTATGTTGATGATTATGATAGGACACCTTCACCTTAATGTCCTTCAACTGGTTGGAACTAGTCAAATACGCATTAAACAATATTTGGGGAAAGGATTTAGGATAAGTTTTCTCCTCATAAACATAAATTATTATTTACCAGAATTGGCACTGACTAGCTTTATCTATCTTTGTGTGTTACCATCCCAGTTCACAAGTGCAGTAGTGGTAACTTTCAGCCTGGATCACTTTAGATTCAATTTAATTAGTGTTTTATTGGAGGTTTTTACAGTTGTTGTTGTTGTTGTTGTTGTTGTTGTGTGACCACATAATTGCTTCATTGTGTGTCTATTTAGGCTAACTTTATTCCTAAAACAAAGCACTCTGGTCACCATCTGATGTTTTTAACCTGGCTTGATCCCTGGCTGGCTCACCTGGAAGCGCACTATTTCCTTCTCATCCTGCAGTGTGTGCGGAGTGTCCTGCAGGCAGCAGATGAAGAAAGCCGTGTCAAAGCGGGTCACACCGTATCGGCCCACGGGAGTCAGCCAGTTGCCCCACTCGTGTAAAGCCCAGATGTTGGGCAACACCTCCAGCTCCCTGCACATCCTGATGAAGTTGGAGGGGTTTTGGTTGACCAGAGCCCTCCACCTGGTCAGTTCACCGCCGCCCAGCTCGCTCGCTTTATAATGCAGAGCCGGATCACACCTGTCCTCCAACAACAAACTCCTCTCCCGCTCCTGTTTGGACACAACCAGCAGCACCCCGGACTCCTCAAACGTCTCCCTCAGGGCGCAGATCCTGAAGGCCACCTCTCCCGGGATCGGAGAGCCCAGTTTCAGCCGGTCCGTGGCGAAGATAGGAGGTCTGGTCTCCGCCGGTTGCGTGACACTCCTCAAACCGAAACTGGGAGAGTTCCTGAAAGACTTGAATATGTCCAGCCACTCGTGGGAAAAGTCCGACGAGTCCACCATGCCCCCGGGGAACACATACGCGTTGGGCATGAATCCACTTTTACTGCTTCGCTTCAGCAACAAAACGTTGTAGTCGAAGGCGGACCTGAGCGGCAGGTGAGACCCTCCGGAGGGGCAGACGACCCCCCGAGTCCTGGACGATAAGCCGTCCGCGCCGAGCCGTTGCCCCGCGGCTAGAATGAGAGTGGCCGCCTCCTTCCAGTGCTTCAGGGAGGTGTTCATCCTAAAACTACGAACAAGAAGAGTGTTTATGTCAGTTGTCACCCAGACAGCGCCTCTCAAAGTTCAAGTCCTTGGTCCATTTGTGATGGTGGAAGTGACGTAGCCTACTGGGGACAGACAAGAGCTGCTGTCGCCCCCTACAGGCTGGATGACTCCCAGGATGCAGATGCTCCAAGGCCACCGTCCTCTTTGGAAGTGGTTATTATAGACTAGGCCTAATAGAAATAAAAATAGTAACAATGATAGTAGCATAATAACAACAACAGTAATAAAAACATATTAATTATAATGTTAACAACAATAATAATGATAATAGTAGTGCTAGTGGGTCCGCTAGTGGTAGTTTTTATTTAGGGCGTTTCTCTTTCGAGTAGTTCAAATTGGCACAAAAACACACTTAAACTGGAAGCAATAATGCAGTATTGTTGCATATTAAAAGATGTTCTAAAAAGGTGATTTTTTTTCTATTTCACTGCATCAGATGAGGGTGGAGTTTGGTGATGGAGCAGGTCAGGGAGTTGGAGGTGTTTTTAATTAATAGTTTCACTTACCGGTAGTCATCCATTGTAGCCTAATATTGACATGATAATAACTGTTACATTTTCAATTACAAATCATCATCAAATCAATTTCCTATAGCCTACTGTTTAGTCATAATAAATGTAATCCAGTGAGATGTGTGTGTTGGTGTCAATTTAACAGGATGAAAATATGTGTTCAGTTGCCATGGTTACATTAATGCAAGGTCTAAAAAATGATAGCCTATTTTGGATATAGCAGTCCATAGCCTACGTTAATATCAATAGCCTACATGTCCATGAACATTATCATTGTTATGATTTACAAAAAATGACAGTATCTAGCCTAACTGTCAAATCCCTTAGACTGTGACACCACAGCAGGTAATAAGTAGATTCGATAACGTGTTTGTGAAAGTGAAAGCACACAGTCTGAATTAAAAGTCTGAATTTGTTGCTGTAAATGCACTTAGTCAGATCCTAAGCCCCCCTGAATGTGCCTGAAACTTGCACTCTGTTATTGGTCATAAGTTCCAGTTCTCAGGGTTACTGAGTTCATATGAAAATGTGTTCTTGTGTTCACAGATTACCACGAGTGGGCGAGTCTGCCTGTCTGCAGCAACTGTGTTGGTGGCAACTGTTCACAGTCTCTTGCAGGTTTCATAAAAACATTTTTATTTCAGCAAGTGCCTCAAGGAACTGCAGCCACCACAGGAAGTCAGTTGCAAATCAAGCTAGAAGAGGCAGACCACCAGATTGTTGCTTGGCAGTTGGTGTTTGTCCTGTTTTATGGAGGATGTCGTCATAAACACAGAGACTGAATTCAAACATGACTGTGTAATGGATGTTACTGTAGAATGAGGAACCCAGCAAACCTTGTTTTCATTTCAGTTAATTGCTATTGCACTATATTCTGCACATCCATCAAAAAAAATTAAATTTAAAAGCTGAATTACTGAATTCAATTCTGACATGCAACATGTCCTGCATCATAGTTTGTACTAGAAAGCTGCACTGAAAACAGTCCACAAATCTGCACATTTGTAGCACATAAAACCATACAGACAAATTCCTCTCATATTTAGCCTGAACTCTCTTGTTTTTCAAAGGTCACGGTAGTATGCAAGGGTTTACACACTTGTTGAAGCAGAGACAATGCCTTGATTGACACAAATCATGTTTTATTATATGACAATAAATAGGAAAGTAGTGATGTGACAGAATGTGATAGAAATATTAATGCAGCGACCAATTTCTAATGAGAAAAGAAATAGACAAATAACTTAACAGCATGAAATTTCACTTTATTAACAGTCTCATGAAGGTAAATAGAAGGGAGGAAGAGACAGAGTAGAAAGGGAATGTAACACACAAATGTGCATGCGCACGTGCACGCGCCAGGTGTCATATATCCGTATCAAAGAGGCTTTGTGAAGGAAGTCAGGCTCTGAGCTCAGAGAGGAGGAATTGTTTCAGAGGTTTGAAACAGTGTTACAAAAGAAGAGAAAACCTGACGAAATGTCTCATATTGGATCAGTCACATTTAATGTTAAGTCTGAGAAGCATCTGCAGGAGAAGATGAGCCGGTTTGTCTCAAAACACAGTTAATGGTTGAATATGTGGTGAAATTTCTGTATGGCATGGTCTTCTTGGTGTAGCCAACTGTTACACCAGCATATTATCTAAAGTTGCAAAACACTAGTGTGCTATTGTTTCAGACAGTCACAGAGTCCCTATACCTGTTGAGTGGCTGAACTGGACACCTCCAGTCTGAGCTCTAAACAGTGGATTTCATTAACTTAGCAGCTAAACTACCTTTGCCTCACTCTCATTTCCTGTCTTTGCCCACCTCCCTTTTCATCCTGGGCTATCCAGGAGGTCCAATCAGATATGGGAACCTCCCACCAGAGGAGTGCATCCAGTCTGAGGGAGCCTCGGGTTTTCATTTGAATCAGACATTCCTGCTCTCCTTCATTTAACTTGGCTTAGTATCATTTGAGAGTTCATTTCATATCACTGTTTCTAGGTTCCCCCCAAAGAAGCCAATTCAAGGTCCATGGAGCGTCACTGAAGTGGTTGGTGTTGCCAGTCATATGTAAGTCAAAATTTTGTTCTAATATTCATTATTATCTATGTTATAATAATAATGATTATGTTTAGTTCATTATCATGTAGAATGTCAACGTAATTGTCAACGTCAGTGTAGTTTTTCATTACATTCAAGACACTCATTCTTAGTGAATAAGTGACAAGACAGAGTGATGTTAAACATTTATATCAACAATACATAAGTTATGCATTATCATGGGGAGTGTGACCTCCAATGTCCTCTTTGTCTGTCTGTCTGTCTGTCTGTCTGTATATCTATCTATCTATCTATCTATCTATCTATCTATCTATCTATCTATCTATCTATCTATCTATCTATCTATCTATCTATCTATCTATCTATCTATCTATCTATCTATCTATCTATCTATCTATCTATCTATCTATCTATCTACAACCCAAACAGTGGCTCATACGAGGTGCATCACTTCTTGGAATTTCCCGGTGGTCCTCTTATGAGGTGTGAGTGAAAATCCACCCTCAATCAGAATAAAGAAGTTTAGCTGCTTGTTTCGTACACAGAGTCTCTCCAAAAGGTGAAGCCTGTCAGTGCCTTTTCCTGAGCTGTGACACAGTCACTTTGTGCTGTAAAGTACCAAGTCAATATCTGGGCTGTAAACATGGATCAGTGCCTCACAGAGGAATACAAATCAGTAGGATCAGAGGATTACGTAACAATGTAAATATTTTGTTTGAGGTGGATTTTCTGTGAGTTGTTTCGCTTGTAAGAACCTTGTTGCAGAGCTAGATGAGAGAAAACTGCAGTATGGTGGCAAGGCTTAGTGATTCCTCTAAACCTTATCAGTTATCTTACTATGTGATGACCTTGAATAAAACATCAAAGATTAGATTAGAATTTAACAATGTAACATAAACCAGAACTATTTCTCTTGTAAAAGTTTATAAGTGGTGTAAAATGTGTTCCTGTATCTGTTTTCTTTTTTTTGTTATTGTTGTTTTGTTTTTTAGCCACTAGCGAGCAGAGATGGATGAGGGCAGTTTTAGAAGGAGGAAGGAGTCGCAGAATGGCTGCACTAGCAACACTGTTGACTCTCATACCAAAGACAAACAGCCTGTGAAGGCCACTGTGCTTCAGAAAGATGTAAGTATGTGTGTATCTGTTTGCCTGTCCTGTGTGTGTGTGTGGGTGTTCCTGAGAATGCACCTCATGAGATGTTCACACAGTAGGATCCCACCGTCCGTCCTTTTTAAAGCAATGGGGGCTGGGACTGAGTACCAGGCAGTACCAGTGCAACCATCTCCACATATTAAGACCACAATGATCCACTCAGTGGTGCTGTCCAGGCCTCTAAGCTCCCTAAGCCCTAAAGTGAATTTAGGGGGACTGAGAAGGTTTCACGGGTTAAAACAGGATTATTATGTCAATTGTTTTAAAAAACTGACAATAAGTAATTCCCAATTCCCCCCTAATTGAACTAAGGAGGGGTTTAAGTTTACATATTTTAATTGTTTAGGATTTAGGATTACGATGCCAATAATTAAATCCATGCAAATGTATCCTTCCAGTTATATGAACAAGAATCCTATGACGCTGCTCATGAAGTTTTAGTGTGCAAATAGACTAAAGTCTAAACCAAACCATTGTCTTTGGGTCCATATTTATGTACATGTCAGGCTACATGCCAACTTTATGTCAATTTTTGGGTAAGCTTATATTTACTAATTAGCATGTAAAATAAGCTTCACTAAAGTCATTTGTTTTGCAAATTTTCTCTCAAACTAAAGTATTAGACAAGTTAAATGTTTTGTGTTTATTTATAGTTATGTGAAGACCAAAGTCTTAAGGATTAATACTCCAGGGACCATAAATGTCTGCACAAATATTAGTGGCAATCCATCTGATGGTTGAGATATATCAATCAAGACCAAATTGTTAGATGACCAACCAATGTGACCACCAGTAGACCCACAGAGCTAATGAAGTAGAGTAAGAGTAAACCAAACATCTATAATTGTGCAGCAAAACAAAAATCATTTGACTTATTTAGAAGTGGAGCAGCAGAAATCACTGTCCACCGTGTGAACCAATACGGAAAAGTTGTGGCTGTAATGAAGTAGTTCATTATAATTACTAATAAAAAACAACGAAAAACTACCAAACAGATGACAACATTTCTGACCACATGACATCAGAAAATTCCAACACAAACACAGCCGTGAGGTATTGGTAGATACTGGTGTAGCTTCAGGTTGAATTGTAATGATAACATCCAGGAAAGTTTTTTTTAAGTGAGGTTTTTACGGCATATCTTTCCCTCTACATGTATGTGGTGTGGTCAGGTTGGTCTACTGAGTGGCATCTGTCTCATTGTGGGGACCATGATCGGCTCGGGCATCTTTATCTCTCCTAAGGCTGTTCTGCTCTACTCTGGAGCTGTGGGACCCTGCCTCCTCATCTGGGCTGCCTGTGGTGTGTTGGCCACTCTGGGTGAGGACACCGTCCAAACTAAGACACCACTTTACCCCTCATGACACGCCCCCATGATATCCCCTCATGATCCCCTCCTGATATTCTTCTAAAGCAAAAACCATATGAGTAAAACTTGATTCTGTGGAACCACAACACAGAGAATTGTGTCAAAAGTGCCAAGATGGCCTGTCAACAACAAAATTACTTTGTCAGGAGGTTGTAATTGCTGCTGTAAATTCAGTGTGTTGAACTGTTGCGTCTCTGCGTTTTTGTGTTTATCAGCAATGGAGAGATTGTAAAGTTGAATTCTTCATGCCGCTGTGTTGTGTTGAGATTTCTTAAAATGGAAAAGTGCCAAGATCTCCATATGGTTAAACTACATGAGGTTAGTAGGTTAGGTGGTAAACAGTAATCTGCTATTTAGTTTGCAAGTTCGGCACACTCTGAGTCTGTAATTAAAGATTTTGACCTGCAGTTGTTTTTCCCTTTATAAACTTACTTGTCAAGTACTATGATGGGATTTCACCCTTTGTTTTCAGGTCACTTACTTGAAACAATCCAAAGAGAAAGATTGGATCTGACATTATCTTAAAAAAAAAAGATAATTGAAAGAAGACAGAAATGTCGACAAAATACCAAAATTGAATGATTCATGTGGAATAATTATGCATGTAATTATAAAATTATCATCTTACACATAAACTCTCACCATTAGTAAGCTTTAGTCTTATGGTCGACTGTCCATCATTAGGGCTGCATTATTATGCCTGGGGATAAAAGCATTAACAAGGATTTAAAATTTCAAAATTGACTTTGAGGGTGTTTGGCCTTGAGGTTTTGTTTTGGTTTTTTAACAAAATATATCTTGGTGGGAGAAAGTTCAAAATGTTCCTTGAACCTCCCACCAGAAGTATGAAAGCCACCTCTGATCATTAACACATGTTCCCATTTGTCACTGTCTCTCTTTACGTGTTCAAAACAGGAGCACTGTGTTATGCTGAGCTTGGCACCATGATTGCAAAATCAGGAGGGGAGTATCCATATCTAATGGAGGCTTTCGGCTCTGTTGTGGCTTACCTTTACTCCTGGACCACAGTCATGGTGTTGAAGCCCTCCTCCTTTGCCATCATCACATTGAGCTTTGCAGAATATGCCTCCACTCCTTTCTACCCCGGCTGTACCCCTCCGGATGTTGTCACCAAGAGTCTGTCTGCAGCAGCGATATGTAAGTTTGACTTGTGAGTTAATGGTTGAAAACAGTAAACTGCACATACAAAAGTAGCCATTGTTTGGATAATTGATCATGTATCTGGCAGTAAAACAGCACTGGCCACTGAAGGCTTTCTTCAATGAACTTCTGTTAATCATCATCAGAAACTTGTTTCTAAATTCCAGGTTAACAGATAACCAAATTCAAGGCTTTAAAAATAGATTACCGTTCATTACAAATGCTGAAGTCGCATTGTGATATGTCATGTCTATTTTTTTCTTTGCAGTGTTAATTGTCTTGGTCAACTGTTTGAGTGTCAAACTGGCAAGCTATGTGCAGAACTTCTTCACTGCAGCCAAACTTTTCATTATTCTCGTCATAGTGGTAGCTGGCATTGTTCTTTTGGCTCAAGGTGGGTTCGCTAATGTCAGCATATTTGATTTACAACTCTGCTTTTCAAGGTTTTCTCTTTTTATGAAACATTTAACTATAACAATCCATCTATGTGTTGTTGTGTGTTTATTTGCCAGGAAACACTGAGACATTTTCAAATGCATTTGATGGAACAACATCATCTGTTGGAGCAATTGGACTTGCGTTTTACAATGGGCTTTGGGCTTATGATGGATGGTAACAGTTATACCTCACTTAATTTGCCCTTTTAACTGGGTGTATATGATTGACCACACTCCGCTAGTGCACTGCAGTGTTTTTTTCCTGCTGTCCTGAGCCTGCCTTTTAACTGCTCTCTTGCCTCAAATGACCCTCTCGTTATTCCCAGAATAGGCCATATACCACCTTGTTGATGATAAGCATGTTGGTAGAGTGTCACACTTACTGACCATTTTGGGCTATGAGCTATTTTCCTATGTTTGTGTTTGAATTGTAGCAGGTTTTACAGGACAGTACTTTTATCTCTTGTGCTGTGACCAGCAAATAAGTTGAAAAACATACCTTTTTGCAAGGTGTCAAGCAGTTTCTCCCCTGCTTCTTAGAAGGCAAAGCATCTGTGAAATATCTGATAAATGCAGTGACACTAATGATGCTGAGGGGGCACTACAGTACAATGGTCCCTCACATAGGGTCAGTGCTGCAAGTAAAACTGGGCAAATTTTTCATGCACTACGAGTGATCATGCCTTTAGACTTTGCAAGTATCTATTTCCCCATCACAGCTAACTTAGCATTTGTTGGCCTATTTCATTGTTGTCCCAGGAATCAACTGAATTTCATCACAGAGGAGCTGAAAGACCCATTTAGGTGAGACAAATTAAAAACTCAATGTTAAAAGGCTGCAGGTGTAAAGTAGTGTTTTGAAGACATTCCTCTTTAATCAGATAAAAAGTATGAACTTTATTGAAATTGTGTAATGGTTTGTACTGGTCAGTACAACAAGTGAATCAGAGTTCATACAAGGCAATTGGATAGATAAACTTTTATTAAGCAGACCAAAGAGTTTGCCTCTGAAATGGATTTATATTTGTTAATTTAATTTTAGGAACTTGCCACTGGCCATCCTCATTGGGATCCCCTTGGTTTCTGTGTGCTATGTGTTGGTCAACGTATCTTACTTCACTGTTATGACCACCACTGAACTGCTGTTGTCTCCAGCTGTGGCTGTGGTAAGGAACATAAAAGGCTACCATGGTTGCAGAGAGGTTCATAATGATTTGTCAGATTTTTTAAAAGCTCATTTACTTGTCTTTTTGAAAGTATTTCTTTGTGCCACCTTAGACTTTTGGAGACAGAGTCCTTTACCCTCTGTCGTGGATCGTCCCTCTCTTTGTTGTCTTCTCCACATTCGGTTCTGCCAATGGAAGCTGCTTCACTGCTGGCAGGTAAAGAGGCAACTGCTACATTATAAATGAAATACACATGCTCAAGAATAATTTTCGGTGTGCATAAAGCTATATAGGCATATTTGTGTGTATGGGAAAGAAAGCACAGAGCGTGAAGGTGAAATGAGAACAATGACGTGTGTTAGAGGTGGAAAAACTTGACAGACGAGAGGAAAGAGGTAGAAATAGAAAGAACTCAGGAATACTCAACAACTACTGTATTTCTGTCTTTCTCCTCCCACCCGACAGGCTGTCCTACGTATCTGGCAGAGAGGGTCACATGGTGAAAATCTTATCCTACATTAGTCTAAAGCGCTACACCCCATTGCCTGCTCTCATATTCAACGTGAGTCTGTCCTGTATATTGAATAATTCAATCAGTACATACTTTCATTGATATAAACACAACATTTTCTCTGTTATTCTTTCACTGGTTCTTAATTGTTTGATTATTTTATTGTGTCCTATTCAAGGGTGTTTTGGCAGTTTTCTACATCATCCCAGCAGACATAAACACTCTCATAAACTACTTCAGCTTTGCTCAGTGGGCATTTTATGGTCTGACAGCTCTGGCTCTTATTGTCATGCGCTTTACAAGAAAGGAGCTCCACAGACCAGTGAAGGTGAGGCTCTCTGAACAAGGTGCAAGCCATTGCTCTTATATATTGCTTTATCTAAACAGCTGTTTTGTTCAGGTTGTTTCATTGTTTGGTTGTTTTACTTGAAACTGTAATCTTCTTTGAAAGTGTAACTGACTGACAAGTTATGACACAGTGACTGTACTGAAGAAATCTATGATAATTCATAAGAAGAAGCAGAATTCAAGCACCTGAACCTGTGTAAATGTGATTACTTGAAGGTGCCGATCTTCATAGCAGGCCTGATGGTGCTGGTGTCCTGCTACTTAGTCCTGGCCCCCATCATTGATAAGCCAGAGCTGGAGTACCTCTACTGCACCATCTTCATCTTTAGTGGACTTCTCCTCTACTACCCTTTTGTCCACCTGAAGGTCAACTGGGCACGCAATCTTATGAGTATGCTTCCTTTTTTTTTTTTTAACTGACATGCAGGAACATGTTTTTTTAAATAGGATTTATGCAAGATTTGTACCCTAATTAAACAGCTTCAGAGTAATTGTGATGGTTCAATGTCTTGTTAAGGCTCTCTGCCTTCCACCTAGCATCTCTTGGCTGAAAACCAACCTTGCAAGTAGTTCCCCTTTAAAATTCTTGCTACTGAAATCACATCCTCTTTGCCAGAAGCTGGTAACAAAATGGAAAAATATTCCATTCAAAATAGCATAAAACACAAAAAAAGAGACACAGTGTCGGGTTGTGCTGACCCCACGGTGATCCCACTTGATCAGTATCGATGTAACCTTTGACCTCCGTTTCCATGCAGGGCCCATCACTATGCATCTCCAGCTGCTGATGGAAGTAGTTCCTCCTGAGTCGACTGAATGAGAACAGACTGACAACAGTGAAGTTCTGCAGCTTGATGTGAAACATGGCAGGCCTGCTGGCCAGAAATGTTGTCCTTGGAGGTGGGTCAGAGTCGTAACATTAGAGCTCACTTCTGTTTAATAGCTGTGTGTGTACTGTGTTTATGAACCTGAACCTGAATACCAAGGCAAGATGAAATCATGTGTCGTTTTGGTACAGGCCGGAGAAAAGAGTGTTTCCCCTTGGAATACCTCTGCTGGCATTAAAATGTACTTCTGTATATACAGTATTAAAACATCCTATGTTGATAAGTAGGCTGCCACCGAAGAATGTTTAGGATCTTTAAGATGAATATAACCAGCGTATATACAACACTTTAGTAGTCACGTCAAACATTTCCTTGCATAGTCGGTGTTCAATAAAGTTTTCCCTGTGCCAAACATTACTTTATATAGAGCTGCTAGGAGATTTCTGCACTTGAGCAAAGGGAAAAGGTAGCTATATGTTTTAAATGCATTGTGGAAATGACATGAAGGCTGAGCAAATCATGCAACAAGATATGGAAATGTGTTTATTTTCTTAAATGATATTTGTGCATTATTTAATTAATAAAAGTCTCACTCTTGTCTTTTACATTAGAATATACCCGACCAGGGCTGCATTGTAATCTGCTCTTTATGAAAGGTGTTCAGCTTGTCGAGAATGAAGTGGACATGTTAAATAAAGAATTTTCTAGCAAATACCTTCTCTGTGTCTTTCCTGGCCTGCACATGTATCCTTTCAGAAAGTGTCAGAATTATCTCCCATGGGGTAGAACTCATAGAAATACTGTCAAATGTGGATGTGTCATTATATATATGGGTGAATGTGCTTGGTGGTACTTATGGGTATGTTGCATCTCATGTCCCATCATTTGGGCCCCAACCACTGAAAGACATAGCCACAGAAATGTAGAATATCACTGAACACATGTAGCCGTGTCAGATTTTGTTGGATCAGACTGAATTAAATGAACATAAAGAAACTTACAGAGGGAGGAGAGGCCAAACTGCCTATGCATGGATTCTCAGTTCATCACTCTCAAACAGCTGAGTGGTCTTTGTTGCCCTCTAGTGGCACTTCACGCTCCAAACTAGAGTCAAACTAGGATTTCCCAGAAGCTATCCCTGGTGGAAAAGTGGAGATTTTCTCCAGCAGGTGCCAGTAAATTTGCATTGGCTTTGCTGAATGAGAGGACATTTTGGAGAGAAGCTGCTCACCAACTTCTGCCAAATTTCTCTGGAACTGTCTGTAGAAGCAGCATGTTGGTTGTGAGGCCTGTTGTGTTTGGCTCTGTTTAAATGTGTGTGGTGTTTTTGGTAAAGAAATCTGTTGTCCTGTAGAATCAACTCAACAGGTCCCATACAAAGACTGAATAAATGTTGACTAAACACAGGGCTATGTCTTCTGGCAATAAGCACCTCAAAGATGAGAGTCTGTGATCTGGTGCACATTGCTCGACAAAAAACAAATGCCCAGGCTTACTCTATCATATCCGTTCCTCCTGAATGTTTGAGTTTTTGAAATTTTGCACTGAGTAGGGATGAGCAGTTGCATTCTGTTTCATCACGCTTTAATGGGCACAGGGTCCCAGGATGAAAGGAACAACAGTTTCCATTTGGATACCAGGCTTTACCGGTCTTTATGTGGTGTTGGTGCTTTTGAGGTGATGCAAGACAATTCTCCATTCAGTGTCAGTGACACTTAGGGATTTGATGGCATAACAGAATGAGTCCACTTATTTGTGAACTTGTGTTCAGTGATCCACACTGAACGCCCCTAGATCACAGGGAGATGTGAATTGTGCTTCTGTTGGACATGAAATGTACAATTTCTCATTGCTTGACAATGAACGAGGCATCAATTATCCTAAAGCTGGCAGTGTGTGGGGGCAGAATAGATAGAGCGGCATAGATCTCAGTTAAATGCTAGGAATATACGCCTGCTAAATTGGTCAGTTTTAAAATTCAAGGTAAAAGATTATACAAATCAGTGAAACAATTTCAAGTCTCAACAGCAAATTGGTGGTTCTGCAGTGAAATGTCTCTTGCAATTAATATATAATTTTAGGCAAGGCAAGTTTATTCGTGTAGCCCATTTTTCCAAACAGTTTGTCCCAAAGGGCTTTACATAGCATAGCAGAACAACATCCTCTGGCATTACACCCTCACATCGACTGAGGAAAACCCCCCAAGAAAACGGGAAACAAAAAACGGGATAAAGGTGAGCAACAGAGGAGGGATCCCTCACCCAGGATTGGTAGATAGGTAATAGATGTTGTGTATAGACAAGAAAACAGTTTACAAAAAGGAGTATGGAAAAGCATATTTTATAGGATATTCATTAGTGATGCAACAATGCTTTATTCTTATAGTAAAATAACAGTGTAGCTAGTTTATTTGTGATTACAGTCGTACCTTTGGTTCGTGAAAAGTTACATGGAATATACAAGAAGAGGAAAGTTTCTCAAAAAGAAAAGGACATTTCTCAACAAAAATAAATCTTTATTTTTCAGACTTGTCTCTAATCTTTGCTTTTTTTTGTGGAAATTATTGAATCATTTTCTTCCTTTTGTCTAAATCAATTCACTGAAACTCTCTGTGAAGGTTAAAGTGAAGATTCTCCGGTGGAGCTGCAGACAACTCTGAAAGCTTTGTGAGCTTTTTTTTATTTGTTTGTTTGTTTGTCTTTAATGCATTATCTTTGAATGCACAATGCATGCTTCTGTAATCCAATTGGAACATTTTTGATGATTAAAAAGGCGCAATAACCTCTAAATTGTACTTCCAATTTAATTCACTTATAGTCTCTGCTTTGCACATTCAGAAATTTGGTTCAGTAGCTATTTTATGATATGTTCATAATGTTTTGTGGTATTAAAATTACAGCAGGGAATAATATAGGTTTTTTTTAATCCAAGTATAGACACTGAACCTTTGTACAGGAAGGAAAAGAGCTGAGAATCCAGAATCAGTCCTAAAGTTTTCAAAGAGGCAAGGAACTGGTCTCATAGGCTGTAAGTGCAGTTGCTTCCGTCTATTAATTACCAGCTATGGCGGGTCTTAATTAAACCTTACAAGAGTGCATTGGTAGATTGATTGAACATTAATATTCTAAATATTCTGATGACAGTGAATGTGCACTCAAACGTACACACATTCTATACATATGCATGCAGCCCTGCCTACATAGACACACACTCACACACACACACGCTCTTTCTCTCTCTCTCTTTCACACACACACACACACACACACACACAGTACATTCAAATATCATCTCATTAATGGATAGACAGCTCTGATGAGAACTCATCTGCATATCATTTTCATCACATTACTGTGCTTTTCCAATCAGTTACTGAATTAGCATTTGGATTAGAACCTCGCAATCATTCAACGACCTTTCCAAAAGCTGCATTATAATGTGTCACTAATGAACATATGCTACAAATGAAGTCTGTGATTGTTCTGATTGTTTTTGGATTATCAGAAATAGTGCCTCGAGACTTCAGGGAATGAAAAATAATTTGTTGCTGATTTAAATATAATTTTTTTTGACTTGTGCACTTTGTTCAACTGTGAATTCTTTAGAAACTATATTAGACTGAATAGTTACAAGTAAAGGGGCTGTAGAAAATTCACCCAGCTCACTGATTTTCACACCTGCAGGCAGAGGGAAGCCAAAATGGAAAACAACATTTCTGTAGAGCCCAAATGCAGGTGGGGAGAGAGAGGCAAGTGTCACTTAAACATCCAGCAGAGGACTCTATTTTGTCAACATGACCTGTTTTCCTCCATTGGAGGGCACACTTGAATAAGCAGTGGCAGTGATGTGAGCCACAGCCATTTCACTCCAGTACTTTTACCGCTCAGAGATCCACATGCATTTTTACCAGACTGTGTCCCCACATTTGAGGTTTACTCCCACCTGGCACTGTTCCCAGAAATGTCCTGGCATCGCCTTTAGTGCGAAGAAAATTATGAAAAACTACTTTTCATTTGAATTATTATGTTTCAAATGACTGCTCTCTCACAAATGTCTCATTCATAACTTGTCTGACAGCTTCTCTCTTGCCATTGTGAATATCCGTGTCTCAGCCAGATGAGAGGCCTAATGATGTTTTACCTTGAGCAACACTATGTAACTTTTGATGACTACTATCACTTGTTTTATGTATGGGGAACTGTTTAATGTTTAAAGTAGAAAAAACAGAAAAGAGTGCTGAGTGAGTGACTTCACTCAGTTGTGTCAGCAAGATCTGGTTTGCTAACATGGTGAACATAACATTAACACATGTACCAGACAGAGTCAATGCTGTAGAGGTGTGGCAGTGTATACTGAATTTAGCAAGAGTGTGTTTTATTACCTGTCGGGGGAGATTATGCTTCCACCACGGTTTGTTTGTCAGCAGGTTCACACAAAAAGCACTGAATCAATTTGCACCAAACTTGGTGGACAAAGAACCCATTACATTTTAGTGTAGATCTGATCCAGGGTTGTTGTTTTTTTTTTTTTACATTTGCAAAAGAGACAATTTTTCAAATCTGTCCTCAGTTTCTCAGGAAATAATGTATGGATCTTGAAGTACGTATTTATGATGTCAGAAAATGGAAGAAAATGATCGGCATTGTTGGAAATATGAATTCTGAATACCATGTCTGGTGATGAATGTGTTCCTTTGTGTTGCAGACCCGAAACTAAGACAGTGATTAAACCTTGAGGAAGTCTGTGCACAAAGCTTCTTTTTCTACTTCTATTCTTTCAATGAGAATATATTTATCTGTAAGAGTAACTGGAGAATAAAGTAAATGCTACATCTCTTTTCCATGATTGTTTTAACTGTCTCTCAAAATCCAAACTATTTAGCATCTTGACTCTCCCTCTCTCTCTCTCTCTGTCTCACTCTCTCTCTCTCTCTCTCACACACACACAAAGACAAAGCAGTGTGTTTCTTTGTTTGCTTCATGTTTCAGGCAGTTCCAGGTGTGGTGTCAGCGGAGCCCAAGGTGGAGGATGCTGCTGCTGATAAATAGTTAATGCTATGAGGTGACCTCTGTTTGCTGTGCCAGCTCACGGAGGTTTTACAATTGAGATGACTGGTACAGCGACTCCCATATCACTTAGTGGAGAGACAATTTATTAACCTGAATATATGGCTGTCTTTTTTTGTTCATACCACCATCTCTTGTCTTTTACTTGTGCATGCATGTTGTCTCTCTGCTCCATCCATCTCTGTCTTCCCCTTGTTAACCTCTTCCCTGCCTCTCTCTCTGTGCTAACTCTCACGCACGGTCTTCCTCTCTCTCTCTCTCTTTGTCCTGCCAGGATTCTTTCTGTATTTTCTTTGATCCTCCTCCTTCCCCTCGCCTCACCCTGTTAAGGCTCTTCACCAACTTTAATTGTGCAACTTAGAGATCAGTGGCTGATGCCATTCCACAGCCACTCACGAATGAAACCATGTACGTACGTTGTATAAACCCAATGTAAACGTGTGCATTTATGAGATGCAATTTAAAGTATGTTGTGTGCTTGTATTCATACGCACTTAGCAAATTTGTATGCACATACGCATAACCCTGTTTGCTTGTGGAGATGTCAGGGATCAGGAATGAAATTCAGCATATAAAAAAGTGCTGCCTGCTAATTGTGTTGCTGTGCATGCTCCACTCCTGCACCCACTGTAGTTTCTGGCTGTTTAGCGGCTCTTTGATCAGCAGATAGCGGGATGGTAGGGAGGCTGGTTATGCTGGCTTCCCCAGCCTGATGCAGGGGTGGTTTCACTACACATCCTGCACACAGTGGGAGGCTGGACTGCTGGTGTGTGTCTGTGCATATGTGCGTGTGCACGTGAGACACCAAAAGAATAAAAGAGAGACAGGGAAAGAAGTATATGGGCACAGATAGGTAAAGAAAGAAATTATTTGGCGTTTGAGAGGGAATTATTAGTTTGGGTGTGGGGGGGTGGGGGGCATTTTGCCTTGAAAGAAGGAGTGCAAACAGCTTTTAATGGCTGTCTGGCATGGTCCCCTCTGATGTTTACCCTGCTTGTGTGTACTTCTAAACATTGCCTAGAGCCACTGCTGCTTCACAGCCAAGTTATGATCTCTCAGCTCCTTGTCAAAGATGGTTTTGCTCATTTGTCATTGAGGATTTGCACAGCAGAAAATGCCACATTGGGTAAAATGTTTTATAAAGCATTTGTTCTAAGCATCATTTCAACGTCATCAGTCAGAATGCAACAAATTCAATACTTTTCACTGTAGTTTGTCTAAAAAAGAAATGCGGGGAGAACAAGAATGAGATAAGAGAATTAACCTAAATAATAATTGAAGGCAGAGTGCATCAGCTGTCTTCCACTTCAGTATAGCCATAAAATCTGACCATGAGTAAATACCACCCAGATGTCCTGTCCAAATAGCCAATCTATTCGAATCAATACTGCAGTTTTCACACTTATCACATTAAATTAGGTAATCGTGTTTTCTGATACACCCCCAAGCTGTGACATGTTGCTTGTCCTTCAGTCAATAACAGCCAGCCTGCCTATCTGTGGATGGCATTACAGTAACAGATATGAGAGTCTCTCATTTATGGACAAATATGCTCACATAGATTTCCCATACAATCCACTCTTTGCATGATGTTGAGACCCGGCCTTTCATATTACCAGCCATGAATCAACTCTCTTTATCGACACAGAGTAATGGCAGTAGCTGGGTAATCAGCACATACTCTACAGGCTGTGATTAGTTACTGTACATAATAAGACACAGTGATCTGTGAGATTGCCCAACAGAGAGGTAACACCTTGGATAGTTGATTTGACCATACTGGGCCATCCCAAACATAAAAAAACAACTCCACCTTTTCACCTGTAACATAAACACGATTACGTGATGTTTCACAAACCATCTAAGTCTTTGATGTGAGCCATGGGAAAATGGGAACTGCCCTCGTGGCAGAGACTCTTTTTAAAGAACAAGTCTTCAAGGAGCAGTTGCTGTATCAAGGAAATTTTCTTTACATTTCCACAGGGTTGTGGCGTTGTACTTCAGTGTGTGGAGCAGAGCCTGTAAAATATCCCTATCCCCATATCCCTCAGTGAATACGAGAGGGGTCAAGAGACAGCCAGTCTAAGCTGTCATGCTGAATCCCATGAAAATATATACATATTAAAGATGCCCTATATGACAAGGGATACAGCGTTCAACATGTACTATTCCTGGTATCTTCAGTGAGCTGAATTTACTAACTCATGTTTGATCCAGTGTCTAATTAATTCATTAAGTTCTTGTGTTTATTGCAAGGGAGGGTATACAGTAGCCTATGTAAGGAGAGGGGATCAGCCTTTGAAGTGGTGTTCAGCAAATCTCTAGAGAACAACCGAGCCCGAGGCCGGACTCAGGCTGTGGGGAGAGAAGCTACAACCACTTTTCCACTGCGGGTCCAAAACTGGTGCTTACTATGGCCATGTTTGCTCCACTGAATTACCATTGTTATTTGTTTATTTCAAACAATATGTCGCATCATAAATATAATGTCTTGAGGCAGCAAAACGTCAACAGAAAAGGCTTGATACTGAAACTAAGGCTTTGCTAGTATTGTTTAGACCTAGACTGGAATCCGGGCTCTTGGCAACTCAGAAAAAGGAGACTCTGCAGTCCTCTGCGGTATACCCCTCCCTATGCCTAAGTAGCTAATGAACTATCAGCTATCCATCTTCATTCCACCCAGGGCACACTTGTCCTTCCCTGCAGACAGAGGCTACTTCTTGGCAGGTCTTGCTTGAGGGGAATCCAAACCTCCTGGCTCTGAAGTAAAGTGCTGCTTTCTTCTGAAAATCATTTTGAGGTAGCAAACCGAATTCAACGATAGCCTACTATTAGCGTGCATGGATAGCACGGACAATATTCGTGATCACAACACAGAGTTCTCTACAGTAACCATCAACTGATGAGAAACATGCCAATGGCCAATAGTCAAACTCTAACCAGGATGTATAATGAACACAGATGGATTAATACAAAGGTAATCATTCTGGAAGTCAGGATTGCTAATTTCTCTAATTGCTCTAGAATAGCATCAATATATTTTTAACAGATCTTCATGTAGTCTAACAGTCGTGCACTCAATGCCAGTGGTCAGACTTAAACAATATGAAGTCACAAATCGTTGTGCACTTTACTGATAAATTAAAGTGAAAGTACTCATTGCTTTGAGATATAACCTTTGAAAGTTTAAATTTGTGTAACATGCAAGATGCAATAAGAGAAACAACACTGGACTCACTGAAGCAATTTTTGAAAAACATAAAACACTTTCATTTTAAAAGTGAAATAAATACCATGGCTTGGCTGCAGTAAGTCTGAATGACGATTAAGTGTCTCCTAAGTCTCCTAATACCAATAATCTATCAAGAAAAGGAGTATCATTACAGGCGTGACAAATAAAAGTAACAATGACTCCTTTCTATTGAATTGTACATGTACATGTGAGTCACCTCAGTGAGCCAGCATGGTCAGGAACCACCTCATGCCCTTATTTGAATGCAGCCAAAATGAGTTGTATTACAGTAGTAACAGTCTGCTTCATGAGTCAGAATGACAAAGGTATATTGGATGCCACATACTAATAATGAACATATAACAGCTTGCAACATCTAACAAGCAGATGCTTTTACATGTGTCCTGCCAATACTATTTGGTGGCTTGGGATTCGATGTGCTATGGGAATTACTGTAAATCTGGGTTTTGCTGAGCCATTCAACACTATCAGAGACTTGTCCTGAAGCCACTCCAACATTGTCTTGGCTGTGTACTTTGGATCACTATTAAAAGTGTCAGCTGTTGAACTCTCACGTTCTTGTTTTTTTCTCCAACAATTATCAGCCTATTCACACCGAAATACTGAATAACTTGAAAATGATTACCGTTTTTGATTTTCTTTTCACTACACTATTAATTCGTGAATGTTGAAAATGATTACCATTTTTGATTTTCTTTTCACTACACTAATTTGTAAACGGCTGCATCTTCCACCTGTGTGTCCTTTGTACATTTCACCACTGGATTTCATTGTGAGAGAGTGGTTTAATTTTGCTTGGTGTAGCTTTGAAATTAATTTAATTTCTTTCTTACAAAATTTTAGAATTTGGCATTACAAAGAACCATAACAAAAGTAATGGAGGGGGAATCATTGTCGCAAGATTCAGATTAAATGGCACTTTAATTGTCGTGAGTAACAGGAACACAGACAAAGGAAACATTAAGTAGCCTATTAATGCAATGTGCCAAATATAACACACTGAATAGTAGGCTAATGAAGTGGGAGGTGTGGGAGGGGAACTGGAATTTGTTGGGGACGCTGAAAACAGAAGGGCAGGGAGTCAGGTAAGAGACACCAGGAAGGCACTCTTTCTCAAATGGTGGTATGCAGCTGAAAATTATTTGCAATCTGCAAGTAATAGGCTACCAGAGACGTAGGCCTACCCCATAGTCGGCTATGCTGCCATAATGCTTGATAGGGATGGCATCAGATATTGTCCAACAGACCATCAGTCCTCTTTAAGCCTCTTGGCAAACAAATGTCTCTCATTTCATGAAATGGCAGTTATTCAAATTTCAATCTACATAATGTCTAAAATCTGAGGTCCGAATAGCCTACTTTCTAGAGTAGATGTGTTTTTCCTTTAACAATTCAGTTTGCAACATGTGCAGTAGGCTTTTCTCACAGCAGGAAAAGGAAGGAAAACAGGTGTTGCGCTCTGTTTTATCCAAGTGTGTATCCACATATGCCAAAACAGCGTGACAGCGGGCCAGCTTGCACAATGCCACACACTAAAGCAGCGAAATGAAATTATGCCTGTGTTCTCTACTGAGAGACATATCAAAAATATATCCATTGATAAATGTATATTAGTTTTATTCATATACGCATTTTTTTTTTCTTGAATCTTCTTGCGGAAGCATAACATGCATTTCAAAAATAGTCCTGTAAAGTTGTTACGCCTAAACTACTATCAGCGTTGTTGTGAGCTCTCGCTGGCTGTTGAAATATAGTTTTGTATGGATCATACCATTTTAAATCGAGTAGTACTCAAAATACAACCGTTAAAATACGTTACATATTTAGTCTCAGTAGCATTTTAGCATATATAATGCTTAAATCTAGTGCGGCTATGTATTTTCTGGCAGCTTTTATTCAGCACAGACACGTCGGTTTAACTTTTATCTGTCCACTTCCCCACACGCCCCCTCCCGTCTCTGGCAGTGGTTTGTCCCTCACTCCAGCTGATCGGCCCAGGATTCCCCGGTGGCTCCAACCGTTGCTGGTTCTGACGGCTTCGATGTCCTAACGACGATTTAAACAGTTTAAATTTTTACGGAGTCAGTGGCCGCTCGTGTCGGCAAAATAGTTCCTCGTCTAGTAAAAGTCTGAGGGATAATCTGGCCGGGGGTATTAACTCTGTGCTTATCAAAGCCAGGGGGATCTAAACGCATATACGAGGCCCTCACTCCATCCCCGGATTCACCTGCTACGCGGAGAGCCTCACACCGAATACCGACATGGGAGACACGGGGAGCGAGGGCAGCAAGCCGCCGAGTAACGTTAACGTTATACCCCCGCGCTGCCCCTGTGGCTTCTGGGGGTAAGACCGGATACCTCTCAATTGTCTTTCAAATGCTTCTTTCTCTATCGACAGCTAGCACAGCCGCTAGCCACTAGCGTTAGCAGCTCAAACAGGGATGAGCTGCTTTTCTTATTAACCCCCCTCCCCATTGTTTTGTAGCATTAGCTGCTAGCTAACACCGACTGGCCTCGGTAACCTTCTCCCTATGGAGGAAGAGAGAGCAGGGTATGGGTGTGGGATAAACCCTCCAGGTATTGTGACGAGTGTGACAGCGCTGATAAGAAAACGGCTTGTTAAAAAGTACTAACTTCATTTATTTATAGCCGGTTCGAGACACCACAGTGAGTAGTAAAACCTTTAAACTAGAAGTAGGCACTAATGAGTTTACCAATTCAAATCGGCTGCTATATTAGCACACTATGCGCTAATTAGCATAAAAACGTGCTAATATAGTGACAAGCTGGTACAGTATGTTTTTTTTTAAGGTTTGCAAAAACATTAATCATCAGAAGTGCATTTTATCTTGTCAGATGTTCACATAAAACCAGTTCAACCAAGTCATGTAAACACAAAAACACAAGATACTTTCATCTACACACACACACACACACACACACACACACACACACACACACACACACACACACACACACACACATACATATACACATACTTCATACTTGCATATCTGTGTGTATGTGCCTACATACATATGCGCACACACAGATTTATTCATATAAAACTATATATACTTACATATAGGATATTGTGGTTATCATGAGCCAATTTCATTGTGGCAATATTATGGGTGGAATGGTTGGGTAACCACAAAAAGGACTATAACTAAAACTCCTTAAATGTCAGTCATTAGATCTACAATGCCAGACACCAGACAAGTGAGATCACCAGGCAATCATGATGCCTAGGCGCCTATGTCTAGTTACATTTTCGAAATTAAGAACTAAAAGTTCCATGTCTGCTCAACAAGTGAAGTTTCCTTTCTGAACTTAATGTTCTCATTTATGGCAGGCAAATATAGCACTGTGGCTTCTCCTTTTCCCTCACCACTGTTGTCACTGTCATGTCATGATATTTCCTGACTTTCTAAGTTGGATGCGCTCAGCTGAATTACTCATCTGCATTTCAAGAGGTCTTTGAAGTGGGGCAGGCTTATTGCCTGGTTATGATAAATTTGCTGTAGAAATCCAACCCTCGAGTTGGATTAATTTGTTTATCGTCCTTGTTTGAAAAGCGCGATGGTCCTTGGATCAGCAGTATGACAATTTGACTTAACATCATGTTAATAGAATTGAAATGTAAAAAGGGGACTGTGTCAAAACACCTGAATGTTGTGTAAATGCTGCAGATGTTTCAGCTCAATGATGACAAGATACAGATTCAGGTATGGTTGTGACTGTTGCTCTGTGGTTCATAAACCATAATTGCACCTGTCATTTAGTAAGTTGTGTCAAATTAATGTTTGCGCTTCCTTTGGTTATGTTCTCAGGCTTGATTGTGTCTAAGTGATATTTGACAGGGGAGGCAAATAAATAAGTAGAAAGTAAAGGTTTATTTAAGATATTTTTTTCCCTCAACATGTCATTATGTCTCAGCCTTATATTGCCTGATTTGGTGGAGAAGACTGTGTTTAATTGCAGATAGGATACTTCTTTCAGTACTGTGTTGGTATACTACTATACTAACTGTTTCAGTGTTTTGCGCTTGCTCAATGAACAGATCTAACATTGCTCATTTACAGTCTACCAGTGTTTCACGTTATCAGTTATGTTTGAATGTTACATTCCTCCTCTCTGCAGGTGTGGGTTGTTTGTGTAGGCCTCAGTTAGTTGTGTGAATGTGTTTGTGCAAATGCTTGTCAAGGCTGGCAAGTGCTGCATAACTAGGACTTGGCTCACAAGTTAAACATAGTTTTGTATCTCTTCTTTGAAAAAATGGTGGCTTAATATACAACTTCTGTTCATTACTGCTATTTGGATAATATGAACAGTGTTCAGTGACTAGTCATAACAGTCAGTTTCAAATGTGGCTTTATCTCCGCTTTCATTACATTGTCACCAAGGAAGGAGAAATTTCTGCTCTGCTGCAGTGGCACCAGTACTATTGAGATTACAAAGTTTTTTTTTAGGAAATTCTTTATGTAGGTATATTCAAAAGATAAAAAGTAAAATAACCAGGAAGGAACTGCAGTCAGTTAGTGATCTAACAAAAGCTTAAAACAAGATGATAAAAATCCAATTTTCTTATATTTTCAGTGATGTACAGCAAAATATTGCTGGCATTAGCATAATTCATTCAAAGAAGGGATTATTACTGCAGTAGCCAGTTGACATCATCTCATGGTATCGTCAGTTTGAAAATACATGGCCTAAATGTTTTTTACATCAAGTAGTATGTTTAGTGTTGAACATTTTCTGTGAAGTAAACTGTGTGGGACACATGGGAAAGAAATGGCTTCCTAAAATCTAAACTTCTACCAAACAACCATAAGGATTTTGTATTAGCACAAAAAATATGTATAAATAATGAAGATTGCTGTTGCCAAGGCCATATTGCTTTGGATTGGCAAGAGAATTGCTGGATTAGTTAAGTAATTGCTTAATCAATTTGTTTGTCAATTAGCCCTGTACCTATTGCTTTTCATAATGGAAAAAAAAAAAAGTTAGATCAATAGAAGTATCAAATGCATGACTGGCAGAGGTTTTATTACAGAAGTAATAAAGTGCTGTAGGCTCACAATTATTGCTATTCAAGACCATAGAGAATTCTTAAAGTCTGAATTTTTATTCCACTGTAGTTACCTGAACCCTTTTCATACAAATGGCACACCAAAGTGCTCATTGTCATGTTCAGAACAATACAATATAGTACTATAAAAATAGCAGAGATATACCATACAGCTATGGCTATCTGGTTTTGTCTTAGACACCATGATCTACTTCTGTTGTCCCAGTTTCTGACAATAGTACAGCTGTATTAGTGGTAATGTTGATGCTACTCTCCTTTTATGAAATGTGAATAAGCGAGGGAATCATGAGATATGTTTATTCTACTGAGTGCCCCCTAGAGTTGCTATTGAAGTGCCCATCAGGACCCCAGACTGCTGGACATGCTTGTACTGTGAAAGTAGAGCTACTGAGTAAAACCTCTCTCCTCCATCTCTAACATAAAACTCAGTTGAGTTTTGTATCCTCGCTAGACAAACCACCGTCTGGTAAAGACTGTTTTTAGATACTCTATTAACGGTGATGTTGTTCTTTTTTTTTTTACTCCTCATGTCAGTAGTATCGTAGAACTTGAAATGTTTATCATCCATCCAAAGCCTTTGCTCTGTTGTGTCACTCAAACCGAATTACCAAGGTGACGGAGCCCATGTTCCTGCCTGTTCCAATCAGGTATTCTCATTAGTCACAGCAGTGGGCCAACTAAGGAACAGACTGATTGTGAGCACTCTGTTCAAACTTGACTCAGCTTAACAAGCACACAGTCACTTCTGTCCTGCGTGTTTTCTTTCTCAAACTTTCTCAACCCTTTTAGTCCCTTAATTAATCTGTGATTTGATTACCTCTGATTTGCAAGGTTGACAACAGGATACGACTTGTTGTTTATCCAGTATTGGCTTCTTCCCTGCCTGTGTGTCTCATGATGAGACTTCTCCTCTATCTTTACTTCTTGCTTCCTCCTTTCTCTTTTATACCCAGGACCACACAGTGGCACACTGACAGACAGCCCTCAGGTTGACTGCAGCTGACCCTACATTTAGAAATGAGGACAAAGGTGTGCAACGAAGCACCCAAAAATAAATAGAATGTGACTGATAGCAGCGACCGTCACGCTTGATGCGCAGACAGTAAGGGCGAGGGCTGGAGAGGAAATGAGAGGAGCCCTCAGAGAAGGAAAGCCAGAGCCATCTGTGGTGAAAGAGCTGTGCCACTGAAAGCAGAGGTTTTAGTGACCTACCTCATAACAGCAGCTACTTTATATCAGAGATCTTGATCTTAGATTACGACTGGGAAAGTATGTTTGGGAATCAGTAAGATTTTTTCCATCCAAATACAAGGAATGACTCAATTAATTGGAGCTTTTGTGTTTGATTAAGAGAATAAAGGAGAATTTATTTTCTCCTTTCATGACTCCTGCGCACCGTCATCAGACCAGTTCAGTGGTTTCCATGTCAGCCTACACAAGGTACAGGGGCTTGGCATTTGTGACCTCCATGAACACATTTTCACCTCCACTCCTCCTGCACCGTGTAAAATAATCTTTTGTTTGCTAGACACACAAAAAAAAAATCACCTTGACTATCAGCCAATTATATATTGACTTTTTCTGATAAGTGTAAAATAGGTTAAAATAATCAATTCCCGATCTGTAGATGTGTGTAGACATTTAAAATAATGTTATAATAATGATTTATTTCAAAACAAACAGGTAACAGCAGATATCTTCAGCTCATTTTAAAGCTACATGAAGAGGTTTTTGACCATCAGAGGAAAATAGTCCAACAGTGTTTGTTTTAGGTGCTGATGGAGTTGTAATGTAATCATAATGCACTTTGTAAATGTAATAGATTTTTTTTCAATATTTGATCTTCCCACAGTAGGTGCAAGATGTGTAGAACACAGTCTAAACAAAAATCCAATCTCAATTGCTGTGGCCTCATAACAGTCATGCTGCTTAGACCTTGACAGCTTCATTGCATCGCAGCTTTGAATTCGGTGAATTATTCAAGACTGAAAGTCTGGATCACTCTCCTTATTTTGATTTTCTCTCCCAAGATCCCAAATGTGAAATAGAGTCTCATTCTGGAAGCCAGAATTCATGAAAACATGTAGTTGCTCTTGCTGTGTGAAGCTCCACCAGCAAAAGGCACTAGCATTTGGTTTTTGGCATTTTTTTGAATGTCTTATCACTTCTTGTACAGTATGTGATTATCTAATTTGCTTTCTCTGTCTGATCTTTCCAACAGGTCAAGCAAAACCATGAATCTTTGCTCAAAATGTTTTGCAGGTAAGTTCTTGTTCTGTTGTGTGCTTGTTTGGTTGACTGATCTTGTGTCTAACATTGGTCGGCGTGAGTCTGGGGAGGTAGGGGAGGGGGGTTGTTAAAACACTGTCTCACCTGCTGCAGCTTTGCTGCAGAGGCCTTGAAGTGATTAGAAATGGAGAAAGAAGTCTGAGGAAGAAACTCAGGGGTAAAGTGCAGTGTCCTAATCACTCATCCATAACTCTGTTTACGGTTCAGATTTTTAGTTTTAGTTATAGCATTTTTGCAGCAAAAACATGTACATCTCGCCTTTCTTTATCAGATTTCAACTGATAGTTGTTGGTATTTGCTTTGGCCTTTCCTTTATCTTCATCAGTAAGGTGACGGATTTCCTTCCTGATTCCATACTCTTTAGAAACCTTCAAGTGTTGGGCTTTGAAGTTTCACCAAATAATTTTGTCCCTTCTCACTCAGGCTTTAGTTCATCCTCTGAATCGGTGCCAGCGTTTAGAGTAGAAATCTGTCCTTTTACATAAGATTCAAGCAATATTGTGTCAGTGCACTGCAGTTTCTGTGTGAAATTAAGCATAATCTGAAGTTGCACCTGAGTTCTCTCTCTGTGCCAGACACACTTGTTTGGCCTACTGCCTAATTTAACAACCACTCCACACTCCAATAGATAGATACATTCATTTCTGTACACACAAATGTCTCACCATTTATCTTCTTTGTAGACATTCAGAAGAAACAGCCGGACGACGACTGTGCCCCGAAGGCCTCGTCAAGCTCCAGCAGCAGCCAAGCAGACATCTTCTGTAATGACACAAACAGCAGCATTAGTCAGTCACTGATGTCGATGCCTAGCACATCTGAGGACCCTTCACCAGGAGAGATGGGGGCGACATCCTTACCTGCTCAGGACGGTAAGACAGCAGTTAATCAGTGAGATGTTAATCTCACCGGGTTTTCTTATCAGCGTAGCTGGTGTGGGGCCACTGTCTCTCTATTAGCTCTGATAAGTGATTTGCCTTCAGCTATAGTTTATCGAAAGGATCATTTTTTTTCTCCACTGTGGACCACGGTGCACTCCCACTCTGAATGCCAAAATTGCATGAGGTGTTGAGCTTGAAGGCTTTGTAATCTGGTCAGAGTATTGTAGCCTTGAGTCGACGACGGTGTCTCTCTGTAGAAGGCTGCTGCTAGTTTCTGCCAACCGAGGCTGCAGCTGCAGTGCCCCTGCCCTGGCTATATTTGTCCTCATGGCACAGATAGAGAGAATGATAGGAAAGGGTATCTATTCAGAAGTGAAGGTTTTAAGAGGACACCTACAATTGCCAGGGCATCCGTCATCACTATACTGTGACAAGGTTATTTGCGGAGGCCAGTGCAGGACAGGACAATAAAGTGGCTACCAGATGGATGTGTGCTGCTTGTGAAAAGATTTGCCCACACTAACTTGGTTCTCTGTAACAGGAGAAGGTTTTTTTTTTTTTGTTTAAGCAATAAATACAAGAACCTGATTGTGGCACATCTATAGATACGGAACTATCTTGTTTTTCCACTAACAAACTGACAAAAACAATCATTTATGTTAATAAATTGATACCTGAAAGTTTAATTTTAGTGAAAGGTCTAAAGAATAATCGACTGATAACACATCTGCCTTTAAGGTTGTTTAAGGTTTTTCATGCTTTGTCACTGGAAATGTTTTTGTTTTCTGGGCATTTTGTGCTATGGTTCATTTCACTCTAATTAGTCTTGGTCATGACTAAAAGTTTTGATGGACTAGTATTAGGAAAAGAAAGTCAGAATGAAAATAATTGAATCCCATCCTTCTAAGTTATAATCAACAGGGCAGCAGCAGCAATTACATATTTTAGATAAGTAAACTGAGTAAATGTAACTCATTATTTCTATATTTTCTAGTATGGATGGAAGTATAGATAGATAGGTTTTTTCATCCCATTGCTATGTAGGAAAAGGTATGGGAGTATCCAAGCAACTAACAGCAAAGTTCCTAGCAGTTTCTGTTCTTGCATGATTATAATTACAACCTGTGTTTATGAAGTTGTTGCCAGTTTGAGTTTACTTTTCCTTTTTTAAGTTGTTCTGTAATTAGGGTCTAAATTTTAATGTTATTTATTGTTTTGTTCCTTATTTCTCTCTCCTTTCCCACATTCTGCTCACTGTATTTTCCCTTTCAGACGTATCCAGCACAGACACAGTCTTCGGTTCACTCTCCACTCCCACAAAACGCTCCTTTGAGTCAGGTATGCCTCCACTCTACCACTAAAATGCCAATAATTGTATTCTGCACAGTGTGCAACTCGGTAACATCAGCAGCATTGAATTGATTAAAAAATAGCCAGGTTAATTGCTCTTCTTGGAGAAACAGCAGTGGGAAGGATGCTGGGGATGTAATAGAGCCTGACTGCAAGGAGTTGAAATGTAAAACCAATGAAGCAGTTAAGAGTGAATACTGGCTGTGAACAGAACAATAACATACACATTAGGGCTGGGACGATATGCTTTTCTCCCGATTTGATTCTTCTACAATTTTTTTGGATGCCAATTCGATTTAAATTGCGATTCTACGATTTGGCAGATTTTCTCGATTTTTAGTCTGCATTTTTAACACCAGTGAAACAGTTGAATGATTATGATTGTCTACAGACTATTCCAGGAACCATATTTCCCCCAAAAATACACATCACATGTAAGTCAGTTTTTAAGATTTATTCAGCAGCAGGGCATGTGCGGGTAACTTTTGTGATTGGCGGGTGAAACTGTCAATCTACCTGCCATATTGGCAGGTAGCCAATAAGACAACACAGCACTGAACAAGTGTTGTGTTGTACTGTTCCATACTGTACCATGAGTACTGTTAACTTCAGGCCCTGTTCAGCAGCAATATGTTTACTCTCTTTTCAAAAGCAAAGAGGCAAAAATAAAAGAGTATAGAAAAAAAGGCTTCTGAAACCTTTCTGTCAAAATGAGATATAGACTGAGGTAAACTGCTAAATTTTAACATTTATCTGCACACAAATTCTGTAGGAGCCTATAAATTAACATACTCCATTATAAAGTTAACTTAAACCCTTTTCAAAACCTGGACTCTCTGTACACATTACACATCAAAAATCATCAAAAAAAAATACGCAATCCTTATGTGAATCGATTTTTTCTCTCACCCATCATACACATTAAACCAAAATTTAAATTTGTAAAGGTCACACAGAAGGGGGCATTGCAGCTCAGTAGCCTGTCACATCACAGCAAGAAGACACTATGTTTGATTCTATCATTTTAAGGAACTGACTTGGGATACAGCTGTGACAGAACTGAAGCATGCAGAGTGGCATTGGTAATAACATCAGCATCATCCTGAGTGCTAATTAGAAGAAGCTGAATTAGATGGATGTTTAAGAAGCGCTGCAGGCTTTCTTCTAGTCTATGTTTCCCTTTATGGTGCCTTCACCCTTTGGTGACACAACCTGCTGTGCTCACACACATGATGAACACGTGCGTGCACATGACTTAAGACAACCGCAGAGTAGGCAAGGCTCAGCAACGGTGTATGAACATGTTGATCCCTTGTCTGATGTAGCAGGATCATGTGAGCAGAGCACCATAGAGTAACGCTCAAGCACACACAGCAGCATTTAAACCTTTTTCTCAGCTGATGTTTCACTTTTTACAGTCTCTATAGAAGTACTTGGCTTTGCCAGTCATCTGTGCAGCTCTTTGCACTCTTAAATCGGGCTTTATTTGATCAGTTTACAATAGAAATGTTTTCACTCCAAAGATCTATTTCTTTCTTCTTTTTTTGGAAGCAAAAACACTCTTGCCAGCTGTTGACTCACAGTTGAATTTGCTATTCCAGCCTGTGTAAATTGGCTGCAGAGATTTATCAGGATAACAAAAGGCAGGCGAGGAGGAAACCTTTTTTTTTTTTTTTCACAACATGCACTGGCACATGTACAGACACACATACTCACACACACATAGGGATCGATGGGGCCGGCGAGGGAGATCTCGCTGCTCAGCTTGGCCTAGTTCTCAGAGATTTATTGAGCGCTGATCTGCATTTGGCCTGGCCAGGGAAAAAGTCTGCAGGATTGATGAGAAAAGCTGAGTTGAAATTCCAGCTGACCATTGGAAACTACAGCAAGAGCTACATGCTCTTGCTGTCTCAGGTGCTGGCTTGAATGTAATCTAATACAGGACAGCCATTAATCTCCAAAGCTCCTTTTTATTTAACACAAAGAGACGGTTTTGTCCTGATGCCATCCTTGTGCCGTCATCTGTTCTCTTGCAGTTACAGAAATCACTAAATCAGAGATGATGTCTCTATGTATTAAATGAAAGTTGTTATGGAGCATATTACGGGAGGTGTGAATTAAAAAAAAAACTCATCAAGGCTGCAGTCCTGGACACAGGAGATGAATGCTTTTTGGTTTATTATATTGGAAGGAGAGTGATAAAACAGTTTTTTGCTCCAAGTATATTGGTAGACTAATAATTGAACCCTCGTTTCTCATGTCAGTTAACCATCACGTGCCTTTGGCAACAGAAAACAGATTTATTCATATTCTGAGAGCTTGATTGAGTTGCAGATATTGTACATTGTAGCTAATGTCTTTTTTTTCCTCTTTATGTTCTGTGCATGTGCTTCTATTTATCTCCAGCCTCGGAGTCCGAAAGCGATGTTTCACCCGAAAAACGAGCAAGAGTGGGAGCAGTGCCAGAGAGTGAGGATTCTTCATCATCGTTGTCATCCTTGTCTGCATCATCATCATCGTCTGCATCTCGCAGCGGCTCTAAACAGCGGAGCCGCAAACGTTGCCATCGCTGCCAAACCAAATTGGAGCTGGTACAGCAAGAGCTGGGTTCCTGTCGCTGTGGTACGGTGCTACAACTCAAACATACATTAGAACAAACAGCACGATCAATGAAGAGACTTAAGCTAATTCATACACAGGCGCACTCATACACTAAAGAATGCACATTAAGTAGTGGCAGCTATTATTGAAGACCTCAGTTGTGTGCCTTGCATGTGCACGACGTAATAAATTACTTATGCGGTGGTCAGTATTGGCCTCATAAATAAATGCTAGTTAGCTTGGTGGTGGTTTTGTGAATTTTTCACCCCATGCAGTTTAATGTGTCTACTACCTGTGCATGTTTGTGTTGTTGACAGAAATATCAATGACCATAGTCCTTTTGCTTGCCTTAGGGGACCATTACGGAAAGCCTGAATGTTTCACATTGCACATAAAACATAAGCCAATTACCACAAACACTAATGCAGTTTAAACCAATATTTGGCTTTATAATCAACTTGTTTGCATACAAATTAAAGTACTTAAAAAGTCACAGCTCTTCACTGCTTAAAGACCATCTGCTTAAACCCACACACTAATTTCTAAATTGGAAATTGACTTGCCTTTTTTCCACCAGGCGCTGCCTAATGCAGGGGCCATCTATCCTTAATAGTCCAGTGCTTACTACAAAAACATGCTTTCTACAGACTGAAGGGGAAATGGTGGCAATTACAGTGATTTCTGACTATTGCAGTAATTGCAGATTACTTTGCTAATGGTCCTGCAGAATGTAAGCTAAGAAGGTCTGATAATGAGTTGAAAGCACAGACACTTTTCAGATTGTAAATGAAGGGAAAAAAAGATAGCTCCGCCACAGTGTCTGATCCAATGTTGTCATACTCGGTAGACTTATGCTGTTACACAGGGGCTACAATATTCATCTTTTGAGGTGAAAGTATGACACAGACTAATAGCACTAAAACTTGAAAACGTATCAAATCATACAAGCTTTCTTCCAATGTGGAGACCCAGCAGAGGTGGGAAGTAGTCCTATGACTTTTCCCTGAGCCAGTAACTTCTTAGAAATTAGCATGATATATTAACTGTATGTTATTAATGTGATGCAAGTATGGACAATGGGCTGTGGTATTCTGAATTTACTGAGTTGAGTAAATATCTGCATGCTGCATGTTGTGCAGCAGCAGGGATGGTGAAAACCACTTAATAGTCACCCTATTAATTCATGTATGTTCTGCAATTCTGTGCACAAAGTGTAAAAGCACATCTCAGCCTTACCTCTCTAACCCTTAGCTGGGAAGAAAATATGGTCTTCAGTTTTATGCAATAGAAACTTGAAAGACATAAAAGTTATGGTACATATACGAATTTTATTATTTTGCCAAAAAGCATTTTCTACTCACTAAATTTCCTCTGAGCTCACTGATATTCCAAAACTCAACTCCGTTTATTTTCAGCTGTGAACTTGGTGGAAAATAGTTGATTGGTAGTTTCTGAAGGAAAAATAATCGACCTGTTATCGTTGCCTTAAAACAGTGTCGTAAAAAAAACTCTTAAAAATCAGTCTTATCAGTGGTTGGTAATAATTGGCTTATTCTTTGTTGCAAATGAATGCCTTCGAGCAAATCATTGCATTTCTGTTTTTAAAATAGGGTGAAAATACAATGTAAAAATATAAAATGCAAGTTACATTAATACGGTGTTTTGCATATGAGTTCTTGACACTTATACTATGTCATCATGGCAATTCTCTCTACTTTTATTGCAGCAAGTAACTAGAAGTAGTTTTTAATTCTTGGGTAGTGACTAGAAACCCGTCCCTTTAATGGACTCAAATATTAAACAACTTTCTCCTTTCTACTCCCTTTGTGTGCACTGTAATTGCATAGGTTTTAATTGCATAGCAACCAGCTGTCAAACTGGGCTTTTAATCACTGCTCATTGAATGCCAGCAGTGTTATTATGCGTATTAATGAATGAATTTAAGACGATGAGAGCTAACGAGCTTCTCTGAGGTTAACGAGCCTCCTACAGTGGCAGGGCCCTTTATTGAGCGCGCTACAGTACAGACAGAGTCAATGAGAGAGATGAGGGTTGTCTGCCTTTGTTGAATAGAGTCAAAAGAGGAAGCTTTCAACTAGAATCAAATGTCTTCTCTGTTAACAAGACGTTCTACAAAGGCATGAAAAGGCAGCAAATATAATCTGCCCTTGGCTTTTTTGAAGACTTGTATATCATGTACATGTAAGCTATTACCCCTTAGTTCTTGTAACACTCACATTGTAAATAAAACGCCCACTTCCTTGTGTAAATTATAATGGTTTCAAATAAGTCCTTTATGTAGAGAAACTTAATTGTACCGTTTCTTAGCAATATTCTTGGGCGTTCTGTCTGTTTCTCATTCATATTGTCGTAAGTGTCATTAAACTAAAACTATATTTGCACATCCACAGAACTATTCAAACGAACCTCTCCCTCACTTTCCCCCCCCCCCAGGTTATGTCTTCTGTATGCTCCATCGGCTCCCAGAGCAGCACGAGTGTCTGTTTGACCACCTGGGCCGTGGTCGTCAGGAGGCTGTCCTAAAGATGGTCAAGCTTGACCGCAAGGTGGGCCGCTCATGCCAGCGCATCGGGGAGGAGTGCTCCTGAAGAATCTCGGCAATCAGAAGGTGTCTTAGCACTAATAGGGATTTGATTTTGTTTTTTTTGTTGTTGTTTTTTTTTGTTTTCGCCTCATTTTGTTTTTCAAGATTTCTGCAGGTTGTTGTTTTTTTTGGATACAAACCTCCACTTTTTTCTCTTAAATTATACTCCCACTGTTCTCATAGCCTGTTTGTTCTCCACTTCTGTTGGCTTGATCATATCCCTGCTGCTAAGATGCCTTTTGGAAAATCCATACCCAGGAATGAAAGAACAATAAAGAGCAAGAGTTTCTTCACATTTTTTGCAAGCTCCTGACTACACATGTGTGAGTGGAGTAAGAACGGAAAAAACAGATGAAGAGAGGATACAGAAATGTTTGTCCTGGAAGCCAGTTTAAGACTATACTCTTTACCTCAAAAAAAAAGAAAAAAAAAGAAGAATGACAAGGAGGAGGAGGAAGGGGTGGTTACCCTTTGTGTACACTTTCTCTTTGGCGCTGTTTATAGACTGTTCTTTACCTCAAAGTCAGACAGAGCTGCTTTCTACTCTGCACCAAGCAAGGACTTAAAGTCAGTGTCTTACCCCACGGCCGTCCACCACATTTAATCCTAAACCTTCAGAAATTCAAACACCTGTTAATCATCCACCTCAGGATATCGCAGCCCAATCTTCACCCCTCCTCCCAGCAACTTGCTTCTTTTTCTGCTATGGAACACCTCCTTTTGTTTTAAGATAGTTGCAAAGCTGTTTCTGCCATTGTGGACTATGAAACTGGGGTGATAACTGTAAATCCAAATTCAGCAGTTGTACGGTGAGGCGGACTCAAACACACGCAGACACAAGTGGGAACAGTGAGCTGGTTGTCCATGGATTGCACACAGAATCTGTCTTCAACATCAGGATGTGATTGATTGATCAAAACTTAATTTGTCGGGGATTTTCTCTGTCTTCCTTCTTTTGTCTCGACCTTTATCGCTCTATTCCCCACAGCCCTTCCACACGATGACATTTCCACAGTCTTTTTCACTAACATGTGGATTATGTGTACTGGATGTGTACAAACTTCAGGAAGACTAAAATTTACAGGATACAAGGACATTTAAATTTACTTATAGTTTATGAGTGAACCTGGAATATCTGCAGTGTGTACATCCTTTCATCAGTGTACTATTATACATGGACTCACACTTTTATGTTGTTTTATGTGCTCAGCTGCCGTTCACCTTGAGCACAAACGGGCAATATCAAAGGTTGCTCTGTTCATTCTGAGTTTGGACTGAAGCGGAAACTGGCAGAGCATCACTCAGAGTTTCCTGTTAGGGACTGTGATGTCTGTTAGGCCTTCATTTCCATGATCCGTATTGTTTGAGTTCACTTTTGCCACAATATTTGAAAGGAGACTTAATATTCTTTGGTTTTCATTTTTCTTCATAGGACTTTAATGTTCTAATTTCCCCCAACATGTTTCGGTTTCCTGCTAGCATGATGAGGTCACATGCATCCTTCTCCTCCTGCCTTTGACTTTCCTTTTCTCATCTTCCGCTTATTGATTGCTCTATTTTTCCTCATTTCACCCCCTGTCTCCCCTCCTCCTCCTTTCTTGTTTTGCTGTAGATGAGGGAAGAGAGCAGGGGTGGGTAAAGTGCTGAAAGTTAAAATCAGCAAATAATTACTGTCAAAATGTTTTCCTGGTGGACTGTGGAAGTAATGAACAGAAAATGCATATTGAATGAATATTCTGTATCTTAAAGAAAACCTTATTTAACCCCTTCTTGCGTTTCAGATTTAGTTACACTTTAGTGTAGAGCTGCAGTTTTTGGTTGTAATGTGGTTACAATATGGGAAGATGAATGTGGAAAAAATCTGTAATTTTTTGTTTCCATTGCTTTACCTTTTGCTTCCCCTTTCCAACTTTTTCTTTTACTGAGAAAGAATAAACTGGATTAGACAAAGTGTGACCATCTCTGTTCTTATTGATGTGATACATGGGGGAAATCAAAAATTTAATTTAACAGATTTGTCTTTTGTTTTTCTTCCACACTGGTTTGATTTTCTGTCACTGTTGTAATATGTGAAAGAAATTTTGGAAGCAGAATGAATCTCCACATATTTTGCAGTGTGTATTTTTAACAAATGCATGCATGAGGTGATAGCTGTTGAGTGGAAGTGCTCTCGCGGCGTGTTGCTGAGTCTCCGTTATCTCCTAACACCCTGCAAATTTTTTATAGTGATGTAAACGTCTGTTTACTGCTCACAGAGGACTGCTATAAAGCTACTCTCATTTACTTAACAAATCTGTTTGAGTGTGTTAGTGTGTGCGCTTGTGTGTGTGAACATGTGCGCTTGCTAATGGAGAATTCTAACTAAAGAGGCTTCTAATGGCAACGATGGGTCTTGTGGGCCGGCCGCACTAATTAATGTTGTGAAAAGAGAAAACTTGCTATATGTAGCCGTGATCAAAAGACATCTTCAAACGTTGATATTGGCCGGCTGCCAGCCCGAGTGTAATCTCTCACCCTCCTCTTCACCCAAACAGAGCTGCGGCTATGGAAGTTAGTGCCCAAATGTGAATTAGTTCTAATAGAAGTTTCTCCTCTCTCAAGGTGGTTGAAAGTTTGAAGAGCCCTGCTGGGTTACAACAGAGTTTTGATCTCGTTAATCTTGCCCTATGTGTCCCTCTGTAGTTCACTTTTTACATTCTCTTGTCGATTGTCAGATCGGCCTGTTTCTCATCTTTGGTGTTGGACCCCACACTGACATGCACACAGTGTTGCATGAGTTTTTCTGAAGACTGATGCATTGTTATTTGCTTAATTATAAGTATGTATGACTTACAGTCGTAAAATGACTTAATGAAAAAATGGTGCCCGACTTTTGGGCCCCTACCAATATTGATCACCAGTATCATCAAGGGTGAGATGTTGACAGGTTGTATAATTCTCAGACTGCTGGATTTTATTATGTTTCTGACACTGTTATCTGTTTGCTGCTAACAAGGAGGGCATATTTTCCTGGATTGGATTGGAATACACAGATTTTTTTTGATAATCTGTTAAGTCCCCCTCAGGCTTTTTAGAGCCCCCGCTTTGTTTTGGCTGTCAGTGTCTTTACTCTCCTTTGTGTTGTGTGTTGTCTTCTTTATATCCTGACACACAGGATGAAGCACAGTGCCAGAATTGGGTGGCAACAAGGAGCATGAGATCTGTATTTGCTGGAGGCTGCTTAGTGTTAGAGAGGGATTTAGGGGATAAGATGTTGTGGCCGGTGGTAAGTAATCTCCTTACAGCTCGACAAACAAGGAAGCCTGCCATTCTCACCGTCTTGATTGGCTACCATCAGTTATCTACACACCATCCTTGTATTGAATAAGGCCTTGTTAAATGCTTTCTCTCGCCCGCTACTCTATCTGTGCCTTTTCGGCTGTTATTACCTTCTCTCCCTCTTTTTCTCTCTTGAAACCATTCGTTCCTGCTTCAAAGTGCAGGCTCCAGTTTGAATCAGAGGTGAGAGAAGGAGTGATCTCAGGTTTATTGTCAATCCAGTGGAAGGTAACACTATCAAAAGTAAGAGTTGCATCAGTTTTATTGTCTAACGCTTCATGTGCTATTTCACAATCGAACAGTAAAGTCACTTGTTAGGCTTATTAAATTTGATGAGCGCTTGTCAGTATAAAAGCTCGGCTGTAATTATATTAGAGGCATTACTTCCATCAAAGCAGAGACGATGTTCCCTCATTTATGATGAGCAAATGACACAGACAGTATATATACTTTAATCAAAGATTTCTAACAGGAGCTTTTATGCTTCAAATTAGTAAAATATGCATTTAGTCATGAATATACTAATCAGCTGCTATCCTCATACCACACTGTGATTAGGGCTATGCCAAGAGAAGCCAGCAGCAGCACCCTGGCCTTGCACCAACCAAATCATAACATGTTTATATAACGCCAGTGATATTAGAATTACAGGGAATAACCACTAAACCGAACAACACTGATAATTTCTGTTATGGCATTTTAAGTCTGTTTCGTGTGCTTTGCTTCAAGCACATGAAACTGAGTTGTAGGTCATCTGTTTGATACATGCAACTATTGTTACTTAATGATGTGAAGGAAATACTTGAAATTTCTCCTGGTCGAGTTTGTGAATGAATGTATGTATCTTTTATTCATGATTGAATCTGTGCTGGGCAAAGGATAGTGTGTGAGAGAGATTATGAGTAGATAAACCCACACATGTGCGAGTCCTGCATTGGTATGATACCGTTCTGTTATGATATTCCCCACGCAACCTGCACATTATTATTCCACCCGGGGAAAGTACTGTGGAGAGAATTACAGTTGTGAAAAAAGCTGCAGAGAAAATGATTCATGGAATTTTAGGCAACATCTAGGTAGAAACTCCTGCTTAAATTACACCAAAACCAAGAATTTCTGGGGCGAGAGCCAGGGCACTGAAACATGTTTGGTGTAATTTTGAGGGCAGAGATAGAACAGGGGAGGTACTCATGTTAATGGCCCTTCTGTATAATGACTAATAAGCTCTCGCATAACTACACATATATTTCCAAGTTTCAAACTGTGTGTGTCCTGCAGTAGATGTGTGTTGACCTTTAGTTTGACATAACTTGAAGTTGGAGAAAACAGGTTGTCTTAAACATATAAGCAACTATGATTGATTGATAGATAGATAGATAGATAGATAGATAGATAGATAGATAGATAGATAGATAGATAGATAGATAGATAGATAGATAGATAGATAGATAGATAGATAGATAGATAGATAGATAGATAGATAGATACTTTATTGTCCCCCTGGGGGGAAATTTGGCTTGGGCTCAATGCCCTTCAACCACATACACATATACATGTTAAAAGACTAGAGAGTGCACAATAAGAATTACAAAGAACACAATATGAAAGTCTCCATGCATGCACTCTATCAAATGACCACCGTTTAATAAGGGCTCGCTCATGATGATGAACCAATAGGAAGTCAGCACAACTAACTCAGCAACCAGAATGCCTCGTGAAGAAATATGAAACAGACTAATTATTACTTACTTAATTTGTCACTTTCAGACACACCAGCATGCTTTGCTATTGGTGAGGGCTATGTTATTAACATGCATCATGGGTTGGGATATATTCTTTAATATTCTTTCGGTGTAACTCAATATCCAGACAGACATGAGACGTAATCCCATCTCATACCACAGCTAATGACAGCAGCACCATTCATTACCATCCCAATCATTACCATCCCAACCATCTTTAACCACTGCAAACTGACACTGTGCTGCAACAGCCTCAAACAAGCGTGCTGCTGACATTTGGTCAGGTTTAAGGGGAAATTAGCAGCAACGGTGGAAGATCTTATCCCCGTGTAGCCAATACTGTCAGTCTGACTTTTCTTTTTTTTTTCATGTGACCTTTAAGGAAAAAGCTGACTGCACACTTTTCCTCAGTTACTGACTAGCTTCAACAGAGTGAGATAAACCAGTGGAAAGGATGAGGCTTTAATGAAGAACTACAGATGAATTGGCAGGTTTGTATTACAGTGGAAGCCTGTAATGGACGACAAGCAAGAGAGCGTTTCAGGTTTCAAATCCCCCCCCCAAAAAATGATGAGCTTGCTTTCTCAAAGCTACTTTTAAGTAACATTTAAGACTTTCAAACCATTTAGTCATGATGGAAATGTGAGGAACTTTCTATGCTGAACAGACTTTTAAGTTTTTATTTTGTTTCTCTTTTGGATTTACAGTATGCATGGTTATATCTAATTTTGCTGGTAGCCTCTTCAGACTACAGTCATGAGAGCACCACCAAACGTATGGGAAAAAAGTTTAACATGGCCTTTTGTTGTATATAACTGACATGAAGTTTAAAAATAAAATAAATCTCAGGATATGGAGTCTCAAAGATCTAGAATCAGTGTTGTTGACAAAGAATGACATTTGCAGGTATACTCAAGATCTCCTGTTATGCTGACATGAATTATATTCTTTGTAGAATTTCTTTCTATTTTAGCTGTGCATCCTTGCACATGATCATTTTTATTTCACACCAGTATGAGCTGCAGCCACAGGCTTAACCAGCTAACTAGTCATGTTTTAGTTACTTGCACTAATTTACCAGAATATTTATATTTATTTAGTCTTATCATTTATCGCAGCTTTCATTGTATGTCAATTCATCATTCCACAATCAGGCCACAGCATATGATGGCATCTCATTTGTCCCCCAAACAGCACTTTCCTTATTAATGTGTAGCCATCGTTTGCAGTGTGCCACTGTAAAGCCTCCATTATTTGGCTGCCTGGGTGGCAGCCACTATTGATTTCCTGCTTCTCAATTCTCTTAACAGGAGCCAAACTGGACAGCTTATTTGGATCTCTCTCTCTTTCTCTTTTTCTCTCTGTCTCTCTCCCCCTCTCCTTTTCTCACCCATCCTTTGTCTTCTTCACCTTTATCTCTAAACTGTCCCCCCTCCTTTAGCTTTTCCCTCTGTCTTACTCATTGGTGTAATGTTCTGTTCTACTTCGGCCGCTGCTTTGGTTGGTCTCATTCCAAGACCCAGAGGTTGAAAAAAAAAGAAAAAAAGTTGGATCCAGTTTGGACTGAAGAAACAGCTTTGACGGCTGCAGCATAATAAGCAGCGAAACATCCTGCCCACTTTGTGCTTGAGTGAATTTAAAAGACCACATTGGCTTTTTCTTGGCAGAATCCTTGTCTGTTGTCTGCATTTGGTTCAACATGACATACGCTGAAATGTTGCATGAATCTCAAAGTGCCAAACAGAGAGGACCAATTGTATTCTTGTGATACGATGTTGAAGAAATCTGAACCA